>NC_134904.1:25708264-25745764 GCF_041734735.1 Babylonia areolata | reverse complement strand
GTCAGGAAAAGGCAAGATGTACGTGTAACAAAGACCATGTGCGGCGCCGAGTGTTGGACAGACCATCGCCTTGTAGTCTCGAAGCTGAATATTCGAATCCAGCCCAAGAGACGCCCCCAAGGCCAGAAGGCTCCAAAACGGCTCAACATCGCTAAGCTGAAAAACATCACCATCAAACGGTCCTTTGTGGAGCTGCTGCAAGATCGTCTGGAATCCGCCTCTCTGGACAACCAGAATGTGGAGTCTGACTGGAGGACCCTGCGTGAGCTGATCTATAGTACAGCTTCAGAGACCCTGGGACCCATGACCAGAAAGCACAAAGACTGGTTTGATGAAAACTGTGATGAAATCAAGCAGCTTCTGGATGAGAAACGCCGTCTGCATCAAGCCTACCTGAGCAACCCAAAGTCCACATCAAAAAAGGATGCATACGATGCCATCCGCAGGACTGTTCAGCAAAAGTTACGCCAGATGCAGGATAAGTGGCTGAGTGACAAAGCTGATGAGATCCAGGGATATGCTGACAGGCACGATATGAAGAGGTTCTGTGATGCCTTAGAAGAAGTCTATGGCCCCACATCCTCAGGATCATCCCCTGTTCTCAGTGCAGATGGGAATACCTTGATCACCGAGAAGGAGAAAATTCTCGAACGCTGGGCTGAGCACTTCAACAGTGTCTTAAATCGCCCTTCCTCCATAAATGATGAAGCCATAGACCGTCTCCCACAAGTCCCCATCAATGAAGCACTGGACGATCCGCCAACACCTCTTGAGACCCAGAAAGCAATCCGTCTGCTATCCAGTGGCAAAGCACCTGGCTCAGACTCCATACCAGCAGAGGTCTACAAGGATGGAGGCACTGTGCTGACTGAGAAGCTCCATCAGCTGTACTCACTCATGTGGAAAGAAGAGATGATCCCCCAGGATTTCAAAGATGCATCTATCATTCACTTGTACAAGCGAAAGGGGAACCGGCAAGCCTGTGATAACCATCGGGGCATTTCCTTGCTCTCCATCGCAGGAAAGATACTTGCCAGGATCCTACTAAACCGCCTCACAGCACGCCTTGACCAAGGTCATTTGCCTGAGAGTCAGTGTGGTTTCCGGAAAGAGCGTGGAACCACCGACATGGTGTTTGCTGCAAGGCAGCTGCAAGAGAAATGTCAGGAGCAAAATGCTGATCTGTTCTCCACCTATGTCGACCTCACCTTTGACACCGTGAGTAGAGAGGGACTGTGGAAGATCATGGCCAAGTACGGATGCCCTCGGAAATTTATTTCCTTGGTCAGCCAATTCCATGAGGGCATGCAGGCTCGAGTCCAGGACAATGGCGAAACATCTGCTCCTTTTGCTGTCACAAATGGTGTCAAGCAAGGCTGCGTCCTGGCTCCAACGCTGTTCAGCCTCATGTTCTCTGCAATGCTTACTGATGCCTTCAGAGATGGCGATGTTGGAATCGGCCTAAAGTACCGAACAGATGGCAAGTTGTTTAACCTCAGAAGGCTTCAAGCAAAAACGAAGGTCATGACAGACATCATCAGAGACTTTTTGTTTGCTGATGATTGTGCCCTCAATGCTGGATCTGAAGCTGACATGCAACTCAGCGTCGACAAGTTTGCCACTGCCAGCAGGAACTTCGGCCTTACCATCAGCACGAGGAAAACTGAAGTTCTCCATCAGCCAGCCCCAGGGCACACTGTCATGAAATGCGACCATCGACGATGAAGTGAACGTCAGGATTGCAAGAGCAAGCGCAACTTTTGGTAGACTCCATGCAAATGTCTGGAACAGAAGAGGCATTAGTCTTGAGACCAAGCTAAAGGTCTACAGAGCAGTAGTTCTCCCCACACTACTGTACGCTTGCGAAACTTGGACAGTGTACCAACGACACACCAAGAAGCTGAACCACTTCCACACAACATGCCTCAGGAAGCTACTGAACATCAAGTGGCAAGACAGGATCCCAGACACAGAGGTGCTCGCAAAAGCCACCCTTCCCAGCATCTTCACCATCCTGATGCAGTCCCAGCTTCGTTGGGCTGGACACGTGGCGCGCATGCCAGACCATCGGCTGCCCAAAAGGCTCTTCTATGGCGAGCTGCAACAAGGGAAGAGATCACACGGAGGTCAGAAGTAGCGCTTCAGAGATACTCTGAAAGTCTCTCTGAAAGCGTTTGATATCAACCCTGACTCCTGGGAGGAATCTGCAGTAGACCGTGACAAATGGCGCGCTGCTGTGCACAAAGGCGCCAAGTTGTGCGAGGCCAACAGGACTGCTGCAGCTGTTCAGAAGAGGCAGGCCAGAAAGTCACAGGCAAACAAGCTCCCTGACAATGGTATGCCTGTCTTTGTCTGCCCCAACTGTCGGCGAACATTTCGTGCGCAGATTGGACTATTCACCCACCCCACCACCACCCTCCCCCCATCCCCCATCCCCCAGCTGGATGACAACGATGGTCATCATCGATCTCGATGGACACACACCATGTGTGCAAGTGGGGAAGGGGGAGTGCAGATTGTCATGTATGTGAAGGAAGGTGTCTCTGAGCATACATCATTACATGTGTGTTTGTGGTTGCATGTATGCTTACATGTTTACATTTTAGAATCTTAGTCTTTCCTTCACATAAGGTCATGAAGTTTACATGTGTGAGTGTATTGTATACAACCACATTAATGTATGTTTTCTTCAGTTTAACGTCTATTCACTATAAGTGTTTTTAGATGGAAAGAAGTAAAGTAGTGGATAAAGGAAAGGGAATGCTTGTGAATATTAGTGTAAAAAAGTGTTCATGTTATGTATCAGAGGAAAAATATATTATTAGAAATAGTCTAAAGAGATTGTGTGTGAATTGAATGAGGTGTCATGGGAAGGAGAATGCATATCAACAAGTATTAACCTACAACAATGTAAATATAAATAACATTAACAACACTAATGATAATACATCAAAGGAGGATACCAACTGGACTGAAGTTTAAAATTTCCGAAAACATTCTCTAAGCAATGAATAATCATTCAAAATCTTTTCAGTGGTTAATGAAATATTGGAAGAAAAGTCATCAACTACATCTTTTGGAATAAACTGTCTTATGCTCGGACAATGAATGAGTAGATGGCTTACAGTTATTTGCTTACGGCATATACATTTTAAATTTTTAGAAAATTTTGTACAAAAGGCATTCAAACGAATTCTATACATTAGACTTGTAATTTGTCTTGAATGTGCTGCTGGTGTCAAATTTAGAAAATGTCTGGGATTAGCTGCATTCTTTGTGTTTACACAACATTGGTAGTATTGATTATTTGAATCTACAAGTAATTTCTTAAATCAATTTCTAGATACATTTTCTATACAACTAATGCATTTGTGTAGATCAAACTGGATGTCAAGTTGTATTGCGCCTTCGAAATTATGTGCTGCTCTTCTAGCTACTTTGTCTACCCACTCATTTGAAGATATTCCACAATGTGAAGGTACCCAACAGAAAGTTATTTTAATGCCCTGTTTTGTCACTTGGTGAATATGTTTTATTTCCATTGTCATCTCAATTTGCTTCTTTAAATTTGGAGATTCTATAGCTTGTAATACTGACTTCGAGTCTACACATAATAAAATTTCACTTACAGTTTTCTGAATGTCTGAAATATAATTTAGGGGCATAAGTATGGCTATAAGTTCAGCTGTGAACATGGAATATTGTCTACCAGTATAGTATAATTTTTCTATTCTAAATGAAGGAATTACAAAAGCCGCTCCTGAATTGCCATCTTCTAGAACAGATCCGTCTGTGTATATTTTTTAGATAGTTTGAATATTGATTTTCTATATGGGAGAGCACTTCAGGTTTTAACAAAAATGGTGACTGGTTCTTGGATAAATCTGTATAATCCATGTCAAAGGTATCTTTACACTGCTCCTATTCAGGGACTGGTGAATAAGTAGGTATTTTTGCAATTTGCTTGTCTTTTGATTAAATGTGTGTGTGTGCGTGTGTGTATGTGTGTGTGTGTGTGTGTGTCAGATGGCATGTGTCTGATGTGTGTATGTACTGAATGTCCTTCATACACCTGTTGGCCATTAATTTACCTTTACTGCAAAATATGCTTTGCAGCAAGATATGGTTTTTCTTTGTTTATAAGATAATTTTAGTCCTGTCCAGCTCTCCACACCCAGGTTTTTTCTTCTTGAAGAAAACATTATTTATTATTATCATTAAAAAAAAAAAAAAAAAAAAAAAAAAAAAAAAAATCTGGTTGCTTTTAAAATGGAATCATTGGATAATCTTATTTGATTTAAACTGGTTTATTTGCTGATGTTCATGTTTGTTCCAGGCCAGAAGGATTTGCTGATCACCTCCAAAGACTTTCCTGGTGTGGTGATTGGAGATGTATTGGAAATTTACCACCCAGAGGATGAATTCAGGCATATATTTGATTTTATCTCATTGTTTTTCATACCCACATATGCACACACACGCGTGCGCGTGCACACACAGTGACACACACACACATACATGGCATATACATGATATAGATTTATAGCTCATTAATTAGTTTAAATGAGAAATGTAATGATTGTGATGTATGTGTTGTGTATAAACTATTTATTGTGTTTATGGGTATGCAGTAGCAGTGGTAGTTGTCTTCAATTCCATGTTTTCATACTTAAATGATATCAACATGGGGATGTATGGAGGCAAAGGTGAGTGTATGTTTATCATCATACTGTGTATGTATGGAGTTGTAGTACTTAGCACTTTCATTTGACATCTTTTCACATGCCCGTTTGAGTATGTCAGTTACTAGGAGGGACATGCAGAAAGAGAGAACTTTAGAGAGACAGACTATTTTAGAAGTAATGCATTGGGAAGATAAATCATAAATTCTGTCTCTCTAATTGTTTTAGAAGTCGTGTATTGGGAAGATGAATAATAAATTCTATCTTGTCTTAATTTCAGCCGACTTTTGTTGCAAGTGGAAGCACTTACTGAAGACTCCCAACAAAAAGGTGGGCTGTTTATCCACAATGAGTTTTTTTGTTGTTGTTGCATGTTGCATATAAGATGCTTTTCATGTGGCAATGTTTACTGTGAGACTTGGTTGTCCAGTCTTTTGAAGTAGCTATTTGATCTGCCGCAGTCTACTTATTGATCCTCAGCTGTTTAAGGTTTGTTTTTGGTAGTATTTTATAGTTTAATTTAAGGTTTCCTTTCAGCTACTGTATGTTTTGTGTGGGCTGTAGTGTAGTAGGTCTTGATTTTTTAAAATTGTACTGTAGTTACTCCATTTTGTAACGTTTGTGTCAAATTTTATTTTGTATTCTTTTACTAGGGAATACATTTTTTACTGAATTGTTTTAATACATGTGAATATGTGCCTGAATAAAAAAAAAATTAAAAAAAACAACTCTGCGAGATAAAGAGAGAAGTGCACGTATAGACGTCAGTGACCAGTTGCCATGGAGAAAAGGTTAGCGTCATGGACTGACAACTTGGTGGACATGGGTTTGAGAACTAGTGGAGGTTTCTTTGGTCGTGTTCTGAAATATATCCAGGTTATCGACAGCTGAACTTTGTTCAGTGTTGTTGTTTTGTTGGTTTTTTTTATGTAATCAGTGTGACAGAGAACTGGAAGTGTTAGTGGAATTAAGCTGCAGTGGGTGACTGACTATCAAGTATCATATAGATACTAAGATGTTTTCAGTGTTCCCATTTGTGACTTTGTGCAGAGATAACTTTTCATAAATTCATGATGAATATTCTTTCAGTTTGCGTTGTTATTTCTCAAAGCTTTTTAAGTGTAATGGAAGAAAGTATGCATTAGCTGCAGAGATGTGTAACTGGTTATTAAGGCAATGAAAATAGAGGAAAATATTTTGGCATTATCGATGACAAAATTGAGCATTTAACTTGGAGATATCTACAATATTACTTTGAATGTTAAGGCTATCAGCCACAGAGGCTTGGAGGTATATCTACAACATACTTTGAATGTTGAGGCTATCAGGTTGTCTTCTTGGACTTGGAAGCAGTACTCTGGATTTACACAGCTGTTTATTGTCAGACATATCAAGAATTAGATTGTCCTCAGTCGTCTTTGTCAACATTCTTTTTTTTTTAATGAAATGATTTGTTACTTCAGATTATTTACCTTTCAGAAACTGTCAGCATTGCTGATGGCATTGCTGCAACATTCCAGCTGCGACATTATAAAGATGTCATTGTCAACAAAATTGACCCAAAAGTAAGCAGAAGTTGTCACGTGCATAGTTTGTGAGTGTGATTATGACTGTACCATACCCAGAATGAGAACATTGAATGAACAGTGGTGTGTAGAATTGGCTGAGAGCTTGTGTAAAACAATGAAGGTAGAGAATGTAACTGTCAAAAAGCAGGGTGGGAGGAAGGGATGGCAGGTTGGTGGGGGGATAAAACATTACAAATTGCATTTGGAAAGTGAATGCCTTTTTGTCGTGTATATCATGCTTGTATAACCCCTTTTAAGTTAACAAGAGCAGAATTGGGCGGTTCTTTTTTTTTCATGATAAATGTGTGTGTGGTTGATTGATTGGTTTTTTTTCATGATAAATGTATTATATCACGTACAGTGTGTCCATCTGTTATAATGCCATCTTAGGATGTCTTCAGCTATTGTTGTATCTTTTTTTTTAAAAATCATGTGAAAAGACTGTGAACTTTATCATTTTCTTTTACATAGAAGATGCTTTGACAATCAGAGAGTATTTGTATGCGTTGTCCATTGACTAGAAAGCGTTACTGTTTCCTGTGATTGTCTGTGACATGAAAATATACACAATATTTGTTTCATTCTTTGTGATAATCTGCATTATTTTTGTGTGCATTTCATATGTGTACCCATTGCATGTGGGTTTGTGTTCTTGAATGTGTATGTGTTGATGAATATATGTGTTGATGAATGGATGTGTTGTTGAATGTTGATGAATGTGTGTGTTGCAGACTGTGGCTGTAGAGATGGTGGAGCTCCTGTTCAAGGAACAGTACCTTCATCGCAGCGACATGTGGCGCTTAATGAACACACTTGTGAGAACTCACTCTAACTTTTTTTTATTGAGAATATTGGGAGGAGTGTGTGTGTTTGTATAAGTGTGTTGTGTATGTGTGTTGTGTGTGTGTATGTGTGTGTGTACATGTGTGTGCGTGCGTGTGTTGCAGGGCTGAGTGGGAGAAGGGGTGAAAAGATATGAAAAAAGTGAAAGCGGGGTTATCAGTCAGGCATTTTCTATATATTTTAAATTAGTTTGTGTGTTTATGTGTGTATGTATATGAGTCCTTTAGAAGTTGCACACTCAATAGCAACACATTTCGTGAAAGCCATATTTTACAGGTCACAGTGTAAACAGCAAACTTTTGGTTTAATGGAAGAGAAAAACCAAGAAAAAGATTCTCTGCAAAGACTAAAAATGAGCACCAGAAGCTTCTGACTGATATGAACTGATTAATGGGAATAAAACAATCCCATTACATAACAGTGTTTGTCTTATCTGCTATAGAAACAATAATAATGCTATTCACAATATTTTAGAACAGTCACCAGCTGTGAATGAAGATTTCATCTATCCTTGATGGACCCAGAAACATTTGTTGTATTTAACGTAACAAGACTGAATCCAGGATCATTAGATATAAATCTGAAAACAGGCAAGTAACTGTTGATCCCAACATTAACAGTACAAGGGCACATAACTCAACACAGTGATAAGAAATGAGTTCAGAGTGACTGGGATCATGTGGAAAAACAAATGAACAGAAAGTACTGTTTAACATTGCTCATCAGGTGACTCACATGTTGATGAACAGTACAGTGGAATACATCCAGAAACCCCACTGTTAGAAGAACTGTTTATGGACTATAATTATGTGTGTGCATGGATTTCTACCCCTAGCCCTTGGTTTTTACTTCAGTGCTTGTGTTTTGACAACTACAGTTTTACTCAGAGCTACATTGGCTTTTACTGGGTGTACTAATGAAAGCTGAGTTGTGGCATAGAGGTAATGCACTCACCTAAAAAGCAAGTGTCCACTGGTTCAAGTCCAAGTCCTGTAGTTTTACACCCCCACCACTAGACTTTGAACAGTTGTTTGGGTGTCAGTCATTTGGACGAAACTGTAAGTCATAGTCTCATGTTCATCAGGACTGGCTAAGACATTGCTGCAAGGAACAGTGCAGGGAGCAATGAGAGGAGGCAGAAGAAGAGATGGGAGGACATCTCTGAGTGGATAAGTTTAACCCAGAATGAGATAGAAGGACAGACAACCGTGAGGGATGGAGGAGGCTGGTTGCCAAATATGTGGTGCCCCCATTGTCTACAAGCCGACAGGATAGAGAGATAGATGTGTAGCATATACTTAAGGCATGTGGAGAACCCACAGCAGCAAAAAGGTTGTTCCAGGCAAAATTCAGTAGAAAATTCCACTTTGGTAGAAGAATAGATACAAAGGTTCTGTGTGTGTGTGTGCACGCGCAAGCTTTTGTGTGTGTGTGTGCGTGTGTGTGTGTGTGTGTGTGTCTGGGTGTGCTCTTCTGTTGTGCACATAATGTTTCTATTTGGAGATAGAGGATAACAGAGATTATACAAAATGATATTTATTAATACTGTGCTGCTTGTCTGGCATGTTTTGTCTTCTTTTTATACAGAAAAACACTTGTGTCTACTTGAACAAGAAGATTGAGTTTGCGGAAATCAGGTAAACAAAATATTCCAGAGATGTTGAAAGACTTTGTAGAGGAAGAAATAAAGACTTTGTAGAGGAAGAAATAACTATACTTTCAGATTGTCCAGTATTGAATATGTTCCTAAGATAAAACAGTGATTGTTCAGGGATTCAATATAAATCTTATGTCCATAATTTCTTATACAACAAATCGTTAAAGTCATATGATATTCGACTTTATGTATGTATTAAGTTGTCAAACTGGTTATTTGATGAGATTTTTCTTGTTTGTTGTGGTGTAGCGTATATGGATTTGTCCGAACACAGTGACGTCTCCTTGAGCTACTGAAACTCCAGCTGAAACTTTCTTGTTTGTATATTTATTTAAAAATTTTAAAAAAAATTTAATTGTTTAGTAGTTATTTTTGGCATTTCTCTTTGATTTGTTAATTTGATTTCCCCACCCCACCCTCTTTTCCTTCTTTTCTTTTTTTTATTTTTTTTATTAAGTAATATCACAAGAATAGATGATCACTTAATAAAATTAGTGAAAGATTCATTCAAGTAAACTCGACACTTGAAGCAGATCTGCTGAAGAACATAACGAGAATATGTCTTTTTAAGCACATTTCATGACGGGCGCAATCACTGAGTGGTTAAAGCATTGCACTTTCAATCTGAGGGTCCCGAGTTCGAATCTTGGTAACAGTGCCTGGTGGGTAAAGGTTGGAGATTTTTTAGATCTCCCAGGTCAGCATATGTGCAGACCTGCTAGTGCCTGAACCCCCTTCATGTGTAATTGCAAGCAAAAGATCAAATACACATGTTAAAGATCCTGTAATCCATGTCAGCGTTCGGTGGGTTGTGGAAACAAGAATATACCCAGCATGCACACCCTTGAAAACAGAGCATAGCTGCCTGCATGGCGGGGTAAAAAACGATCATACACGTAAAAGCCCATGTGTATACATATGAGTGAACGTGGGAGTAGCAGCCCACGATCGAAGAAGAAGAAGAAGAAGAAGAAGGACATTTCACATGATACCTGAACTCTAAAGGTGAAGAAAAGATAATTGATATGATCATAATCTTATTTGCTACAACTATCTATCAAGAGGGACAAGGTCTATGCATACTTGTTCACGAAATGATTCAACTTTGATTTGATCCATTAACTCACTCCGGATGAATAGTTTTCTCCCTTGCTTTTCCCAACATACGACCCATTTGTTAGGGCTAGGGAAAAAAATACAAAACATAAAGTAACTGAATGAAACTCACTGTACTTGACCCACTGACCCCTCTCCTCATGTCATGTGAACGCCCACCCCCCTTCCTCTTCACTGCTCTCAGAAGCTGAGTCACTATCAGTACCTTCTTGCTGGAAGCTTTCTTCATTGCAGATACTTTATTCAACGTCTTCATCATCCTCATCGATGTCGAAACCTTCAGTTTGAAGCGGTAAAAGCTGCTGTCGTGATCTAGTTTGCTCCCAAAATTTCCACTTGTATCACCTGCAACTCATTTTCGATACGTATGCAGATTAGCTTGGCGTGTGGGGTCCTGAACTCGCTGGCTCACTGTGAAGTGTGTTGTTACAAATCTCATGAAGAAACTTTCCATTCGACCCTTGACACATTCGCAATACCTGGTGTGGTTGCGATTGTTATGCTACCCCATGAGGAAAAGTGGAAAATTTTATAATTGTCAAAACCGCTATAGCATTCCATCATCCAGAACGCTACCTTACATCAGGAACGCTATAGCATTCCATCGTCCGGAGTGAGTTAACCTTTTGTGGGATGTATAGGATAACCAGTAATTGAACTGACAGCAGCAGGGAATTCAGGTATTTGTAGGACCTTTAGTGTACTGTACATTATCAGTTCTGGAGGTATAATAAAAAGAAAGGAACTTTACTGTAAATAATCAGTAATAAAAAAAAAAGAAAGGAAATTTGCTCATTTCTCTTATTCTTCATGCCTGCATACACACGCACACATGCACACGCACACACACACACACCGATATTGACACACGCGCACTCACTCACGGACACTCAAATCACACAACTGTACCGACATGCACAAACTGTTTTCAGAAAAGGATTTGAAAAATAAGGAAGAATAATCAACATGATAGCTGAAGAATGGACACTAGGGATCCAGAGATCTCACAATTAACATCAAGATCAGAGCCATAGTGAAGCCTGCCTTACACTATGGAGCAGAGACCAGGAGAACACTGTCACTGCCTTGAAGAGAATACAGATTTTCATCAACACCTGTCTCATAGGATTCTCTGGCCAGATAGATTCAGAAATGAAGAATTATGGAAGGGAATAAGACAGTAGCCTGCAGAAGAAGAGATCCTCCAAAGATGCTGGAAATGGATCGGCCATAAAGCTCCATAAGCCTGCATCCAGCACCACAAGGCAAGCCCTCTCCTGGACCTCACAAGGGAAATGGAAAAGAGGTTGTCCAAGAAATGTGTGGTGCTGTAACCCAGAAGCAGACATGAAGAGGTCAGGCAACACCTAGGGACAGCTGGAGCAACTTGCACAGGACTGAGGTGGCTGGAAAGTGCTTGTTGGCAGCCTGTGTCCTATGGCTTAAGTGAGGCAGTAGGCATAGGTGAGTTATAGTGAATCAACATGATAAAATCAGTGTTTGAAGAAACGAGAAACAAAAATATTTTGTTTCACTCTGAAGTCATTATGACAAAGAGTATTGCTTAGTATGTATTGTGCACATGAGTCATTGTTATTTTTGGCAGTTGTCACCACCAGTGATGTGAACGTGTTTGTGGCAGATGCTTGGTCAATGAACTGTGGTCCCAAGGAGAGAAGGTTACATGTGGTGTGATTACCGATGAGACCAGGGTTAGTTTAATACATCTGTTCTGTACTTAGACTAGTTTCATGGTGATGGTGACAGTGTATGTATGTGTGTTTGCGTGTGTGTGTGTGTGTGTGTGTGTGTGTGTGTGTGTCTCATTGAGGGTATGAATAAGAATCAGAAGCAATTTTAATTGTCAAATAAAATCTAACAAGGTTTATAAGACGCACATATGCAGTCACACATACCACACACTCAAAAGTAAGTTAACAAATGAAACAAAATTAGAACAAGGAATTGAATTCATTCTCTGTGCGATGGTGATTTGTCAACAGTTATAAACACATTTTCCAAACATTCCTACAAGTTTGTCTTCCACTTTAAGCTGACTGTGTTGAATAGTAGTTTGCTGAAGTATATCTATGTTTTTAGGGAAGACCTGAATAAAGTGGCAGAAAAAGAGTTCCTGATATGCACAGGATGTTGGTTCCAGACAGTTGGGTCATGAAACATTGAAGTGTTTTTGTGCACAGGAGCGTGTGTGTGTGTGTGTGTGTGCGTGGGTAGGGGATTGGGGTGTGTGTGTGTTTGTGTGCATGTTTGTGAGTGTGTGTATATGTGTGTGTGTGTGTGCACATGTATGTGAACGGATCCAGAAACCTATCAGACAGCTGCAGCCAGGAAAAAAGACAAGCTGTCTTCAAGATTTCTTTCCTTCTCAGAGCAGCCTGAGGCCATCATTTCTAAGTTGACTGGTCTGATGCTGCTGTTTGAGAAGAAAACTTCTGATCTGCCAACAGTTATTACATGTACAGGAGCAAATTGAACAGGGTACCTTGTGACAGTCATGAGGGTTTCTGAGAAGAACAGGGCAGATATGGCCCACATTGTTCTATCACATCACATGCTGTTTCCTGAGAACAGCGCAGGTTTACCATAACGAAGGATTCAGGGATATGATTGCAACAAGTTCATGCTTTAGTCTCAAGTCTTGAGTTCAAACGTTGGCATTTGTTATGGAGCCATCTTCATTGTTGCTACGTTACTGAAGCCAGGGCAGTTCAAGGGAAGTAACTTGCAACATCTCCATTATCAACAAAAGTTTGTTTTGAAATTAATTGAACTGAATAGAAATGTATTACGTTCACTGACTATTGATCTAAATGTCTTGCTGGTGTTCTGATGATGCATCCTGATTGCGTAGATTGTGGTTGTTGTTCATTTTCATGACAATGTTGTTGATGTTGCTTTGACTTGGAGGTTGTATGTTCTGTCAATCCTTGTTCAGGTTGTTGGGTTGGCTCCTAGACATCATGTTGACCCTGTTGATCATGGGTGCTCTTTTGGTAGGATTCCTCTTGGGATTTGTTCCTTGGTACAGTTGTGTGAGATGTAAATTTGGTGGATATCACTGTATACATGTTGGTGGTAGTGGCTGTTTCGCAGGGTCAGCACATGATTTAGATCTCAATCATAGATCAGCTCTGTTTATTTGAAGAGTGGTACCATTGTCCAGAGCTGCCACATATGAATGAGGCTCATCTCTTGTTTGGATGACAGTTACTGTTTCCTGTGTGTGTGTGTGTGTGTGTGTGTGTGTGTGTGTGTGTGATGGTCCAATACCCACACAGGTTGCCCTTGATGTAGAAGTGAATGTTATTTCCAGCATGCCTGCTGTAATTTCTTGTCATCTTGTTGCTTCTCACAGTTAGAGCTTCTCGTTGCAGCATCAGTGCAGGATCAGTTCTTGATGGTAGAGTTGTGCATAATTTTCATATCATAAGCATCTCAGCTGGTGGAGAGGGAAGGTTGTGACTGACAGATGTTGCATTCAAGTAAAGAAAAGCAAGTTCAGTGTCCTGTCATTTTTTTTTTTTTTTTTTTTTTTTTTTGTGCATTCCTTGATGCTGTTTTTACAGTTTGTACTTGTCTCTTGACAAATCCATTTGATTTAGGGTATTGTCGAGATAACGTGATGTGTTGGGTTCCCCACGAAGAGATGAAGCCCTGGTATGGTTTGCCAGTGAATTGTGGACCGTTGTCACTGACTGTATGTATGATGTCTGGTTTTCCAAACAGGGCTAGTGTTCTCCTTGTTTCTGATGTTACACTTGAGCTGTTGCCATGTTCATTTGAATGGCAACTGGAAATTTTGAAAAATATTCTGCAATGAGCAGGTAGTAAAACTGCATGCAGGGAAAAATACAAAAAAAGGGGTGGTGCTGTTGTGTAGCGACATGCTGTCCCTGGAGAGCAGCCCGGATTTCAGACAGAGTAATCTGTTGTGATAAAAAAGAAATACAAATACAAATAGTTTACGCCATCTCTTTCAAAGAGATCTGTTCCAAGCTTCTTCCATGGATCATTGGGTATCTCATGTGGTGTCACTGGTTCACTTTGATTGCTGTCTTGTGTCTTGGCAAGCTTGACAGGACTGGATCATATCTGTGATGTCATCGGTGATGTTTTAACAGAAAACTGATTCTTTTGCTAGCAATCTTGTCTTTTCTATCCCTTGATGGGCTCTGTGCTGGTTGGACAAGATGTCCTTTTGTAATGAAGGAGGAATGATGACTTGAGGGCCTTTGAATATTATTCCATTTTCCACTCCCAGTTCATCTCTGAAGGACCAGTAGTATCTTATTTCTGTCAGAATGTCTTTGATAGTTTCCGGCCATCCTTGAATGATGAATTTCTTCAGCATGCTGAGAGTAGGGTCTCTGTCTGATTCTTCTCAAAGTTCTTCCTGCTTCTTCCTGATGAAATTTATCAGGTCTGTCTCATCAGATTCTATTCCCCCAGGTGCTAGTTCAACACCATCCATTCTTTCGTCAAGGGAGATGCTCTCTTTGTCATTAGGATCAGGTAACCGTGATATTGTATGTGACAGGACCGTGGTGTTTCCAGGTTCGTACATCAGTCAGAAGTCACAGTCTTGAACTTTGTAAAGCATCCTCTGTAGATGGGGTGGTGCCTTGTGCAGTGGTTTGTCATTGATCATCACAAGTGTGATGTGTGATTACTGTGAACTGGCGTCCATATGGATAGGTATGGAAGTGGGTTAATCCAAACACAATTGCCAGCATTTCCCTGTCAATGTTTGGGTAGTTGCTTTGTGTTTGATCCAGTGGTTTTGATGCAGTTGCGACTGGGAGGATGTTTTGAAAAAGTGCAGTGCCAACTCCTTTGTGACGGACTTGCGTCCACTTCCAAAATAACTGGTTTCTTTGGATCATAGTATGCCAGGCAAACTTCACTAGAAAGATGTTCTTTCAGTTCATGGAAGCAAAGGATGTAATCATGTATGACAAATGGCGTATCCTCCTTCAGTAGATCTCTGAGTGGCTGTGACTTGTCACTGAAATTGTGAATGAAGGATGCCTTGTAAGTCATGATACCAAGAAACCTTTAGAGATATTTTGTCTGTGGTATCAGGCATTTTGGGTCAGGTTTAATTTCTTCCACTGAGTAGATATTTCCGAAGAAGGATATTTGTGATTTTAGGATGTCAGTCAGATGTAGGTAGGCCGATGATAGCTGGTCCAGGTACGTCTGCTACATAGAAGTTGGCTGAGATGAAGTCATGTTGATTTTTGATGCTGATGGAGATGCTTCCAAGTCAAGGTATGTCCTCTTCATTGTATGCTGTCAGGCGTACATTGTACACTTTCTGTAGCATACGCATGTACTGATCTCTGTACATTTGTTGACTTGTGGGTATTGTATTTCCTGCTGCAGCTGTATTGACTTAAAGTCTCAACCAATGTTTTCCTTTCTTTTGCGGTAACATGATTGGTAAATTTGTGAAGACTTCTTTTCGTACCGTTTGGCTCATCATCTGTATGCAGTGGAATTATTCATCACTATCACTGGTACTTTCTGTTTTGTTGATGTCACTTTTTTCAATTTCATTCACATGTCTTCTTGATCTCTCGTTTTTATATTTGGGTTTTCTTCTTTGTCCTTTGTCCTGTCAGTCCTGGTGTTGGCTTTTGCTGTGGCACACAGTTATCTAGTGATTTTTCTATCAGGTTTTGCATGTGTCACAGTATGCAGGACATTTGCATGGTGCATGTTTCAGTCCACAGTTATTGCATTTATTCTTGATTTGCTGTGCATCAACATTTACTTGCGGTGATGACATTGCTTTGAGTTCGCTTTTTCCTTCTATTATGGCCTTAAATCTGAGACCTTATGCAAGAGTTTCTTCTAGTGTGTATCCTTTTGCTTTGCTCAGGAGTTCTCTTGAAGACTTTAATTGGTGTTGATGTTATGATCAGCTCTGTTATTCTTTCCTTCAACTCCTGTTGATGGAATTGGCATTTGATTTTGAGTGCTGTCCAGTCAGATTTCAGTCCTGTCTCAGTGGGTGCCATCACTTCACTTGTTGATGCATACTGCACTTATTTGTCATGATGTGTTCCAGGCATTGAGCTGCACCAGTAAGCATAGTTATGTTGAATCAGAACCAATATGATGCAGCACACAATACTTGATGCATAATACAAGGATATATATATGTAGCCCCTTTTCAGTGTGATGATATAATGCAGTGGTTGGATGATGTTTTGTGTGTTCATGTTGTGCACTGTCGTGTTAATACTTTGTGTGTGTGTTTTTTTATTTCCAGGACAAAAGTAGAGTACTTCTTTTTGTTTCTCTTTTAGCTGATCCATACATATCAAATCATTACACATGCTTTTTTTTTTTTTTTTTTTTTTTTTAAATTTTTTTTTAAGGAATTCTCTGAAACATACTGATCAGTGGATACTAATGGGCAGCAAAATGAACATTGCAATACTTTGGTTAAAAATATTTGATATCATAATGTTAACATGTAACATTACACAAGACAGTAGATAAACAGTATTGATGGGTGCATAGGGTTCTCTTGTGAATCACTTTACGCAGTTAATCATGTTTGATTCTGTGCTGAAATATACAGGTGGTTTATCGATCGTCCACCGCCGTTGTACAGATCTTCATCCAGATGAGTTCTGAGATGTGGGAGTTTGACCTTAATGGTGACCTCTATTTCGAGAAAGCGGTCAACGGCTTTCTGACAGACCTGTTTGCCAAATGGAAGGATCAGAACTGCTCTCATGATGTGACCATCGTTCTCTTTTCTCGCACATTTTATGATTCACAATCATTAGGTATGAATGCTGGTCTCATCCTGTTATCTTGTGTGCTCAAGAGTTTTCAGTTTTGTTTAAGTGGTTCTTGGTTTATTCATTTACAAACTAATCTTAAAGGAGCCAAAAAGAAAAGAAAAAATGAAAATGGTACATTGTGAGAAGATGAATAAACTAAAACAGTATTCCTGTCAGTCTCAGAACCATTTTATATTTATAATTTTCTAATGCATATATACTATTGGTTTATTTTGATATAGTCTGTGCTCTTTTTATTTATGCTGTTGTTATTTTATACTTGTTTAAAGTGCATTCTGTATATTTCTTTAAGATTGCTTTCATATAATTTTTCAAAATAGAATTATAAAAAAAAGATTTTTGTGTTACATAATCTCTGTCACAATGCTTGTAGATGTTCCCAATGTTTGCCTCACACAGACACACACACACATACACACACACACACACACACACACACACACACACAAGCATACATGCAAATACACACAGAGTACACATACACACATAAACATATACACACACGCGCGCCCGCACGCGCGCGTGCTCGTGCCCACAAGCATGTTTGCACACGCACATGCACACACACAAGCATGCATGCATGCACACACACATGAACATTTTCACGGAATACACATACACACACACATACACTCACATGCACGTGCACACACACACAAACACACGCACACACACACACACACACACACACCTTGCCTGTTTTTCATAAAGTGAGTCCCCATCAGTCTTGCAGCAATTTCTTAACTTTCTTGCTATGCATTATGATCATGCTTTCCTGCATCATCATCTTAATAAATAATAATGTACATTTCTATACCACCCTTTCTGCCTAAGAGCTCATGGTGCTTTTCATGGAAGTATAAATAACAAATTACATGAACCACTTATGACCACTCTTTCTCTCTTTCTCTCTTCTCCCTCCCCCCCCCCCCCCCCACCCTCCCACCCCCACCATTCCTTGTATATGCAATTTGAGTTGGCAGGCATGGGGCAGCGTTGGAAAAGTAGGAAACTGAGAGTTCTGACAGATAGGTATAGAAAAGATGGGTTTTTACCGAAGAACGAAAGGCAGGTATGGAACAAGTAAAATGGATATGATGTGAAAAGTTATTTCAGACAGGAGTAGCATATTAGGAAAGAGCTTTCACCATAGGTTCTTGTATTGACATGAGAAATTTTCAGAAGGTAACAGTCAGAGGAAGAGCGGAGAGTTCATTAGTGTACACACTAATACAGTCAGAAAGATTTGTTTGTCCTGTGGAGTGCAAAGCAAAAAATCAGACATGCAACTTTGTATTTAATTCTCACCTCTGCTGGGAGTCCGTGCTGGCAACAGACAAATGAGATCAGTATGTTGGACTCGGAGAGTCAGATGGGCAGCATTGTTTTGAAGTTTTTTAATTCGCTGAAGAAGATTATGTAGACAGCCTGTGAGAAGAGAATTATAGTAGTCGTTTTGTGGAAGCACAAAATCAGAAATAAAGAGTTTTTGTAGTTTCAGCAGAAATGTACTGACTAATAGAGTTAACCCATCAAAGTTCATTATCGATTGTGCATATCAGATTGACCACCTGAGCGCGAGCATACATACTGAGGTTTGAATCCAGAATAGCTCTGAGATTCCTTGCTGATTTAGAAAATTGAACTGGCATCACCAACAAGGAGTCAGGGAAAGAGAAAGATGTGGACATTTTTAAAGAGAAAATGATCATAGCTTTGGTTTTGTCATGATTTACCTTTAGTTGAATGTCATCCAGGATTTAACATTAAGAATACAATTTTGCATTGACTTAATTGGACCGTCTATTTGGCCAAGTTCTACATACTTCAGTTATTGAGTATTATCAGCAAAGAGTGGTGAAGAACAGAATGACCAGAAATGACACCAGAAAGAGGAGCAGTTTACAGGACAGAATGGGACCAAGGACACAGCCTTGTGACACTGTAGAATAGAACAGTATATGTCTTTATTAGCAAGTGCACCGGTGTCACAGGAATATTGGGGGAGATAGTACATAACAAGGTACGAACATAAATAAAAAATCATACACAAACACAGATACAGTAGAAATTAGGATACATACAAGTGCATATGAATATAAAAACTTGTGCATACTCTGACATGAATGCACTGCACATACACACACACACACACATGCACGCGCGCGCGCACACACACACACACACACACACACACATTTGAGCAGAAGCCGCATATTACATGTGGATGGGGCTGATGACTAGATCTTCAGGTAGATGGTTGTTGATTGCATGATTCTATTTATCATACTGGATTTGTTTGAGAGACAGGGCATTGACTGCTTTGGGGAAAAGCTATTGGCGAAGCGATTGGCTTTCGTCATTATACTTCTGTACCGTCGACCAGAAGGGAGCATCTCGAAAATCCCAAAAGCTGGATGTGATTCATCCTGGCTGATTGATTTTGCTTTTTTGAGTAGCCGCTTATAATAAATGTCTTCTAGAGAAGGTAGATCAGCCCCAGTAATCTTGGTGGCAGTTTTTACGATTCTGTTAAGGGCTGCAACTTCTGCCTTGGAAATGTTTCCGTACCAAACAGTAATAGCGAAGGTTAGCACACTTTCAATGACTGCTCGGTAGAAATCAACCATGATTTCTTCTTTAATTCCGAACTTTTTGAGGTGCCGAAGAAAGTACAGGCAGTGTTGTGCTTTCTTAACAATTTTTTCTGTATTTTTCTCCCATTTCAAATCGTTGGAAATGATCAGTCCAAGAAATTTAAATTCACTGATGATCTCAACTTGCTTGTCTTTAATGACAAGTTTTAAGGGGTCAGATCTGGTCTTCCTGAAATATAGAATTAATTCTTTTGTTTTGGTTTTTTTTTGGTTTTTTGTAGGAGATCAGGGTGGGATCAGACTGAAAGTTTTTAACAATAGACAATCTGAAAATGGTTGGACAGGTATGAAGAAAACCAATTCAACTTACTTAACTTTCTGGAGTCATTATGTTTTATGATCATGTTTTCCTACAGCATTATCTGAACTTTCTTGAGTAATTTTGTGTAATGATCCTGTTTTCTTTCAGTTTTATCTTAACTTTCTTTGTTATCATGTGTTCAAATCATGTTTTCCATCAGCACTATCTGAACTTTATTGATTCATGTGTAGTGATCATGTTTTCCAGAGGACTTTCCCCAGGAGATCAGAGAATGCTTGCAAGTTGATGACTTTGGCAACATCTATGAAGATTTCTATCGGTATGTACAGCAAACCAGGATGGAAACGAAGAAGGAAGAATACAATGAGAAAACCAAACCAATGAAAACAGATTTACTTTATGTATTTAGATAAATTGTATTCCTGTCATAGCAATGCCCTTATACTTTAACGGATGAAAAAACAATACGTTTTCCTGCCCCACCAAATCCAGAAGGCTGGATATACACTTGTAGGCAGAAAAAAAAGAAAAGGGTGGCGCTGCATTGTAGTGATGCAGGAGAACAGCCCACATTTCACGGAGAAATCTGTTTTGGCAAAGAGTCGTAATACAATACAGTACAATACATAAGCCCTTTAGGCATTTAGATAAACTATACACTTGTCATAGCAATGGGCATGTACATTCAGGGAAAGAAAAAACATGTCTTCTGTCCCACCAAATCCAGTAGAATGGGTTGGATTGTGTGTGTGTGTCTGTGTGTGTGTGTGTGTTTTTTTTTTGGTAGTGAGGAAGCATCCTGTTCCTTCTGATATGCACACGCTCTTGACACACAAGCGCTCACTTGTTTTCTCTCACTCTCTCTCTCTCTCTCTCTCTCTCTCTCTCTCTCACACACACACACACACAACAAGACAAAAACGTCAGAATATGTCCATAAACTGTTCACCCATTTTCATCAAAGGTGACAAGATTGAAGAAGTTGACCACCATAAAATCCTTGGCATCACTATCGATAATAGTTTGTCATGGTCACATCATATTTCTCTGTTATGCAAATAGGTATCAAAAAATATCTATCAACTGTCTAGAATTAAACACTTTTTGGATCTTCACTGCCGAAAACTATTTGTCAGTGCTTAGATAGAATCACACATTAACTATGCTTCGCCAGTGTGGGATTCGGCGAGTGACAGTATTATAAAACCTCTATTGAGTCTGCATAGAAGAGCTGTAAAATTGATTCTTTTAAAATCTTCATCATTGACTGTATCTGATTATAAAGCTCTCGATATCCTCCCACTGAAAACAAAACTTCTATTTAACAAAGGTCTATTTATGTTCAAAATCATGTCTGGATTTGCTCCCCCCTCACTGAAGAATAAATTTGTAACCAACACTCATTGTCATCTTCATAAAGTTATGGTACCACTTCCAAGGATCAATCTTTTTAAATCTAGTCTGTCTTATTCAGGGGACTGTTTATGGAATGAATTATTATCCTGCCTCAATGTAAACACCGTAAAAAGCATCCCTAACTTAAAAAACATATATTGTGCACATTCATTGAAAAACATGTGATTATGTGACACATATCAATTATAAACAACAAACGTATAGATTGTCAATATATATATGCCTCTCTCCTCCCATGTCAGTCTCTCTCTATGTCTGTCTCCACTGTCATTGTCACTATATCTGTCTGTTCAGTCAGCCTCCCCTACCTTCTTTACTCTTCCCCCTTGTCCATTCTTCCTTCTGCTTTCCACCACGCCCCTACCCTATTGTCCTCGTTGTTATTCATCTATCGCGATATTATATTGTACATAAGTTCTATGTTTATGTTTGCACATGCTTATGTAATTTTGACGTTGGTGTTGTGAATTGACTTTCGCTTCTTTTTTTTTCTTTTCTTTCTTTCCAATCTTTCCAATTATTATTTATGCCCAGAGGGCTGGATATAAACAAGTACTTTGTGCTTACTCCTTTACCCTCGTAAAATAAAAAAATTCGTTCGTTCTTTCGTTCGTTCGTTCTCTCTCTCTCTCTCTCTCTCTCTCTCTCTCTCTCTCTCATGCAGATTTGTGTGGGAATCAGTCACACTGTACATCTTTTGAGTTTGAAAGGAACTTAGGATAATTTTTGCTGGGTTCCTTCACACCTTAGCCTTCTCTGTAATGATTGGGCTGACATGGCTGTAAGAAAAGGTGCAAAATATTAACAGGAAACCACAGAACTTTATGTGCCTTTGTCTGTGTAAGAGGGTTACAAATTACAAGAACAAGCATCATGGAGCAAAGTCAGGGAAATTTACCAGCAAAATGGCAAAGTTTTAAATTATAGTATAATAAATATTCAGTAACTGGAAATTACCAATCAATCAGATATGTACAGTAATCTAATCAGATTAAAGCAGATCAAACAGGATAAAGCTGAATGTTTTTATGACTTAAGTTTAGCAAAGATATTAAATGCATATGTGGAGAACTTCTTTCTAGGAAGCCCATAATGCTTGAATGTCAGAAGTTGAGCAAAGATGAATATGTGGAGAATTTATTTCCAGCAAGCCCACAATAGACCTTCAGGTGACCATAATCCCCCAGTGGGGGCGTGGGGGGGGGGGGGGGGGGGTTTCATTATGATTTCCTGAAGGTTTGATCAATTTGCCATCCAAATATACCTGTCTGCCAAAAATGAATTACGGTATGAATATACTAGGTTATTGTTAAAAAAAGGCACTGTTTTTGTATTGTCGTGAAAGTGTGTGATAAACAAAAATGTTTGTTGTTATTAGTGAAGTGTCAAAATTGACTAAAATTAGGTTTATAGAGCTTCATGTTATACAACTCAGCCTTCTACTATCAAGAATAACCTGCTAAGATATACCTGAGTATTACAGACATTTTATTACTGACCAAAATTCCACAATTTCAAGTGTCGCGTTGCCACAATTTACAACAATGTTTCATTTGGTAAATGAAACGCCATCATTAATGGTTTATGTCCATACACCCCACTTGTATCAGTAGGGGGATTTTTCACAATATCAGCTTTATAGTTTTTCTGTCCACAGTTACCTGTCTATAATTACCTGTGTCACATAATGTCAGTTGCGGTTCAAGAATCTAGACAATGTATAAAAAAAGAAAAAAGAAAAAAAAGAACCCCACCAACTCCCTTCTGTGGCAGTTGCGAAAGGTGTGGTTATCTATTGTTTTTTTATTTATTTGTTTATTTTATTTTATTTTTTATTTATTATTACTGTTATTATTATTTTAAAATTATAATTATTATTGTTATTATTAAATTCTTGTTATCTTTTACTTTATTTATTATTATTATTATTTTTTTTATTTTTTTTTTTTTTTTTTTTTTTTTTTTTTTTTTTTTTTATTATTTTTTTCTCAAGGCCTGACTAAGCGTACACTGCTGGTCAGGCATCTGCCTGTGTGGTGGTGTAGCGTATATGGATTTGACCGAACGCAGTGACGCCTCCTTGAGCTACTGATACTGATGATACTGATACTGAAACATGGTGAGAGCTCTGGGACTTAATACTGAAGGCTAGGTGGGTGTGTTGATGAAGTATATGCGTCACTGAGTACCGGTGTATGAGTCTGGTTTTCAGAGTTTCTTGCTATGTTTTGATTGGCCATTCCATATATTGAATGTCTTTTGCCAAATTCTAATCCTGACTCCTGTATGTCACTATTGTCTCCACAGGAGAGAGGAATCATGCTATTGGGAGAGATTGTTTCTGGCAGAAAGCTGTTACTTTGAAGTCCATTGTAGCAGACTGCAGTTTCAAGTTTAAAGACACAACTGTGAGACATGCTGTGGCCAAAGTGATTCAAAATATGCATGCTGATAAGTATAGCACTTCCTGTTAGATGGTGGATTGCAGTGCCCAGAATGGCGTGCTTTGGCATTTCCACTTTCCGCTTGTGAAAACATAACATGTCTTGCGAAACAGGCAGTGATTCTGTACTTCTTTTCCAGGGCATTTTTTTTCTTTTCAGTTAGAACACATTCTATAAAGTCCTTTGCAGAACCAGGAGCCTTTTGATATTTGATAAGATAGATAAATAAATGAATAAGATTAAAATAAAAAGAAAAGAAAAGAAAAAGGACACCATTGCTGGGGGACAATGACTCACTTGAGCTTCTCTGTAACTGAATGAGACAGTGAAGAGTGAGGGCTGCCTCTTCCAACCTTCTGTCCTCTGATGCAGAAGGAACAAAAGTACTTGTAATGGTTCGGCCTGTATGTGTCTGATGGGTACAATAAATCACTCCAGTGATTTGGAGCTGCAAAACCTATTTTGAAACCAGAATGTTTGGTCCTGTGGTTTGGATTGTGAATGATTCCACACACATATGCACACACACACACACACACACACACACACACACACACACACAAGAACCTACAAAATGAACAGTCAGAAGACTGAATTGTACAAAAACTGATTTGGAAACATCCTGTTTCTGCTTACAAAACGAATTATTATCATTATTGATATTTATTTTTTAATCTTTTTATTATGAACATTTACACCTAATCTTGAAAATAAGCCCTAGGCATTTACAAATAGATTACACACACAAATATAAAAAAGGAAAAATTGAACAAAAGATACCAAACATCATTAAAGACTGCAGTGAAGATGAGTGATGGAGAGGCTTAGGAAGTTGGTTCCAAAGAATGGGGGCTTGGTAGGAAAAACTGCGTTTTATAATTGTTTTAGATATAATTCATCATTATTTTTATTAATGTTTATTAGTATTGCTTGTGCAACTGCTTTGATGTAGCTGTTGCTCTCTCTGCTATACTCTATTGTGATTATTATCATTATCAATTTACTATTGCCATTGTCAGCATTATCATCCTACCACCATTGTCATGATTGTTAGCACCATTATACTATTGTCATTGTCGTAATTATGACCTGCTATTGTCATTATCATCATCACTGTACTGTTGTCATTGGCTTCATCATCATTATATTGCCTGTACAGTATTCATCATCATCACTGTACTATTGTCATTGTCATCATCATCAGTATTCTGTTGTCATTGTCACAATTCACGTTATCACCATGTTGGCAGGCTAGTAGTGCAGAACGAGCGCTATGACTATGAGGAGTGGAACAACACATTGCGCATGCTGCGCAAGCTGTTCAACCAGTACCAGGACTATGTGCTGCGCTACCACCACTGCCACTGGCCCAATTGGACCATTCCCAAGGCACGCAACTCTACTGCTGCTCAGGGCAACTTCCTTGAGACTCTCAACATGTCCCTCAACTGTGAGTGGTTTAACAGGGAGCACAGTTGAGGGTATGGACAGAAGGGGTGGTGATATTGGGAGGATGGGTTTGGGGGGTGATGGTGGTGGGGGGATTTTGTTTTATTTTTTATTTTTTGCTGCCCCATCATCTGCTCCTTTTCAGTGGCATTACTTCCCACGCCGCTTACTCCGAGTCAAACCATACACAGCCACACCGGGGTTCATCTGTTGCAGTCCCAGTGCCAGCAGTCTACAGGGAACACTGATGTTAGGTCGTCAGGAGGCCACACACCAGAGGAGACCCTGCACTGCTGCTGAGTCACTCCGGTGGTGTTCCGTAGTGCCTGTATTGATTTAATGTACCTAGGGCACCACCTACTAAGCCCCTGATTAATGACAATAATGGCTTAGTTGCAGACCCAGACTGAGTGAGCGTCTCCCCTGGTGGGGGGGATTTTAAGGATTGAGGGAATTTGATGGTAGGTTAAGGAGGATGGGTTTTATGGAAGGGCGGGTGAGTGATTGGTTTTAGAATGGAGGGAGTGGGTAGCAAGGTTGGGAGGGGTATTTTTGTGAAGGGTGGGTGGTTGGGTGGGTTATGCTTGGTGGGATTGGCTCAGAGGGTGTATTTGGGGGAAGGTGGGTTGTATATAATTTTGAGAAAATGGGTGGCAGTGCTGGGAGAATGAGTGCTTTTTGTTGACTCACTTGTGTAAACAAAGTGAGCCTATGTTATAACCAGGTGTTCGGTTGTCTGTGTGTGTGTGTGTGTGGTAAACTTTAGCATTGCCATTTTCTCTGGAAATACTTTATCTGCCAATACTAAGTTTGGCTTAAACTTAGTTTGAAAAAAAATCTTCACAGTCATACCAATGATAGGTTTAAGTCTCCTTAATTAAGCTGTATTTCTGGATCATTAACGATTTGTTTCGTTGAGATTTGTTCCGAAATCTGAAAATTCTAAAAACCACTTCCCACTTAGTTGCTAGAAGGCAGGTTGTGTTTGGTAAGAAAACACCATGACCTCGTTTTTCTTGTTCACAATTAAAAGGAAAGAAATACAAATTCTGGACAGAACACATGATGATGGAGTCTCCCATCGGACCAACGGATGAGTAGGCAGGCAGGCTTATCTGTCGGTGTGTGTCCTCATATGGGAGAAGAGGCCGATTCTAGATGTGCAGCACTTCCCACAGGTGTTGCAAGGGAAAATGTCTCCAGAAGTTGAGCCCTGCTTCCTTCGTTCCCGCTTCTCAACCCTCTTACCCCCAGGTCGCTCAGCACTAATCACCCCTGAAATCCCATGCCAAGGCGAATAACTCTTGCGATTTTTGATAGTGGGTAATTGTAAACATTGATTAAAAATATAATTACCTTCTTTTGTTGCACATCTTTATTTTTCCTGCATTCTACACATGATAAAGTTGCAGAAGAATTTTTGTTTCCAGGCTCATGTTGCTTTGTATTTACACACAAAAAATAAATGGATCAAATTTGATGGTGAACTTTGAAAAAAATTTTTTAATTACAGTATGATTTTCTTTGAAATAAATTTATCTGGTCTGCAGTGACTTATAACACATCTTCTTTTTATTCTTTTTCTTACTCAACTTGAATTCCAACAATGAACATGCTGATTTTTATGTTCTTTTCATTTTGAGGGATGGTGTGTTTTCCTATGATGGTTGGGAGAAAAACAACAGCAAACAAACAAAAACAAACAACAAACCTACCTCACATGTAATTTCTCCATAATGAAAAGAAAAATATAATCCATATAACTAGCAAAATCAGGAAGATTGTGCAGAATGCCAATAAATATCAGTGCAATCAATGACTGACAGTATCGATTCTGACGGTCTGGCGATCGATTTATGATTTCAGAGGTCCGGTGGTTGATTCACGATTTCGGAGGTCCGGTGATTGATTCATACTCAAGTACCAACTACACTCTCAATATCGGTAAAACTCAATGAGTGGATGTCTAGGTCACTCAGTAGGATCGACTTTTACCAAATTCTCATGCAGAAATCAGAATAGTCGTTTGGATTAAGCTACTATGATCGGCAGTCATCAAACTCATCTTGCAAGTTTGAAACTTCAAAACTTTGGCAAAACTTTACCAAATCAGTAGTATATCCCGTTGAACTAGCACAGTCAGGAAGATTGTGCAGAACACCAATAAATATCAATGAAATCAAGACTAACTCACTGACAGTATTGATTTCGGAGATCCGACGTTTGATTCATGATTTCGGAGGTCCAGCGATCGATTCACATTCAAGTGACCAACTTCACTCTCATTGTCGGCAAAACTCAGTCAATATCTGTCAAAAGTCAGTCGATACCTAGGTCACTCAGTTCAATTGATTTTTACAAGATTCTCATGCAAAAATCATTAAAACGGTTCAAAGTCATCTTCAGAATCGGCGTTCAGATTGTGCTAAAGCTCTTGGCAATCCTCAAACTCACCTTCCAACTTTAAAATTAACAACTTTGTCAAAATTCAAGCAAATCGGACTCTGAAAAGTGCAAAATGCATGGCAGGAAGTGCTGAAAACAAGGCTGTGAATCTCGCGAGAGTCTCATTTGTGTAAACAACAATGGCTGTGACCATAGTAAGCACATGTTCAGGTGATGGTACCGAGTGGGTGTGGGTGTTACACTGCAAGCCGACATTGGACGAGTTAGGTGCATAATGGTTAACTCATTCCATGCCAAGGGTTTTTGCCCTTTCAAATCCCAGAAAATCCAGGGTTTGTATAGGATGGGAAAAAAATTCTCAAAAAACCAAATAAACACCCAGACAATTGAGTATTTTAGTATGTGTATTCATTGAATGTTGTTCCATATTTGTGCAAAAAATTAAATTATTTACTTACCATCTTGTTGTTGATCATGGTATCCATTTTTTGTGTATTTTGTAGCATTTTTACACCCATCAGAAAGTTATACCAAGTGTCCTTGAACAGCTTGCAAATGTTCCATATCACATCCTAACACTATATGAGGAACTGAAGACCTAGTACATGCAATGAAGTATGCACAGGTGGTGGAGAAAGTTGAAATTCACACACACACACACAAATATTGTCTCTACATAAAAAAAGGAGTTCACTGTACACAAAAACCTGATGTATTATCACTGACAATAGTCTTGTCTGGAGTGAAAAAGCTCATGGCAGGTGATGTTGAGTCTTGGGCACAGCTTCACACACAGTGGAACTCCACATTTTGGACACCAGTTGGCAGTTTGGCATCTTGGTGTGTTGTGGCGCTTGAACAGGTCTTCACAGACCTTGCACCTGCGGTAGCTGGTCACTTATATCCACTCCAGCCATGTTGGTGATGTAGTCTTGTACTGCAGTTGGCTTCTGTCTTTCAGGATGGTCTCGTGTTGTCACACTGACCATGGTGGTTGGCAGCATGACTGTTGTCAGCACGTGAACTGGCTTTTTGTCCTGACGCTTCAGCACAGCAACATGACCTGCAACCATACACACACAAATGATCATGCAGGTCTAAGTCTTTCTTCTTATTGTAGTTTAAATTATTTGTTTGCTTATTCCCTTGTTTGTTCTAAATATTTATGTGAATGGAAGCATAATGTGGTAATTTTTTTACATATAGTCAAAGAAAACCACCTTAGATTTTTTTGATTTTTTTTTTACAATATTGCAAACAATAATGACAGTATCATCAGTACTAGTACTATTACAAATAAACTCCATGTTATTGTAAAACAGAAAAAAAGTAAACATATGCATGCAATCACACACACACACACACACACATAGTTGTACACTTGAGCATGTGATGTTGTTTTCTTTCTTACACAATGACAAACACACACACACAGCACACACACACACACACACATATATATATATATATATATATATATATAATTATATAAAATAAGTAAAACAAAGTTGAAAAACAACACCTTTTGTTAAACAAAAAAATAAAATCTGAATTTTCGCTGCCACCCGGCAGCTTGGTTACAGACTACACTGATAACTATAATACATACACACTCACCATTTTCAGTCCAATCACTGGTAAAAACACCAGCAAAGTCATCCATTTCCTCAGTGATTTCGTTGTCAGTGGCACATGTTCAGGACTCACTTTCCTCTCCACTGTAAACATCCTCTTCAGCGACGAATCTATTTCCAGTTCATCAGGATACGGTTCAAAATCAATGTTCCATGAATCAGCATTATCTCCTTCAACATTGGAGCCTTCAGTTTGGATCATTTCCAAAGCAGCTTCAACGCTTTGTTGCATTTGACATCTCCTACCGTGTCGAACACTTCGATGCGACGCCATCTTGTCAAACAACTTGCAGAGCTGACTGAGGGTATGCTTCATTGTCAACTGCTAATGAGCGCGTCACTACACACACGCAGTGTGTGTGAATGAAAAGTTGACTGGAGATAACTTAAGAATCAGCTCTGTTTTTGAGTTTCGTATCCGAAAATCCAAATCCACATATGCGGACATTGGCATCTTCTGCTTCGTCCGACGGCATCCGCATATTCGAACAATGGCAGCGAGTGAGTTAATGGCCAGCATTCTCTTGTTTTCAAACGTCTATATGCCACTAGAGCACAGCATCCTCCAGCGAGAGCGGTCAAGGGCATCAGTTTCCCAGAAAGCGATGTCTATGTGACAGGCTTTGAGGTTTGTCTTCAAGGTGTCCTCAAAGCACTTGCAGGGTCTTCCGATTTTGTGGTGGCCTTCCTTCAGCTGGCCATACAGTAGCATCTTCGGGATCCTGCTGTCTGTCATGCGGACAACGTGTCCTGTCCAGCGTAGCTGGCACAGGATCAGCAGGCTTTTGATGCTGGGCAGACAGAACACATACAGTGATACTAACTACACCATTGATGTGCTGACTACATATAAATATTCTGAAGTGGACAGTGAATTAACTGGAATGAACATAAAAACTGAATCGATACTTGGTTGGAGACTGGTTCATGCAGACCTAGAGATCTACCATGTGTTGCAATGTGCTTGAAGCAATGGCAACATCTCCTTTACCACCGAAATAAAAGAATAAACAAGATATATTAAAACACACAAAAAACATGATTTAAACGGCATTATTACGTCTAATACAATTGCGTCTACTTATCACATGAAGAAGAAAACAACAATATTGCTTTGAATACAACAATATTGCTTTGAATATTAAATTTAGTCAAATGACATCAGATGCACTGCAGCAGTGGGGATTAGTCTGCTTGTTTAGGAACTGAACATGCATGGTTCAATCCCGCTCACATGCCTTTTTTTTTCTGTTTTTCTCCCAAGCTTATTTTATATATTATATTTAGTACAGAACACTTTTTAACGATTTTTCTAATCTGTTTTTTTCCCCTCATGATTCCTTACTGGTTAAAGCGTGAAACACAAGTGAGTCTTGAAGGCTTTGCCTCTTGTTGTTTTTATGGGGGCTTGGGGTGGGGGTAATTTTTTTATGTGGCTGAGAGGGTATATATGGTTGGATGGATTGGGTGACTGAGGGGTTGTGAGTCTTGGGCAGCGAATGTTTTTTTCTCTGGACTGGAGCAAGCTGACCGCTTACGCCTTTCCTTACTTCCCGATCCTGCCCTAGATGGTTGGGAAGCCGGGTCGGAACGCCTGCACAGTTCTGTTAATGCAGGATTCTGATAGCTCTGAAGGCTCACGCTGTTGCCACTTCAGCCACCTTTCAGCACTCTGTGCCTCTTTGCCAGGACAAACTCAGCTGTCACGGTTTCAAGGGCTCCCCATGTGAACCAGAAGGTAGTGTCCTCCTCTGTTTGCTTTGAATTCTGCATCAGTTTGACATGGTACAGTATATGACACCAAAATGGGGAGTTCGTATTATACTCCCAGTTTGGTTAAATATACTTACCATGTTTAACTCAAAAGCCCGCCCATCTGTCTCCATGGTTCTTGCCGTGCTTCACATGGGACATATCTTTGCTGGCCATTGGAATGATTATTTACCTACTGCCGGAAATGGCATTTCATTGGCTAGCAGACGGCAGTCTAATGGTGAGATGTCGTATCACTGAGTTGCCGCAATAAATTATGGCCAAGGAGTGCAAACAGATAGGCCTCGTTTGCATCAGTTTGACATGGTAAGTATATTTAATCAAACTGGGAGTATAATACGAACTCCCCATTTTTCCTTTCAGAATTACTCTGTAGCTACAAAACAAAAGAATGCATGACTTGTACATTTACTTTTTATTGTTTGACAACTGTGTCACAGTTTTTATCTGATCAGTGTGTCATGTAGTAGGTAGCGGCAGCCCCCATGGCCGATGCCGGGAAACCTATGAACACCTAAAAAATTGACTAATTTTGAACTGCATTTTCTCAAATTTGATTTCATTTTGTGAAAAACTATCCGACTGAAATAATTATTTATCGTCTATATTTTAAATTTTTATTGTGTTTGCTTTATGCAATGCGTGAATGAGTTCGCGGATAGAAGAAAAAGAAGTGTACTGTAACGCAAAACAGCAATCCTTGTTCAATGGCGGCCGGTGTCTTTCTGAGCACGACAAAGTTAGTTTCAACCACACAGTGGAAAAAATCGCATCCGTTGCTTTCCATTCACTGGTTACTGTTTGAAAAACTGGGAGCCATGAAAGGCGAAAGTTCAAGGAGAACTTTCGTGCGTTTTTTTCCAAGCCTTGTGCGAAGTTGGGTAGTTAGATCTGAGCGCAAATTCAGGGGAAATTTTCGGCTATCTTTCAACGCCTCGCACAGTTCAAAAATGAAATCAGACCCTACGTGATACTGTATGAGAGGTAAAGAGCATTTTCTGCTGATTTCAATGGTATCCGAAACTAATATTTTTGATCCATGAGCAATTTGCTCAAGCGATTCAAAAACAGGTACCCCACTTTGTCAGTTGCATCGGCCCAATCAACATTCGACACAGGAGAGCGGCGCTTCATCAAACACAAAAATGGCATTGTTTCTCCAGAAAATCTTAAGTTTCATCGGTAAGTTTTATATTATTTTTGAAAACAAATGTCTTTAGCACTGTCATGCACAATATTGATATGAAATTCTTTGAATTGGGATTTTTATCGATGTCAGTAACTGAGCAGCTTGGATCTATTTCATCAGTGTTTTCGTAGCGTGACACTGTGTTTCAATCGGAATACGATTTATTTTTTTCTGAGTAAAACACACAAAAACTATTGATACAGAATGGAAAATGGACATGTTAAAACGGAGACCATGAATTCCCATTACTAATATTTGATTGATTTTTGCTTTAGTAAGCAAAATATTATCTGGGTCTAAAACCGGAAGTGCTCTGGACAGCATTAGCGTCGTCTGCTACAAATTCGGTGAGTGTTAGATAAGTGAGTAAAAAATTGTAATGTGGTTTCTTTTTCATTCAACATCACACAAAAGTCTGATATTCTAGTTGCATTTTGCTTCGGTAGCTGTGAAACGTTATATTAATATATACAGACAGATAGATACTATGCTCTCACATTCCAGAAAGAACAAGAACACCAGTTCATACTAACCCCTCCCCCCCTTCCCCACGCCCCTCCTCCCCCTTTCTCCTCTGCAAACTTCACTTTCATAATTAGCTGAGAGTTGTATAGTCATTCCCCTACCTTGTCTCTGAGAATCTCCCACCAATGGTAATGCCCATCGCACACGGGGCGTCGAAGCAGCAAGTTTCACGCGACAAGCAGCAAAAACGTGCTGCGCCCCGTGTGCGAGGTATTCAGGCAGCAAGAGTCGCGCTGCCAAGCAGCAAGATCGCCGTTGCCGCACGTCAAAATCCTGGATAGAACTTGTCCTATTTCCCCACGACAAAAGAGACGGACGTGCGTGGAACAACCAATCACGAGATCCGCTCATTTCACGTGACACAAAATGGCTGACATCGTTTGGACTCGATTCATTCGTTTGACGTTGCTCAATTAATCTTGAAAACAAAGTGTTTTGGAAGTAAACGATTAGACTGTTTGGATGAAAAGATTGTCATTACATCTGAACGCATGTCTGTTTAAGAGTGATTTCTGTGAGTGCCCCAAAAATGTTGACTTTCTACTTTGAACAGCAACTCATATGGTAACGTTTGTAATTCCTGCCTGAGAATATTCTGAGAACGAAAGTATCTTTGACTGAAATTGTAAGGATAACTGGATTTCCAAATATCTTTTAGAGCTGTACACACTTCTTATTTATTTCCACAAACACATCATGTGCAAGTAAACACACAGACACACACACACCACCACCACCACAAAAATACGACTGAACATTCACACAAACCCTACTGAACACACACACACACACACACACACACACCACACCACACCACACACAAACACTACTAAACACACACATACACACACCACATCACACACACAAACGGTACTAAACACACACACACACACACACACACACACACACACACACACTGTACCACACCACACACAAAAACATGACTGAACTCTCAAACAGCACTGAACACATACACACACACACACACACACACACACACACACACTACTGAACACTCACACAAACACTACTGAACACACACACACACACACACACACACACACACACACACAGAGTCATTCCTTCATCCACATGCTCACTGTGTAGACACTGAGAGCACATAAATAACAATAGACATAATAGTACATGAATATGCAAAATCAAATATTTGAGTTCTGCAATTTTGACAGTTCACTGATCCTGAAGTAATGTGCTGGGATAACCAACAAATCAACTGAAACAAATATTGATTGCAACCATAACTTCTTTTTTTTTTTCCTTTTACTGGAGTGCTATTTTACCAATATTGATTACAAATGTTGGTTGCAACTTAAATTGAATGTTTGTAAGCAGTCAGAATACAAATATCATGCTGACAGCAGCTAAGTGTGACTATTTCCCCATGAAATCACAAATATTAGCATGAAATTATGATCAAATATTGGTGAACTACTGATTTTAGACAGCATGTTAACTTTCTTATCAATCATAATTATGATTTATTTTGATATTATTCTAATATAACTTTTTATATCTATTAGTTAATGTGCATGGTTGACCAAGTATTACAATATTACAATATACCCCCTACAGCAATCAGTTGTTTGTAAGCAGGCATACAGCATATGTTAAGCTGAGTAAAACAAAGTGTGAGATATATACATGTGGTAAACTGATTGCATGTGGTAAACTGACTGCAGGTTAGTGTGATTTTCAATTTATTTTCCCCCAAGTGAAACAAATACTGAATGCAGCATTATTTATTATGTGGAGCTATTTTCTCAATACTATTTACAAATGTTGGCAGCAACCTAACTAAAATGTTTGTAACCGGACAGAATACAAATATTATGGGATTTATGCTGACTGTAGCTAAGTGTGACTATTTTCTCATACAAATAACAAATATTAACAGTATGATTAGTGTTTGGTAAACAACTGATTTCAGATAGCATTTTAACTTCACTTCGTGTCATAGTTCTAATTTGATTGTCTTTTGACATAGCTTATCATCCATAATAGGTCTGAGTGCAATCAAAGACTTACCTGATTTCACCTTCAGCCCCCTACCTTCACCTGAAATAAACATTAGCCAGCAGTTTGTTCTTACAGTGTTTGCCAAATGACTTGTCATTATGTATATCAGTGGGTTGTTTTTTTTTATAACACTGTTTGATAACTTACACACCGTTGATTAGTATCAGTGTGTTTTGATGTTTTCAGTTTAGTTGTAACTTGTGTTACTTCATATTGGAGAACTGTTAGTTCAACACAAATATATGCTTGATTAATTGATTTCTCCTTCATGGTCTGAATGCAGTTATAATTTCTTTTCTTCCTTTTCAAATCATAGTTTGGAACTGAAAAATGTTGGAATCTGATTGCATCTGCAGTTATATCCATTCCATTCCATTCATTCTCCTGCCCGGGATGGGCGTAGAGGAGACATGAGGGACGATTCCATAGTCAGACGACGCCATCCGGTTCTATCTTCTGCCTGTCGTATCAGCGTAGCGCTATCCATATTGGTCCATTCCTTGATGTTGTCCATCCAGCATTTAGCTTGCCTCCCTCTTCGCCTACCACCCTCTAGCGTTCCCTGTAGAACTGTCTTTTGCAGTGAATTGTGGCGTGTCACATGCCCGAACCATGACAGCTTCCTCCTTTTGACCACTGCTAAGAGTGGTTCCAGTGGACCCACTAGCATAGTTATTTGGCTCTTGACAAAGTCATTGGTCTTTCTGTCCTTCCATGAGATTCCAAGCAGTCGTCTGAAGCATTTTGTCTCAAACGTCTGGACTTTCCTAGTAGTCTCTGCTGTTAAAGTCCAACTTTCACATCCATACAGCAGTATGGATAGCACCAGGGATCGGTACAGTTTGATCTTTGTTGGAAAGCTGATCTCTCTGCTCTTCCAGATCTTGCTGAGCTTAGCCATTGCTGATGTTGCGATCGCTATCCTAATCTTTATTTCAGTTGTTGAGCGACCGTCGTTTGTGAGGGTGGTGCCGAGATATTTGAAAGCATCCACTTCTTCAAGTTGTTATCCGTTCATGAAGATTTGAGCTTGGGTGTTGGTTGAGCTGTTTACCAACACTTTGCTTTTCTCGGTGCTCACTTCCATTCCGTATGCACCTGCTCTTCCTTCTAGTCTCTTGGTGAGGTCTTGTAGTTCTTTGTTGCTGCCTCCTAGTAGATCTATGTCATCTGCGAATCTCAAGTTGTTGATGATTCTTCCTCCTATGGAGATGGTAGAGTGGAAGTCATGGAGGGTTTCGCGCATGATGTTTTCTAGGAAAAGGTTGAATAGTACTGGGGAGAGCAGGCAACCCTGACGGACACCGACTGTGGTCTTAAAGTATATTCCGATTTGGTTGTTGAGGAGGACTGCGCTGCTGGATGTCTTGTACAGCGCCTGAATGACTTGGGTGAGACCCTCCTCAATGCCAAACTGTCTGAGTACCTGCCACAGTCCATCATGCCACACCCTGTCAAAGGCTTTCTTGAAGTCTATGAAGTTGTGGAACAGGTCTCTTTGATGTTGCAGGTGTTTTTCCATCAGTAATCGGCAGGTGAAGATCTGTTCTACTGTGCTTCTGCCTGCTCTGAATCCGGCTTGTTCCTCTGCCAGGTGTTCTTCAGCCTCTTTCTTGAGTCGGTTTAGAATGACTCGAAGCATGATTTTGCTCGTGTGGCTAATAAGACTGATTGTCCTGTAATTCTGGCATTGGCGGAGATTCCCCTTTTTTGGTATGGGGATGATGAGCGACCGAGTCCATTCTGAGGGCCACTGTTTTGTCTCCCAGATCTTTTGACAGATTGCTGTTACAATTGTGACCAGCTCATTCCCTCCGTGTTTGAGCAGCTCTGCCGGAATGTTGTCTGCTCCAGGTGACTTTCCTGCTGGTAGACTGCGTACAGCTTCTTCCACTTCTTCCCTCAACACTGGCAGGGGTGAAGGTTCCCTTGATGGTGTTATGTCTCTGTCAATCAAACTGTCATCTGGTTGTATGGGATAGTTGTATAATTCTTGACAGTATTGTGTCCATCTGTTCAGAACAGCGGAGCTTTCTGTCAGTAGTTCGCCTGAGGTATCCTCAATGACAGACGATTTGTTCTGCTGCGTCTTGGTGAGTTTCTTCAGTGTGGCATTGGCAAATTTGCTGTTTCCTCCTTCCATTCCTTTTTCGATCTTCTCACACTGGTCGTTGATCCATTGTTCTTTGGCTTCTTCCATCTTTTTTCTCACAAGTTTATTGGTTTCACGATACTGTGCGGCTTCGTTAGGGCTAGTGTTTTTCGTCTTCTTCAGGGATCTTCTCTTATCACACAGGTCAAGGATGTCGTTAGAGATCCATGGCTGGTGTTTCTTCCTCTGTCGCCCCAGTACCTCTTCAGCTGTTTCACGGACTGCCTCATTGAAGGTGTTGGTGAGGTCGTTGATGTTGTTATCCAGAAGGCTGAGTGCCGCAAACCGTCCCCCGAGCTGAGCTTGGAAGACCTCTTCAATCTCCGGGTCTTTAAGCTTCTCCAGATCAAACTTGATACGGGGTTGCACCGCTTGGTGTTTTTTCTTCAGCTTCATCTTCATTGTGAGCAGCACAAGGTCATGATCACTGCCTATGTCAGCTCCGGGGTAAGTCCTCGTCTTTGCTCTGTTGATGCTTGATTTGAAACGCCGCGGGGTGAGGACAAAGTCAATCTGGTTGTGAGTTCTCCCGTTCGGTGCATGCCAGGTTGTTCTTCTTGACAGCTTGTGAGGGTAAAGAGTGTTAGCGATGGTGAGCCTTTGACTGCACGCAAACTCCAGAAGGCGAAGTCCCCTGTCGTTGGTGTCTCCTGTGCCATACTGGCCCACTGTTCCAGCCCAGTCGTTGTAGGCATCTGAGCCGATTTTGGCATTGAAGTCCCCCTGAACAATGATGATGTCTTTTTTGGGGGCCTTCTTGATGGTGTCTTCTATTTTTTCGTAAAATTCTTCGACATCCTGGTCTTCATGGTCAGTTGTTGGTGCATATACTTGGATGATTGTGATGT
>NC_134904.1:25608264-25705764 GCF_041734735.1 Babylonia areolata | reverse complement strand
TGAATATCAATATCATGCATGGAAAAGTGACTGAATAATAACTAATAAACAGATATACTGGACAGGGTGTGCGATGAATAAATTCAAGGAAACGTGGTGATGTGTTTGAAAAAACGTCAAAAGAAAATAAAGAAACAAACAGTATAAAACAGCAAAAACATGTTATATCTAAATATTAGCCCATTTCAAATGTAAAAAAAAAATAACAACAACATCATCAAAAACAACAACAAAAAACGAAGTTTTTTGTTTTCTTGCTCGGAAAAAGTGGGGGGTATTTTCATGGCAACAGTCAACCATAATTTCCTCTTCAGTATCAACAATAAATTATCGTCAGTGCGACTCTGACAGCACGTGACTTTCCAAATATGGAGCGTGAAGCGTGATGCCTGGGGAGATATGTCACGCGTGTGCGAGCGACACGCCTCGCTACAATTACAGGCGTCGGCGCGACAGTGTAGCGAGGCATCAAAAACTGATGCACGGCTGTCGCTGACGCCCCGTGGGCGACGGGCCTAAGGAGAGGGGAGGGGGTTGTCAATGGTTGTGGCAACCTTGGCATTGAGCCAAATCACTGACCACTTGCTGGGGCCCTGACTGCTGACAGTGATATAACCCACCACCTCCTCCCTCCAGTCACCCCCCTTCCCCATTTCTTTCCTGTCAGTGGAGTGTGTGTGTGTGTGTGTATGAGACAGAGAGAGAGAGAGAGCGAGCAAGTTTGCATTTGCACATGTATGCTTGTGAGTATGTGTATGTCTGAGTATGAAAAAAGTGTAATATGAAAAGATATATGATTAATTTGAACAGTGCAGTCAACATCCTGTTTCTTCAAAAATTTAACACCAATTTTTAACAAACTAAAATTAGTAAAAAGAAAATCAGTACAATAACACCCATAGCCAAAGTTGTACATCAGGTTCAGTCAAACTTTTTAACACTATCAGGAATCCAGCCATTAAGAGAGTATAATTGTGTGTGTGTTGGGGGGTGGGTGGAGGGGGGGGGTATGTAACCCATGATATGCTGTGCATCTAGACTGCATGAAACAAAACAAAGGGAAGTAAACACATATTTCATGAAATGATAAAATGCAAAATACCATGAATGAAATATTCACTTTGATATATATATATATATAAGACATGCATTCTCACATACACACACAAATAAAGGTGAGTACACAAAATATATATCAAAGAATAAGATACTAAGTATGATGTGAATATTAACAATAAAATATTCAATATTAAGTAATCATATATACATAAGACATTAAGTAATACTTTCATCTCAGTCATGAAATGTAGCACCCTGAAGTGGAAATATCTGAGTAAATAATCGCATGCAACAGAGACATCCATAAGATGAACAGTACATGTAGATGGCAAAGCTCTTGCCAGCAACTGGAAAGGACAGACTCCCCCAAATTCAGCCTCAGTTGTCAAAGCATAAGTTGTTGCTGCAATCTGAGTTATTGTGTGAAAGGTAAATGCGGCCATATAGTTCAGTGCAGTGAATTTTGTGTTGCTGTTGAATTAATACTTACCTGTTAGTATGCTATTTTATAATTCTGTTATCACAGTGTTTTCCTCCCACTCAAAACACTCAGAAACTGACAAAAGACTAAACATATATTAAACTGAGAGCTCTGTTTTTGGTTTTAAGTTTTAAATTGAACATAACATTTGTTCTTTCTTATGAGCTGATCTGTGTATCTAACATGTTGCAGAAACAGCTGCTCATGGCAGGGTTTGCAAGACCTATTCCATGATCCAAAAAGGCCAGTATGAACAGCTCAGGTAGCGAGCAGCATGTTATTGCTGATGCCAGGAAACCTATGAGTGCCAAAAAATGAGAGATTTTTTGGTGTGCATTTTCTCTTGTGAATGCCATTTTGTGAAGAAATAAAGATGCATCATCCACCTTTTATTTCTTATTTATTGTGTTTCTTCTACAATGAAATGCATGACTGGGTTCATGGATGGAAGAAAAAGCTAGAGAGCTGAAAGAAAACAGATTCATATATCTGTCATTTTTGCTAGCAACTTAAGTAATATTTGCTCCCTCCTGGGAACCTTTGTTGTGGAATGCCCCATCAACCTACCCATTCTGTATAATGCTCTTAAGTTGCATTCGTTTATAAATTTGTAGTAATTTTGCAGAAGATGATCAGCCTAGACCACTGGTAACTTATTGTGGCTGTAACTTCAATATTTTTTTCAAAAACAAAAATTTTGAAGAAGTCTCATCCACAGCATGCACCCTTTTTTAATGAGAAAATCAGGTATCATTCCTTTTCTGCCAACTTTAGAGGAAGTTTTAAGGTTGATTTTAATTTATTTTGAAAGCTGGCATTTCACTTAATACACTCACAAAATTTCATGGTCCTACTTGTGACAGTTACTGAAATATTCATCTTTGCAGCATGCTACCCCAATAAACAGTCTTTTTTCCGCTGGTCAAATTGAAGATTTTTCAAAGTTTGAGACTTGATACTTAAAATTCAGTCAACTATCCTGTCTGAAAAAAATTCAGTGCACTTTCTGTGATGTATTCTGCAAGATATTTTATTATGAAATGCAACTGTCTATTCGTTTCAGTGCTGTAGACCTTCAAAGTTGCTATTCTGTGCAGATTTTCTATTTCCTCCTACTTTGACAGACATATTTTCCAGTTTCTTTGCTGCTGAAGTGTTAGTGTTTTCTTGTGCAATATGCCATTATCATATGGTTTTTAAAAGTATATGAGTTTTCATTACAGTACCCTCATGGACAGTATAATATAAATGTGAAAATATTAAGTACTAACAGCATGTACACATCGTCACATCTTTAAAATGGAATATCTTCAGAACCAATCAAGATATTCACTTACTTTTTTTTTGTTTTTCTTATATTGTCATGTTGTTTGCCAAAAATCACATTTCAGTCATTGTACTGAATATTTAAATTTTCACTGCCGCCACCTGCATATAGTACACATATATCTGTTTCATTCTTTGGTGAAGCAAGAATTAAATCACAGTGCATGCAGGCAAGGTGATTTAGTGATTGTTCCAGATTTTATTATGGTTCTTCAGAATGTTTGTGACAAAGCAAGATTGAAGAATTGTGAACACTCAGAGTTGCTTTGTGTGACTATTTGTGTTCCAGTGTTTGAGAATTACTACATAGACCGCAACTTTGACCGTACGGGGAAGGTATCGGTTGTGATCACACCAGGCCCAGGGGTGTTTGAAGTGGACCGAGAGCTGACGTTCATAACCAAACAGAGAACCATTGATTGTGGTATGCTCACATAGAACGCTGTACTGTGGTTGTGCAAACATTCTGTGGTTAAAAAAAAAGAGAAGTATTGGTTGCACTAAGAATGCATAGTTACATTATTTATGCAAAGACAACCAAAGACACATACATAAACATTTCAGTAATTTTGCAATAAACATGTGCATCCTGACTATGCAGCAGTATGACACTACAGCATGTCGTACCAATATGAGGCAGGGAGAAGCAGGAGTTATACACAAACGAGATAACTTGATTACTCTAGATTGACAGTAGACTGGAACATACGTATATCTTACATATACACATTCTATTTCTTAAACTCAAGCCTCTCCTTCTACCAGCCTCTTCCTTTTTTTTCTTTTTTTCTTTTTTTAACTAGTAAACCATCTCGTTCTATCCTTCACACATGACCACACACCTTGATACTATGCATTTTCAAAATATACATAACAACAATATAAAAGATGCATTCAATCTTATGAACCGACACACACACGTACATGCACATGTGCACACACACTCACAGACACAGAAAGACACAGACACACACAGACACACACACACACACACACACACACACACACAGAGTAAAGGAAAAGGATACAGATCAAAACAAGCATGTTGCAGGTTAAGGACATGTAAACATATGAAAACAAGAATAAATTTTGGAATTTCCTCCTCCCTGTTTTCGCCATACTCCTTTCTTTTTCCATTTTCTATCTTCTTTTTTTTATACTGAAGTATGGTGGATAATGTGTTTATATTGGTTGATATGTATATGAGGTATGTGCTTCAATTTTATAAAAAGTATACACAAACAAATGTCGGATTCACCCCTGCAAATTCGAAGAGGTGTACTTCGGGAAATACACTGAGTCCCACATTATTCTGTATATTTAGAAATGATATTGTTAATTGGCTTCCAGATATCAATTCACCAACAGTTAGTCTGTCTCAAAATTAAAGTATCTCTTGTCTTTTATATGCTGATGACTTTGTACTACTTTCAAAAATAAACATGGCCTACAGGTAATTCTAAACTAGGTTACACTTATATTGTAAACAATGGGGTGGTCAAATCAATAGAGACAAAACAAAAGTAGTAATATTTTTGAGATCAGAAATATGAGCTCAAATATTTTAAATTTTAAATAATTTAAACGTGGAACAGAAGTGATAGAAACAACTGAAAAGCATAAATGTCTGGAAATAATATTCCATGAATCAGGCGAATTTGAAAAGGCTACAGAACACCTGGCAGAAAAAAAGGAATAAAGCATCTCATATTCTTAAAAGAACTTTCAAGAATGAAAACATACGCATGCATATAATATCAAAATTATTTAATAGTTTTGTTTCACCTGTACTAACGTATGGGGCAGAAATATGGTTCCCTACTTGTGAAAAAGCAGATGATACCTTTACCTGTATAACCATTGTCTCATGAGACAAATTTCCACATGAGCATGTTCATTTAAGCTTTTTTAAACAAACACTGAAAGTCCACAAAAAAAGCTACAAATTGAGCAATACTCGGTGAAGTAGGTAAATACCCCTTAACTTTAAAAGTGATTAGTCAAATAATGAAATTTTGGTTTCACATAACACAGGCACGAGCAAATTTGTGCATCAAAAATGTGTATGATGACATGCTTACAGAGGAAACAAAACAGCGAACATGGATTAACTTTGTTAGAATTATATTACAAAATATTGGTTCAGGACATGTTTGGAATAACCAGTCCACATTCAGTATTCTCAGACTTAATCACATTATAATGAATAAACTAGAATATGGATATATTTTATACTGAAAGAGAAACAAATCTGAAAATGATTAAGAATTATTATTTTATAATAAAACAAGAGAGGCAAGGCTTTCAAGACTTAGTTGCTACACGCGCTGTATCCAGTAAAGGAATCATGATTAAAAGGGAGAAATCGTTAGATTGGGTCCTGTATTATATATCAGTAAGCTTTAGAAAATAGTTGGTTTTTTTTAAATAAAAAAAAATTAAAAAATAAAAAGTCTGCCAGTTAGCAGGATCACAAATGTTCTGTTCGGAAATAAGCAGTCTGATTCCCAACACAACGCCACCGCTGACGTCATTTGACCATATTTAATATTTAAAGCTATGGGCCTTTTTTTAATGCGATATAAACATTATTATATTTGAGGTAATAACAGCATTTAAGTCATGTTTTCTTGACATAGTTTGATTATTTAAGAAATTCTTTTAATTCGGCCGTAAAGAAGATGCCGACATCTATTGATCTGAACAAACCAGTCAAACTACAGGCTTAGTGACCGAAGAAACGTTCGATTCAGTTTTTCTTTTATGTTCATTCCAGTTGATTCAGTTTCGATTTAGAATATTCATATGCAGTATGATATGATGGTATAGTGTAACTGTATGTGTTCTGTCCAGAATTTGTATTTCTTTTATTGTAATTGCAAACAAAGAAAACGAGGTCCTGTCTTCTTCTTATCAAGCATTCTGGCAACTGGGTTAAGGTAATGGCGTTTTTTTAATCCGGATCAGCCTCATCAAAATAAACCGTTCATGATCCGGAAATACACCATAATTCAGGAGACTTACAAGCTGTTATTGGTATGATGGAGAAGATTTTTTTCCTGCAATGTTTAAGCCAAATTTGGTATTGGCAGTCAAAGTATTTCCAGAGAAAATGGCAGTGTTAAAGTTTACCACGGTCACACAGACATATATACACACACAGACACAGACACACACACACACACACACACAGAGACCACCGAACACCAGGTTATAACAGACTCACTTTGTTTACACAAGTGAGTCAATTACTCGTGATTACAGAACCAAACCTTTTTTACTTGAAGAATATCTTAATTATCATCAAAAACAATCATTATGCTAATTAAGAATATTGTGTCATGATATAGCAATAGAAAGAGGTAGATATTTAACATCCCAAAAGAAATGGGACTATTTTTACAATGTCAGACAATTGAGGATGAGTATCATTTCTTAGATGACTATGAATTATACAAAGAAATTAGAGCAGAATTCATACACAAAATTCAAAAGTACCTTCTAAATATCATCAAACCCAGTCAGCTGATAATGGAAGACAAATTTGTGGGAATGTTTGGAAGATGTATCAATAACTGCTGTCAAAAACAATCTCTTGTTCTGTATTTCATTGTCTAACTTTTTGTGTGTGGTATATGTAACTTTGCAAGCGTGTCTTATATACCTTTAAGGTTTATTTGACGTTAAAATTGATTGTGATTCTGACTGAAACAGGTGTGGGCAGTGACCTGGTTTGTATGGGGGAACAGCCACTTCACGCTGTGCCACTTTTCAAGGTCAGCTATTACCATAGCAACACAAGATGACACAGCAAGTATGTGTCAAAGAGTTTGGAGCTATATGGCCCTGTGCAATCTGGACTTTTAGCAAAAATGTGGAAGAATGTGTAGAGTTACAAACAAATAATCATTTTAATAGATTGATTTATTTTGTGCTTTATCAAATGACTTTGCTCTAAACGATTTACAATTATCATTCAGTCAGTGAATGTATGAAACACATAGTGTACAGAAATTTTCTTTCAGGCTTGTCATAATCTTAAAAGGGATGAATAGTTTAAAGCTATTTTAAGAAATGATCAAATGAAAATGATAGTCATTTCATCATGAGAATACATTGCAAAAACCACTCACTCACATGACCATGGTGAGGGAGGTGGTGGGGGAAAGGATTTTCGAGGAAGAGAAATAAGAATATCGCATAATCACTATCATGATAAATTAAGTTCATTGTATTTTCATACTAACAGTAAAAACATGAACATTGGGACAAATATATTGGTTTATAGAAGAATCTACCTTTAAAGATAAACTTAGTTTCAAATTATCTAAATAGGGTGTTGGTGGGGTGTGTAGGAATGGAAAACATTCACAAATCCATTTACACACATACACACACACACACACACACACACACACACACACACATATATATATGTATATATATATATGAATGATTATGAATGAATGATAGGGATGATTATATAGCACTTATCCTCGGTCAGAGACCAAGCTCTAAGTGCTTTACAAACATGGGGTCATTTGCACAATAGGCTGCCTGCCAGGGTAGAGCTGACTGATAGCTGCTGTTGGGCACTCATCATTCGTTTCCTGTGTCAGTCAGATTTCAGGCACGCACTCAGACAGACATGTAACATTTGACCGTTTTGTTTATTTACCCCGCCATGTAGGCAGCCATACTCAGTTTTTGGGGTGTGCATGCTGGGTATGTTCTTGTTTCCATAACCCACTGAAAGCTGACATGGATTACAGGATCTTAGATGTGCATATTGATCTACATGCGTATACACACAAAGGGGGTTCAGGCACTAGCAGGTCTGCACATATGGTTGACCTGGGAGATCTCTACCCTTTATCCACCAGATGCCATCACCGAGATTCGAACCCGGGACCTTAGGGCTGTGGTTGACTAATGACCTACGTAAAAAGGCAGAATAAGATATAACAGACAAATTCAACAAGACGAAAAAGCTATTAATGTATGGATGAAACGATCTGTGACAGCACTAGGAAGAGTAGCTATTCTTCAATCCTTATGGATTATGCTTCCAAACTCACCAGATGACTGTATTAAAAATTGCAAAGGATGTGTTTTGATTTTGTATACGACAAAAAAAGAGATTAAAGTTAAAAGTTCAATAGCAGTGCGTAGTATTCAAAATGGAGGTGTAAATATTCCATACATTCCATCGTTTCTAAAATCCCTGAAACTCATATTACTGAAAAAATGCTGGAATCAGTCATTTAGTCCTAAATGGAAAAATATATTAGTAAGAATGACCAGAGGTTGGAATATCACAGGAATATGGCCCAATAGCACTTAAAAGTGTGAGGGCTATTGTAAAACCCTTTTTGGAAAGAGGAATTTTGCAGTTATTCAGAATTTTTTACACCATGGATGTTCATGAGGAACAAGACATTTTGATGGAACCACTGTTTTTTAATAACAAATTTAAGATTGGTGGCAAAGTTTTGTATTTTGGAGACTGGGTTAGAAAAAAAATGTTTATTATGTAGAAGGCCTTGCAATGAAAATGGAAGATTTTTAATTAATAATCATGTACAAGTGTTTTTACAGAGTTTGTACAAAACTTGAAAAAAAAATGTCCAAACTGTGATAGACTTGATCTCAGCCATGTGTCTTTACATACAAATGTAGAATCAGTAAAATAAATCCAACAATACAAATGTTCATAAAAGATCTTAAAAAGGCATATGAAATTGAGAAGTATGTTTTAAAAATATATATGGAATATAACAAATATGTGCAGAAATGGGCACCATTCATACATACATATTATTCAAGATTAAGATCTGTATCATATAGAATCAAGGTATGAATGAATGATTGTTGATATGTTACATTAAACAAAGCATTAAAATTAATATGTGAATGAATACCCATTTTTCTGCTTAAGATTTGACGTGAGCCCAAAATTGATGTGTGAACAGATATTAGATTCTGCCATTAATACAATTTCATTGTAAATTGTGCATCATAGTATCACAAAGAATAATGTTTGAATGAATATTTATTTTTCTACCAATATAATTCTTGATGTGGAATGATTGATATTCAGAACAGTATATTCTTGTAACTTCTGAATGTAAAATTAATATTATACTTGATATGTAAACCTTTGTCTGAATATCATATACTGATAACCTCTCTGGTGTCTTGCATAAGACTTAATGCTTTTAAACAAAATTTAGCAAAAATGTTTATTGTGTATGTGGTAGACAGATAACACAAACCATATTATATATATTCCCCCCCCCCCACCCCCCCATTGTTGTTCATATTGTTGATTGCTGTTACACAGATATTTATGGATTGTTCAGGAGTCCATTGTTCTAGTTCATCCTTTCTTAGTATTTCCCCCTTTAACCACTCATATGTCACTTCCAATATCACTCTAAAGTGAAAAGATGTAAATTAAAGAATGAACATTATGCAGAATAATACAGCAGGTGTCTTATTTGGTCAGAATCAAGCATGGGTGTATACATGTACACTATGCACACACATTCAGGCTTGATCCTGACTAAGTTAATGATCAGTGTACAGTGATCACACCTGCCAGAGGGTCTTGAACTGTTGTTTTGTTGTGACAGTTCCACAGCAGGAATGTAAAGAGCTCTGTAGAGGTTGGTGATGACTACAACATTCCCCACTGGATGAATCACAGGTCAGTTGTGCAGTCTTCCACTTTTCTTTTGGCTCATGTGTGTAAACAGAGTGAGTCCATGTAATAACCTTCTTTTGGGTGTCTGTTTATATATGCTTGTATGTGTGAGTGTGTCTGTGCTAAACTTGAACAAATTCTGTTTCTCTGTAAAGTTTGCTAACACCAGATTTGGCTGAAAAATAGAAAAAAGAAAAGAAAAAAAAATTCAGTTGTAAGTGTGTACATCTTGTGGATTTAACAATATTTATGGATTGTGAGCATCTTATTTCATTTCACCTCAGGACCTGCTTGACATTTCTTGTTGCAGTTAAAAGAAAAAAGAAAACTGTGGACAGACCATGCAAAATGACGTTAACTACACCACTGACATGTTCATTGCAGTTTCAGTTTCACCTTCAATGAGATGTCACAACATGCGGACAGATCCACATATACTACACATTTACTAGGGGGAAAAAAACAAAAGGATGAGATGCCTGACCTTCGCATAACCCAGATCACTGGTCAGGCCTTGAGAGCCTATCTTTAGTTTGTGTAAATCATAATCATATACATAAAATAAAATAACCAGACAAAATAAACAAATAAGTAAATATATTGAAATATAGTGAATGGAAAGAAAAGTAGATGGTATTTAAACAATTTGTTTAAAAAAAATGGGCCATGCTCAGGTAGCCCTTGTGGACCCACACATGTGCACAAAATAACACAGGTGTGCAAATGCACACACACAAACACATAGATGCACACACACAAACACACACACACAGAGAGATGCACAACACACATGCAAAAATTAGCAGTCCACAGACAGGTCCAACTCTCAGCTGACAGAGGAGTGTACTCAGGCCCCACTCTTCACACACTTGCATGCGTGCGTGCATGTACACTCAGTGACACAACATTAAGCATCACTCAGCGGGCTTATGCATGTGCGTACACACACAGAAAACACCAGTGTTATAAAGAAAGCAAAAATGAACTTGCCGAACATGATTTAGAGTTGTTGTTTTTCTGTGAGAATCATTCACCATGCTATTGCTATTTTTGTTACAATATATCCAAGCGGTAAACTCTTGGAGAAAAAAGAAAGCAGGTTAAAAGCTCAACAGATACAGATGTTTAATGGTAAGTTATAAGTACAAGGTGTGTTCAAAAAGTATCCGACCTTAACCCCTAGGCTGCCTGCATGACGAGATAACTCGTCATGGCAAGCATGTATGCTTCGCTGCCACAATGACGAGATAACTCGTCATCGAAATATTCTGACTTTTCCCTGCTTTGCATTCAGTTCCTTGACAAAAATGCTGGTAGCTTTAGCTTGGGGAATCTTTCTGGATTCTATTCATAGCTAGAAACACCATCTGCGTCATAAGGCAGTCCTTTATTTGAACGTTTTGGTTGGGTTACTGGCCGCAGTCTTTGCCTGGCTCCTCTCCTCGCTCGCTCAACAAAATGTCGGACTGACTCCGTGCTCAAGACATGCGCTGATGGCGAACTAAATCAACCAAGATTACTTTCTTTAGCTGATGCTCAGAAAGAATTGGAGCATAGATTCAAAGGAGAAGACAGTGGTGAACATTTATAGGATGATTTGATAGAAAATAAAGGGAGCAATCAAGAGAGTGGCCAAGATACAACTATCAGTGAGTGATGCCAGCTGTTCAACTCTAGCAGACGACAGGTCACCGATATTTTTAGCAGGACACCGTATGAGCTATTTTCTTGGCACTCAGCCAACGCGGTCTGATGATAACTGGATGAAGTGACGGTGTGAGACCGGTGAAGAGGAGGGGGGTGGAGACTGAGGGGGCGTGGCCTCACATCCATATTATCTCTTGCAGAAGTCACAATGCATCTATTTCTTTTTCAGTTTTTTTTATATTGTGGTTTTTCTAGTATGATTTTGTGTGTGCAGATATCCATTTGTCTAGAAAATGATATTTTTGTGCAAATTACCAGACTAATGTTTGTAATGAACAAGTTGAAAATGTGACAAAAAACAAAACACTGATTTCAAAGCAACAGCATGTCACTAAAAATACATAAAATGGGAAAACATCAGTTTTGTATTCTTTATTCATTTACCTTTCAGAAAATATATACTTTTATGGGTCTTTCTCCAATAACAAAGAGCACAGAATTTTTGGAAAATTTATACCCGTTTTTTGTGAAAAAACCCTGGCAAATAGATTTCACTTAAATCTTATTTTCCTGGCAGCGAAAGGGTTAATTTTTCATGCGTAAACAAATGAAGCTAGGGAGGCGTGATTTGGTGCACGCATGTAGGCGACCCTAATGCGCATGCGTAAAATTTTTCCTGCCTGCAGAAGCTGTCAGTTGACGGCAGACCGCTGACGAGTGAGGAAGTGTAAGTGATCGCCGTTGGATTTTTGTTTTTGACAAAATGACTGAAAAACTTGAACAACGCTACTGCATCAAATTTTGTGTCTAGCTTGGTGATTCCCAAGTGGAAACGGTCCGCAAGATTCAACAGGCCTTCGGGGACAAAGCAATCGGCACCACACAGATAAAGGAGTGGTACAACTGCTTCAAAGATGGCTGCACATCAGTGGAGAGTGAAGCACGTTCTGGTATGCCCTCAGCATCCCGAAATGAGATCTTCATTGACCAGTCGAGGACCTCGTGATGCAGGATCATCGAATCACGATCAGAGAATTTGCAGACGAGGTGGGCATCAGTATTGGATCCATTCATTCCATTATGCAGTAGGATTTGGGCTTGAGGAGAATCTCAGCGAAGTTCGTACCAAAGCCGCTAATGATTGAGCAGAAGCAATTCCGTTTGGAGATTGCACAGGACATTCTGGAGACTGTGAACAGCGATCCCAACTTCCTCAACACAGTGATCACAGGCAGTGAGTCCTGGGTTTATGGGTACAACCCAGAAACCAAGTTGCAGTCATCACAATGGAAGCATCCAACATTCCTGAGGTAAAAAAAAGCAAGGCAGGTCCGCAGCAATGTCAGAGTCATGCTGACCGTCTTCTTCGACTCTAGTGGCATGGTTCATCACGAGTACACACCACACAGCACAACCATCACCAAGGAGTATTACCAAGAGGTTCTGCATCACCTTTGTGATGCTGTGCGACGCAAACGGTGGGCAGCGGGCAATTGGCAGCTCCATCACGATAACGCACCCACCCATTCTTCACATTTGATACAGAGTTTCCTGGCCACACACAACACACCTGTGCTTTGTCAGGCTCCCTACTCTCCCAACATGGCTCCGTGTGACTTCTGGCTGTTCCCACAGCTAAATATGCTCCTGAAAGGGACCAGATTTCAGTCCAGAGAAGACATCATGCAAAATGCAACGGACCAGCTGCACACCATCCCAAAAGAGGTGTTCCAGCGCTGCTTCCAACAGTGGCAGAACAGTTGGGAGAAGTGTGTGGCAGCCCAAGGGGACTACTTTGAAGGAGATTAGTGTAAGTTTGTTGTATCTGGATACAAGTAGTTTTTATGAACAAAGGTCGGATACTTTTTGAACACACCTCGAAAACCAGTGAAAATGACCTGATGTGGTTAGTGTTCAGCTGTATTTTCAAATTCCAGCGCACACTTTTTGATGGTGAGCAAAAATATCATTTGGAGCAAATTGCACAGTTTACACATTAACTGATTGCACTAAGTCAATTGCTGTTTTAAAAGAAAATCAGTTTTTGTTTGGAGTGCTGGACAAGTTTTGGAGTTTTTGTCATGATCAAGCCAGAAAATCTTGAAACTTTGATAAATCCATATTATTATTGTAAACAATGAAATGAAATGCTAATTGATGCTTTTGTTGGAATCTTTCCCATTCCAACACACAATTTTTGTTTTAACAAACTCTCTTTTTACTGACTGTGAGCAAAATATGATTTGGTTGGATATACATAAGTACTCTCCTCACTGCCCCCTCACTGTTCCTGTTTCATTATTATTTTTTATTTTTTTTATTTTTTTTTAATACAATTTGAAGTCTGTCACTGAACTAACAACAAACATTTTCTGTGATTCATTGAATGGAGACAGATTTCATAACAGCTTATCTTTACTTCAGTGTCACTCCCTAAAAGGTGGGCAGATCACATCTGGAAGCGATGATGATTTATTAACATTTTTATACTGCCAGAGCCTAAAATTAAAACTATTTAGGCAGTAACTGACCTACACGCTGTTTAAAAAAAAGATCATTACATACATGAACTAAATTTAAGATTGCCTGGCAATGAAAATAAAGAACAAGAAAAATACAAAAGATCCGATACTGAAACATACGTGTTAGTTCCTAAGTACACTGCATAAAACAAGTCACAATAAGATAACTGGAAGCCAGTTCCAATAATTATTGAGCAGTTTGCGTTCATTGACTTGACTGTTATTATTGCAAGACCCCCAGCCAAGTAACTGCAGGGATGTATATCTTGAATGATGACACATAATTATTGTACAGTTAGCTTGACTTGACTGCCAGAGAAGGAGGCGGAGATTGTAATCAAGGATTACAGTGTGAATTGGTAGATATTGTACAACGAAAATAACAATATGTAACTGTTGATTACATTTTGATTGTTGTTTAATATTAATGGCCCTCTGCTCCTCATGGTGCCCCTAAGGAATAAGTGAAGTGTGTTACTACTGAGACAGGATGTGTAAACTGAAGTTGTGATCGTGTGTGTGATACAGATGTATTGGTGTGACGGACGAGGTTTATTTGTTCACAGTTTTTACACCTCCAAGAACCAGATCCAGAACCAGCAGAATGCCACCTTTGTTCCCCGCATCAAACCTCCACCAGAATTTGTAAGGAATCAGTATGTCTGTCACTGTGGAGGGTATGATAGCTGTGTGTACGGAGGGGATGATGTCACTGTATGGGGCCATCGAGTGGGATGATGTCAAGGTATGGGGCTATCAAGTGGGATGATGTCACTGTGTAGGGTTACCAAGGGGGATGATGTCATTGTGTGGGGCTATCAAGTGGGATGTTGTCACTGTGTAGGGTTACCAAGTGGGATGATGTCACTGTGTGGGGTTACTAAGGAGGAGGATGTCACTGTGTGGGGTTACCAAGGGGGTTGATGTCACTGTGTGGGGTTACTAAGGGGGTGATGTCACTGTGTGGGGTTACTAAGGAGGAGGATGTCACTGTGTGGGGTTACCAAGGGGGTTGATGTCACTGTGTGGGGTTACTAAGGGGGTGATGTCACTGTGTGGGGTTACCTAGGGGGGTGATGTCACTGTGTGGGGTTACCTAGGGGGGTGATGTCACTGTGTGGGGTTACCTAGGGGGATGATGTCACTGTGTGGGGTTACCTAGGGGGATGATGTCACTGTGTGTGGTTACCAAGGGGGGTGATGTCACTGTGTGGGGTTACCTAGGGGGATGATGTCACTGTGTGGGGTTACCAAGGGGGGTGATGTCTCTGTGTGGGGTTACCAAGGGGGTTGATGTCACTGTGTGGGGTTACCAAGGGTGATGATGTCACTGTGTGGGGTTACCAAGGGGGATAATGTCATTGTGTGGGGTTACCAAAGAGGGTGATGTCACTGTGTGGGGTTACCAAGGGGGATGATGTCACTGTGTAAGGTTACCAAGGGGGGTGATGTCACTGTGTGGGGTTACCAAGGGGGATGATGTCACTGTGTGGGGTTACCAAGGGGGGTGATGTCACTGTGTGGGGTTACCAAGGGGGATGATGTCACTGTGTGGGGTTACCAAGGGGGATGATGTCACTGTGTGGGGTTACCAAGGGGGATAATGTCATTGTGTGGGGTTACCAAGGGGGGTGATGTCACTGTGTGGGGTTACCAAGTGGGATGATGTCACTGTGTGTGGTTACCAAGGGGGGTGATGTCACTGTGTGGGGTTACCAAGGGGGGTGATGTCACTGTGTGGGGTTACCAAGGGGGGTGATGTCACTGTATGGGGTTACCAAGGGGGATGATGTCACTGTGTGGGGTTACCAAGGGGGGTGATGTCACTGTGTGGGGTTACCAAGGGGGATAATGTCATTGTGTGGGGTTACCAAGGGGGGTGATGTCACTGTGTGGGGTTACCAAGTGGGATGATGTCACTGTGTGTGGTTACCAAGGGGGGTGATGTCACTGTGTGGGGTTACCAAGGGGGGTGATGTCACTGTGTGGGGTTACCAAGGGGGGTGATGTCAGTGTGTAGGGTTACCAATTGGGACGATGTCACTGTGTGGGGTTACCAAGGGGGATAATGTCATTGTGTGGGGTTACCAAGGGGGGTAATGTCACTGTGTGGGGTTACCAAGTGGGATGATGTCACTGTGTGTGGTTACCAAGTGGGATGATGTCACTGTGTGGGGCTATCAAGGGGGATGATGTCATTGTGTGGGGTTACCAAGGGGGATGATGTCACTGTGTGGGGGGGTATCATGGGTGGGGTCACTGTAGGGTATAAAGGGTGGTGTCACTGTGGAGGTACAAAGGGTGGTGTCACTGTGGAGGTATAAAGGGTGGTGTCACTGTGGGGGTATAAAGGGTGGGGTCACTGTGGAGGTATAAAGGGTGGTGTCACTGTGGGGGTATAAAGGGTGGGGTCACTGTGGGGGTATAAAGGGTGGTGTCACTGTGGGGGTATAAAGGGTGGGGTCACTGTGGGGGTATAAAGGGTGGGGTCACTGTGGGGGTATAAAGGGTGGTGTCACTGTGGGGGTATAAAGGGTGGTGTCACTGTGGGGGTATAAAGGGTGGGGTCACTGTGGGGGTATAAAGGGTGGGGTCACTGTGGGGGTATAAAGGGTGGGGTCACTGTGGGGGTATAAAGGGTGGTGTCACTGTGGGGGTATAAAGGGTGGGGTCACTGTGGGGGTATAAAGGGTGGTGTCACTGTGGGGGTATAAAGGGTGGGGTCACTGTGGGGGTATAAAGGGTGGGGTCACTGTGGGGGTATAAAGGGTGGGGTCACTGTGGGGGTATAAAGGGTTGGGTCACTGTGGGGGTATAAAGGGTGGGGTCACTGTGGGGGTATAAAGGGTGGTGTCACTGTGGGGGTATAAAGGGTGGTGTCACTGTGGGGGTATAAAGGGTGGGGTCACTGTGGGGGTATAAAGGGTGGGGTCACTGTGGGGGTATAAAGGGTGGGGTCACTGTGGGGGTATAAAGGGTGGTGTCACTGTGGGGGTATAAAGGGTGGTGTCACTGTGGAGGTACAAAGGGTGGTGTCACTGTGGGGGTATAAAGGGTGGTGTCACTGTGGGGGTATAAAGGGTGGGGTCACTGTGGAGGTATAAAGGGTGGTGTCACTGTGGTGGTGTCACTGGGGGTATAAAGGGTGGGGTGGTATGACTATGGGGGTATAAAGGGTGGTGTCACTGTGGTGGTGTCACTGTGGGGGTATAAAGGGTGGGGTGGTGTCACTATGGGGGTATAAAGGGTGGTGTCACTGTGGAGGTACAAAGGGTGGTGTTACTGTGGGGGTATAAAGGGTGGGGTCACTGTGGAGGTATAAAGGGTGGTGTCACTGTGGTGGTGTCACTGGGGGTATAAAGGGTGGGGTGGTATGACTATGGGGGTATAAAGGGTGGTGTCACTGTGGTGGTGTCACTGTGGGGGTATAAAGGGTGGGGTGGTGTCACTGTGGAGGTACAAAGGGTGGTGTCACTGTGGAGGTACAAAGGGTGGTGTCACTGTGGAGGTATAAAGGGTGGTGTCACTGTGGTGGTGTCACTGTGGGGATATAAAGGGTGGTGTCACTTTGGTGGTGTCACTGTGGGGGTATAAAGGGTGGTGTCACTGTGGAGGTATAAAGGGTGGTGGCACTGTGGAGATGCAAAGGGTGGTGTCACTGTGGAGATGCAAAGGGTGGTGGAGGTATAAAGGGTGGTGTCACTGTGGAGGTACAAAGGGTGGTGTCACTGTGGAGATGCAAAGGGTGGTGTCACTGTGGGGGTATAAAGGGTGGTGTCACTGTGTTGTTGTGAATGTGAGGGTATAAAGGGTGGTGTCACTGTGGAGGTATAAAGGGTGGTGTCACTGGAGATGCAAAGGGTGGTGTCATTGGGGATGCAAAGGGTGGTGTCACTGTGGGGGTATAAAGGGTGGTGTCACTGGAGATGCAAAGGGTGGTGTCACTGGAGATGCAAAGGGTGGTGTCACTGTGGAGGTACTAAGGGTGGTGTCACTGTGGTGGTATCACTGTGGGGGTATAAAGGGTGGTGTCACTGTGGTGGTATCACTGTGGAGGTATAAAGGGTGGTGTCACTGTGGTGGTATCACTGTGGAGGTATAAAGGGTGGTGTCACTGTGGTGGTATCACTGTGGGGGTATAAAGGGTGGTGTCACTGTGGTGGTATCACTGTGGAGGTATAAAGGGTGGTGTCACTGTGGTGGTATCACTGTGGGGGTATAAAGGGTGGTGTCACTGTGGAGGTACAAAGGGTGGTGTCACTGTGGTGGTATCACTGTGGGGGTATAAAGGGTGGTGTCACTGTGGGGGTATAAAGGGTGGTGTCACTGTGGTGGTATCACTGTGGGGGTATAAAGGGTGGTGTCACTGTGGAGGTACAAAGGGTGGTGTCACTGTGGTGGTATCACTGTGGGGGTATAAAGGGTGGTGTCACTGTGGTGGTATCACTGTGGGGGTATAAAGGGTGGTGTCACTGTGGAGGTACAAAGGGTGGTGTCACTGTGGAGGTACAAAGGGTGGTGTCACTGTGGGGGTGTCACTGTGGGGGTATAAAGGGTGGTGTCACTGTGGGGGTATAAAGGGTGGTGTCACTGTGGAGGTACAAAGGGTGGTGTCACTGTGGAGGTACAAAGGGTGGTGTCACTGTGGGGGTATAAAGGGTGGTGTCACTGTGGAGGTACAAAGGGTGGTGTCACTGTGGAGGTATAAAGGGTGGTGTCACTATGGTGGTATCACTGTGGGGATATAAAGGGTGGTGTCACTGTGGAGGTATAAAGGGTGGTGTCACTGTGGAGATGCAAAGGGTGGTGTTACTGTGGGGGTACAAAGGGTGGTGTTACTGTGGGGGTACAAAGGGTGGTGTCACTGTGGAGGTATAAAGGGTGGTGTCACTGTGGAGATGCAAAGGGTGGGGTCACTGTGGAGGTATAAAGGGTGGTGTCACTGTGGAGATGCAAAGGGTGGTGTCACTGTGGAGGTACAAAGGGTGGTGTCCTCTCTTCTCCTCTACACAGACCCCTCGGATGTCCAGTGGGTGCTCTTAGAGAAGTTGCAAGCGATTTAAAAGTGAGCAAGTCTTCTGTGCAAAGAATGGTGAAAGAACTGGTGCTGAAGCCCTCCAAGAGGATACGGGTATCAAGGAGGGACCAAAATGTTAGAGGGAAAAGAAAAACTCACTGCCGTAACTTGAATGACCCCTACTTGGCCACTGATGTGAAAAGGATCATCTTCACAGAAGAGAAAGACTTTACATTAGAGATAGCTAAAAATCACCAAAACAATCACATTTATGGGAAACGGAAATGAGAAATTCAGCCATCTCGCCTCTGTCATGAGACTTCAATCTTCTCCCGGATTGTAAGCATCTCTATCCTAAAACAATTAAGTGTTTCAGCAAGATGGGGCTCCTTCACACACAAGTAGGGTAACCTAGGCCCATCTGGAGGAGGCTACACCAGAATTCGTCAAGAAGGATGAATGGCCTCCACAAAGTCCTGACTGTAACCCAATGGATTATGCCACATGGGACTCTCTGAAGGAGAAAGTTTACCAACGAGTGAGAGACAAACTGACTGAGCAGGTGTTAAAGGACAGATAATTATGTCATGGGAGGAGATATCGGTGGAAGAAATATGAAAAAGCATTTCTGCTTGGAAGAAACGGCTTTGTTTAACTGTGGAGGAAGATTTAGGCCACACTGAGCATAAACTGAAATAACTGAGTTTTCCTCTGATATTGGATTTTTTGACATGCTGTTTTGAATTTGACAATACTCGCATAATTTGCATCCAAACTTTTAGATATTTTGCAGACGTGTTGATGATACTTCAAGGTTATTGTGTGAAAATGTTCAATGAATTCGGTTTCTCTATCACTGAGAAAATACTTGTCAAAAAGCAGTTCACTTTTTGGGGGACACCCGATATTGTCATCACTATTTGAAATACAGAACAAAAGAACTTCCTGAGGTTCCATCAATTTCATTTATCAGTACTCATGACAATACCAAATGTAGAATAATGAACACTTTTTACATGTGTTCATTATTATTTTGTATTGTCAGGTATATCATGTGTACTGGTGGAATGGCCCATCTCCATCTTTTTCATAAAATTCCTTTCACCAATATCACTATACACTGTTAGTACAGTAGAACACATTGATAGTCTTGTTGTACTATGAGCTTGAAGATTACCAAATAAAAAAATAATGTTACAAAATAAGTCTTAAATGCTCCATGACTGACCCAAAATTGAAAGTTGAAATCACATAAGGTAAACATCATGAACATGACTATGTTTTTATGTGATTTTACAAGGACAGAGATTGCATGTATAAATAAAAGAAGCCTTGAGGTAGAAATTATTACTTTCCACTTATTACTTTCCATTATTCCAGGTTTGATCACTCTTTTATTTTTAATAATAATAAAAGCGCATTTTAAGTGACTATTCATATGTTTCTAGGCCTTTTAAAAACAACGAATAGTTTACAATGTATATATATGTTATATTGTGTCAGGTGCCTATGGTGGAAGTGTGGGATTTTCTTAGACACACTGCTCACTGATGAACTCCTTCCTACCTCCCTACTCTTCTCCCCCTCCCACCCCACCCTCCTTCCATGGCATCTATCCCCACCAACACCCCTCCCCATACCCTCTCTCCCTCCCCCCCCCCTTCCCTTTGCCAAGTGCAGAGGGAGCAAGTTATCAAGAAATACTAAGTAAAGATGGTATCTCCTCTGATCATTCTCTTCTGCCCTTTTCCCTTCCACTTTCATCACCCTCAAACCCCATCCCCCCATGTTGATTTGTGGTCCCTGGGTTCTCCTCCTGGGATTGAATCAGTTCCTCAACACGGTCCTTGTTCTCCTCCGAACATGCAGTCTTGGGTCTCCCACTGCCAATTTTACGTGCTACTGACCCTGTAGTGCATATTTTAGCAATAAGTCTATTTACTGGGACATGACTCCACCCCTTGCCTGGAAATTCCTTTATGATCCTTCTTCCACCCCAGCCTTTCTTCTTGAAACAGTTTTCAAAGGTAACCTCATCACTTTCACTCAAAGGCATGGTTGATCCCTTCAAACTGAAACTTTGGACAGAACTGATTTGGGATACAGACAACAATAAAAAAAATCAAAAAAAAAATCAGTAGACTGACACTGATTGACAGATGCCAACACCTGGCAGCTGGCATGAACATGATGAAGGTCACATTGCACAGCTCTGATATTAGATTTTTTTTACATGCTGTTTTGAATTTGACAGTACTTGCATAATTTGCGCCCAAAGTTTTAGATATTTTGCAGACTTGTTGATGATACCCAAAGGTTACTGTGTGACAATTTTCAATGAATTCGGTTTCTCTATCACTGAGAAAATACTTGTCAAAGAGCAGTTCACTTTTTTTTTGGACACCCGATATAAGCTGATATTGTTTAGGTGACTGAATTGTACACTAATCCCTGTGGCTTGCAGAACAAGTTTAGATATGGGGTGTTAGTATCTGTTTTTAAATGAAGGAGATAGTTTGCTGAAATGTAAGAAGTATAGCATGATTTGATTTGATTTGTTTGATTTCAGATGAAGATGATGGAAAGAAAGAAGCCGAAGACAGTCAGTCTTGGTATGTTATTTGTGATGTTTATGATGTGTGTGTATGAGGTGGGTGGAACAAGAGATTTGACAATCAGATGAAGAATGAGTGAATGTAAAAAGAAGAAAAAAAGAAAAGGTACCTTTTAGTCACATGTAGGTGTGTGATAAATTTTTCACTTGTGCAGGCGGTGCTAAAAATATGTTTGTAGACTACACTTGTAGATGTTACCATTCTTTTGTTTCCTGTTCAATCTCATATCTTTGTTATATGCCTTGTTCAGATTTTGTGTGTACAGGTATCTCAGTTTACAGTCACAAATACTCTGTGCAGATCCATCTCCAGTAAGTGGGCCCTATTGTTTGACTTTTTTTGTCACAACAGATTTTTCTTGTAAAATTTGGGCAGCTCTCCCTGGGGAGAGAGTGTCGCCATTGTGCAGTGCCACTATTATAGGATTTTTTTTCTGTCAGCAAGTGTACTTGCTTTACATTAATTACAATCAAAGTGGAGTGTTCTACAGAAATTTGCAAGGGACAACCTTGTGTCTTGATGACAGCCTTGTGTCTTTGTGATTGTTAAGTGCGAGCTGCACAGAGGACTTTAGTTTATTCTCTAAACTGAATTACAAGTACAGCACATGACAGTGCAGTACAGCAGCAGAAAACTGTAGTTCTGTACAGTATGCTGCAGTACAGTACAGTGCAGCACAATAGTGTACAGTGTGGTACAGCACAAAACTGTACATTAGTCACACACAGTGCAGTACAGTACAGTACAGTATAGTACAGTACAGTACAGTAAAGTACAGTGTAGAATCGCTGTTATTACAATAACAATAACAGACTCGATGTTGCGCTGCAATCTGTTTTAATGCCGTCCGCTCAGTAACGTCAACAATATACAGGTTCTTAAATTGCCCGGGTTACCAATACTCAGTTTTATCGTAATGTGTGTTTATACAAATAGACTGATTTAAAACATGTAGACATTACATCCCTCCTCATCTTGGAATAAAAAGATATTTTTAAATGTGTTGTTGAATTAAATTTGTTTTTGCTCAAGTTTGAGACTTCACAAACTTGTAGGAATGAATTGTGAGATTATTGAGTGTGTTTCATTTCTTGCTCTTGAGAGTTCATAAGCTTGGATGAGCAAGATATGTTATTAAAATGTTCTTCAATTATTGTACTTGAGGGTTTATTTACTTGGAACTGTTCTTGAACTAATTAACACATAATTTCATGCAATCATTTAAATGAGAACTTTGTAAAAGCATATAGTTAAACTGAACTAACTGTAGTATGCATTTTAGCACACACTCACATATATATGTTATGAGGAGGAACATGCAATAAAACTAATAGTTCATGTGATGCATTCAAAACAGGATAGCTATATAAATGTCAAAATGAATATGTGACAGGACAGAATCACGCTGTATGGATGTGACAGGACAGAATCATGCTGTATGGATGTGACAGGACAGAATCATGCCGTATGGATGTGACAGGACAGAATCATGCAGTATGGATGTGACAGGACAGAATCATGCCATATGGATGTGACAGGACAGAATCACGCTGTATGGATGTGACAGGACAGAATCATGCTGTATGGATGACAGGACAGAATCATGCCATATGGATGTAACAGGTGTGACAGGACAGAATCACGCTGTATGGATGTGACACGACAGAATCATGCTGTATGGATGTGACAGGACATAAACGCTGTATGGATGTGACAGGACAGAATCATGCCATATGGATGTGACAGGACAGAATCATGCCATATGGATGTGACAGGACAGAATCATGCCATATGGATGTAACAGGTGTGACAGGACAGAATCATGCTGTATGGATGTGACAGGACAGAATCATGCCGTATGGATGTGACAGGACAGAATCTTGCCATATGGATGTAACAGGTGTGACAGGACAGAATCATGCTGTATGGATGTGACAGGTCAGAATCATGCAGCATGGATGTGACAGGTGTGACATGACAGAATCATGTCATATGGATGTGACGGGACATAAACGCTGTTTGGATGTGACAGGACAGTATCATGCCATATGGATGTGACAGGTGTGACATGACAGAATCATGCTGTATAGATGTGACAGGACAGAATCATGCTGTATGAATGTGACAGGACAGAATCATGCAGCATGGGTGTGACAGGACAGAATCATGCAGCATGGATGTGACAGGTGTGACATGACAGAATCATGTCATATGGATGTGACAGGTGTGACAGGACAGTATCATGCCATATGGATGTGACAGGTGTGACATGACAGAATCATGCTGTATAGATGTGACAGGACAGAATCATGCTGTATGAATGTGACATGACAGAATCATGCAGTATGGATGTGGCAGGACAGAATCATGCAGTATGGATGTGACATGACAGAATCATGCTGTATGGATGTGACAGGACAGAATCATGCTGTATCGATGTGACAGGACAGAATCATGCTGTTTGGATGTGACAGGACAGAATCATGCCGTATGGATGTGACAGGTGTAACAGGACAGAATCATGCAGTATGGATGTGACAGATGTGACAGGACAGAATCATGCTGTATGGATGTGACAGATGTGACAGGACAGAATAATGCTGTTTGGATGTGACAGGACAGAATCATGCTGTATGAATGTGACATGACAGAATCATGCAGTATGGATTTGACATGACAGAATCATGCAGTATGGATTTGACATGACAGAATATGCTTTGTGGATGTGACAGGACAGAATCATGCAGTGTGGATGTGACAGGTGTGGCAGGACAGAATCATTCAATATGGATGTGACAGGTGTGACATGACAGAATCATGCAGTATGGATGTGACAGGTGTGACAGGACAGAATCATGCTGTATGGACGTGACAGGACAGAATCATGCTGTATGGATGTGACAGGTGTGACATGACAGAATCATGCAGTATGGATGTGACAGGTGTGACATGACAGAATCATGCAGTATGGATGTGACAGGTGTGACATGATAGAATCATGCTGTGTGGATGTGACAGGACAGAATCATGCAATATGGATGTGACAGGTGTGACATGACAGAATCATGCAGTATGGATGTGACAGGTGTGACAGGACAGAATCATGCTGTATGGACGTGACAGGACAGAATCATGCTGTATGGATGTGACAGGACAGAATCATGCTGTATCGATGTGACAGGACAGAATCATGCTGTTTGGATGTGACAGGACAGAATCATGCCGTATGGATGTGACAGGTGTAACAGGACAGAATCATGTCGTATGGATGTGACAGGACAGAATCATGCCGTATGGATGTGACAGATGTGACAGGACAGAATCATGCTGTTTGGATGTGACAGGACAGAATCATGCCGTATGGATGTGACAGGACAGAATCATGCCGTATGGATGTGACAGGACAGAATCATGCTGTTTGGATGTGACAGGACAGAATCATGCCGTATGGATGTGACAGGACAGAATCATGCCGTATGGATGTGACAGGACAGAATCATGCTGTTTGGATGTGACAGGACAGAATCATGCCATATGGATGTGACAGGACAGAATCATGCTGTATGGATGTGACAGGACAGAATCATGCTGTATGGATGTGACAGGACAGAATCATGCCGTATGGATGTGACAGGACAGAATCATGCTGTTTGGATGTGACAGGACAGAATCATGCCGTATGGATGTGACAGGTGTAGCAGCACAGAATCATGCTGTATGGATGTGACAGGACAGAATCATGCTGTTTGGATGTGACATGACAGAATCATGCTGTATGGATGTGACAGATGCAACAGGACAGAATCATGCCGTATGGATGTGACAGGACAGAATCATGCTGTATGGATGTGACAGGACAGAATCATGCCGTATGGATGTGACAGGTGTAACAGGACAGAATCATGCTGTATGGATGTGACAGGACAGAATCATGCTGTTTGGATGTGACATGACAGAATCATGCCATATGGATGTGACAGGTGTAATAGGACAGAATCATGCCGTATGGATGTGACAGGACAGAATCATGCTGTATGGATGTGACAGGACAGAATCATGCCATATGGATGTGACAGGTGTAACAGGACAGAATCATGCCGTATGGATGTGACAGGTGTAACAGGACAGAATCATGCCATATGGATGTGACAGGTGTAACAGGACAGAATCATGCCGTATGGATGTGACAGGTGTAACAGGACAGAATCATGCCGTATGGATGTGACAGGACAGAATCATGCCATATGGAAGATCCTCTCTTGAACTGTTAGTTTTTTTGTTTGTTTTGTTTTGTTGTTGTTGTTCTTGTTGGTTTTTGTTGCTGTGTTTTTCTGGGAATTGGACTGCTCATTCTGGACTGGGGAATTTCTGGTTCACTCAGGGCAGAAGCAGACATGGACTGATTGACTGGATCAGCATCATATGTCGATAGGATCACCACCAGATATGACTGGATACCTCCTTTCTGTGCCAGTTGAAGATAAGGGTTGGGTGATTTTCTTGAAGAAAGAAGAGTTGCGTGTAATTTCTCTATCACCCGCTCCTGAAGTCAACATGGAACTCTTTCTTGCTGTGACTTGAAGGGGTGTTGGAGAATAGTAAGGAGTTAGTTTATTCTTTCTTTCTTGATGGGCAAGAACAGTGTCACCAACTTGGATTTCAGATTCATTTGTGTGACGTTGGTTGTCAGCGTAGAGTTTCATCTTCAATTTCTTGACTGCATCTTGATGATGGATTTCTTCATGCAGTTGTTTTGAACTGTTGGGTTGGTTGTCAATTTCTGGAAACTTGATCTTCATTTTTCTGCTGATAGAGCTTCTGCAGGGCTAACACCTGTACTACTGTGTGGTGTAGCATGGTAATTGCGAAGGAATTTGAACAGTTTTTGTTGCCATGTTCTTCTTTCCACCTGAGCAGCTTGAACAGTTAACTTAAGCATGGACATACATCTTTCCACACCACCATTTGCTTGTGGTCATAGAGGTGTAACCTTGTGATGTTGAAAACCTAAGTATCTGGAGAACTGTGTGAACTCATGGTTGTTAAATGGGGCTCCATTGTCGGTTTTGACAATGTCAGGTATGTCATGTTGCGCAAAGGTGGCATCAAGCTTTGGAATGATGGTGTTTGCTCTTGTACTGTGGACAATTTCTGCTTCAGGGAATCTTGAGCAGTGGTCTTTCACAATCATGTGGTGTTCACCTGATGGGAATGGTCCTGTAAAGTCAAGACTGACTTCAGACCAGCGTTGGTGAGGTAGTAGTGTCACCTTCAGTGGTTCACAGGGGTGAGTTGGTGTTGTGGACAAGCATGCAAGACAAGATTTCACTTTTGTCTCTACAATTCTGTCTGCGTGTGGGAACCATATTTTCTCGTGGATAAGATTCTTCATCTTCACTGTTCCCTGATGGCCCTTGTGTGTGATATCCACTGTGCGCTGCTGAAGAGCTTTGGGGATTACAGTGTGATTTCCACGAAGAAGAATATCATGGTCTTCACTGATGGACAGCTCATTTTGCACTGTTTTGAGGATGTGAAAAGAAGACAGATCAACATTGCAGTTTTTGGGTGGATGCCTGTTATTGTTCTTGATAGCTGTTTTCACTGCTTGAAGTGTTGGGTCATCTTTTGTCACCTTGTTATTTCTTCCAAAGTCATGGCTTTCGGAACTGTGTGATTCACAATGAACTTGATGTATTCTTCTGCAATTTTTGATTCATGTTTTGTCTGACTGTCATTGGTTCTCACTGGGTGCCTACTGAGAAAGTCAGCAGGATTTTTTGCTCCAGGCTTGTACTGCAGAACAAAATTGTATGTTTGCAGTCGAAGATTCCATCTATCGATGTGTGCTGAAGTCTTTTAGGTTAGATTGTTGTATAAACCTTCTAGTGATTTGTGGTCTGAAATTACTTTGAATGGATGTCCAAATAAGTAGAGGTGAAAATGTTCACATGCCCAAACCACTGCAAGGGATTCTCGTTCAGTCTCAGAGTAGTGTGATTCCACATCTGTGAGAGCACAACTTGCGTACGCAACAATGTGAGACATGCCATCTTTGTCTCGCTGTGTCAGAATTGCACCTAGTCCATAGGGGCTAGCATCAACGAAAACTTCTGTTTTCAAGTCAGGGTTGTAGTATTTCATGGTGGTATTACTTGTCAGATGTGACTTGAGTTCTTTGAAGGCGTTTTCTTCTTCTGATGTCCACTTCCATTCAGCATCTTTTTGTGTCAGATGTGGAAGTGGTCTGGTGACATCAGCATAGTTTGGGATGAATCTTGACACATAGTTTGTCAGGCCAAGCAGACTTTGGACTGCTTTGGTGTTGGTTGGAGTTGCTGCTTGATGGATAGCATCAACTTTCATAGGGTCAGGTGATACACCATCTCTTCCAAAAACTGTAGCTGTAGAACTCAATGTGATCTTTGTTGAACTCACATTTGGTTCTGTTGAGTGTGAGATTCTTTTCACTGAAATGAGCAAACACTTTTTTGAGGGCTATATCATGCTCTTCTTGAGTTTTCCCATGAATGAAGATGTCATCACTGGTGTTGAAAGCAATAGGAATATCAGCAAGCAGTTCAGCTATATGATTCTGGAAAATTTCTGCTGCGGACCTGACTCAAGTTGAGACGTTTGTATCGTCTGAGACCTACATGAGTTGTGAAGGTTGTGATATTTCCAGAGTCTTCGTCTAATTCTAGCTGATGATATCCAGAATTCAAGTCTAACTTGCTGAAAAATTTAGACTGAGTCAACTGCTTCAGTGGTTGGCATGATGTGACGAGTTCGTTTGATTGCTTGATGTGGTAGTTAGATGCATATCAGTGCAAATACATATTTCTTCAGGTTTCTTTGGTTTTGGTGCAACAGCAATTGGTGAGGCCCAAGGTGTAGGTCCATCAACTTTTTCAGTGACATCTAGTTTTCAAGTTTTCAGCCTCCACTTTCTTTTGCATGTGATACAGAATTCTTCTGTGGGGTTGTGCAGTTGGTTGAACTTTTTCATCAATGTGAAGTTTGACTTTTACGTCTTTAGTTTTCCCATGGCTTGAAACAAGTGGGGATTTTCTTTGCCTAGGATGTCGGCAGTTGTGCATGGTGAGGTGGCAAAAGCAGAATTTATCAGTCGCAGATTTTGAGCAGATAAGCAGATTTCTTGAATGTACAACATGAAATGAAGCATGTGTCTCAACATTGTGCATCTTGTGGTGTATGTGTTCCATATGTGTAGATCTTGGTTTGTGTTGAGTGCAGCGTGTTTTGTGCTTGTTGTTGCAATACCTTGCAAATTTTGTTCATCAATTATGTTGACTGGAGCTCCGGTATCAATAAGAAATGGAACAGACTTACCAGACAGGTCAGTGCTGACTCTGGGTACTGACCTGAAATTTTCTGCAACACCAAATAGGTACTCGTCATCTGAGGAGTATGAAGCATTTCTGTTCTTGTCAACACTAAAAACATCTGAAGAGCATGAAGTGTCACTGTTCTGTTGAACATTGTTTACTTTTGAAGTGAATGTAGGCTTGGGCTCATGATGCTCTGAAGATCCTTCTGAATGGCACACTTTTTCAAAATGTCCGGTCTTGGCACAAACATGGCAGGTTTAGTCTCTTGCTGGACACTGCTCACGTGGATGTCGTTGACCACCACACCATCCACAAGGTCGTTGTTGCTTAGGTCTCTTCTGGTACTTACTTCTTGAAGTGCAGCTTCTGGGGTTGAGCATTTTTCTGTAATTATCTTCTCTGTGATAAACAGTGTTTACAAGCTTTGTTTCTCCTTCCATGGTTTTTGCTTGGATGTCCGATAACTCTAATGCACGAGCAGTCTCAAGGAGTTGTCAAAGGCTTATGTTTGCATCATGGAGAGCACATCTCCTGAGGCATGATGAACTGCATCCTTGCATGATTTGGGTTTTTATTTCACAATCAACATTGTCAAATTCACAGTTGACAGCTAACAGGGGTAGACAAGTGTTGTAACTGTCAATTGTTTCGTTTTCTGTCTGTCTGCACTGTTGGAATTTGAAGGTTTCAAAAGTCGATGTTCTTTTCTGGATTAAAATATTCATTTAATGATTGTAACACTGTTTCGTATGCATCTGCAACTCCTTGTTGACCTTCAGAAAAAGTTTCATAAATAATGAAAACTTCATCTCCTCCAAAATGTAGTTGTAGTGCTTTTTTTCTCATGTTGTTAGTGATGTTCATTGCAGCTAACAAATTGGAAAATCGTTTTACCCATTTTTGCCATCGAGTGCTGACGGTCGACTCATCTGAGTGAATGGAAAATTTTTCAAAGGCAGGCAGTGATCCGCTGGCCATACTCATGAATCCAGAGTCACTGTTGTATCTCCGTTTATGTTTTCTTTATTTATTCTCGTCGCCAATGTAGAGTCACCGTTATTACAATAACAGACTCAAAGAGTCTATTTGTATAAACAGACATTACGATAAAACTGATAATTGGTAACGTGGGCAATTTAAGAACCCATATATTGTTGACATTACTGAACGGACGGCATTAAAACATTGCAGCTCTGTGTCAAGTCTGTTATTTTTATTGTAATAACGGAGACTGTACACACAGCACAGTACAGAACAAAACTGTATGTTATGGTCTTCTTCAGAATATGGTACAATAGAGTGCAGTCCACACCTGCATTGCACAGTACCGTACTCCACACACCAAATTTGACACACATCCTTCGCACATACACCATATATCACATTACTCACTCAGCACAGGGTGACAGTAAATTCTCAACTGGATGTTGTTTGGAAACTAGAATTGAGGCTTCTTCCCCAAAACTGAGAGAGAAAGAGAAAATGCTGAGATTTCTGTAGCTGTGTTTTTGCAGACACTAATATTCACTTCTCCAGTAGGTGAACTGAACGCGGGACACCTTAAAAAGCTTTGCAGTTGACTTTATTGTCCTCACATCCACAACACAAGTGTTTTCGCATGGACACGGACGGTAATGCTCTGTTTTAGTGGCCCCACAGTGGAAGACGGAGAGTGATGATGACAATTTCCCTTTTGTCAACTATGACGAGTTTGATGCCCAGGTGTTCAAACTACCTTCCCGAACATCTTACAGGTGTGTGTTAATCTACTTGAAGTATAAGGTATTATTATTATTATTGTTAATATTGTTATTGTTATTCTTTCTTCTACTCTTTTGCTGATGATACTTAGTTACAAAAGTCTGCAGAACCAAACAGACAGTCTGATTCAGTCAATACAAGATTGCATTCTTGATGTTAAATCCTGGATGATATTCAACAAACTACAGTTAGACGATGACAAAACTGAAGCAATGATTATTTCCTCTTTAAGAATGTCCACATCTGTTTCTTTCCCTGCCTCTATTGTGGTTGCTGATACCACAGTTCAGTTTTGTGAATCAGCATGGAACCTTGGAGTCATTATTGACTTAAACCTCAGTATGCACGTTCAGGTAGTCAATCTGATACACACAGTCAATTGTGAATTTCATCAGATTAACTCTGTCTGTCAGTATCTTTCTGTTGAAACTACAGGAGCTCTTATTTCTGCTTTTGTGCAGTCATGATTCGACTACTGTAATTCTCTTTTCACAGGCTGTCCTCATAATCTTTTTCAGCAAATTCTGAAACTTCAAAACAATGCTGCCTGTCTGACTTTCAGAGTCCCATGTACAGATGAAATTTCTCCCCACCTTCATACTCTACACTAGCTCCCCATTGAAGTGGGAATTAAATACAAAGTTGCGTATCTCTGCTAATCTGCTTTCCACTCCGCAGGACCTGTTTTTCTGACCCTATCAGTACACTTCTCAAGAACTCTTCGCTCATCCTCTGACTGTTGCCTTCTGAAACTGCCTCTTGTCAATGCAAGAACCTTTGGTGAACATTCTTTCCTCTTTGCTGCTCCTCATATCTGGATCTTTATCTGAACTCCCCAATGTCTTTTCCTGTTTCTTTTTTGACAAAGTCCAAAATATTCGTACCAGCTTGGACCAAACGCCTTTCCAACCTGCTTATCCTGATCCCCTTTCAGTTCAACGGCACTCCTCTCCATTCCTTCAATCCCCTGACTGAAACAGAAGTCCATGAAATCCTGAAAGAAATGACAATAAAATCCTGTGAACTGGATCCTATACCAGCCTCTGTCTTTTCCCAGTGTTTCTCACAGATTCTCCCCACAATCAGCAGTATTGTCAACTCATCTCTTCTTACAGGAACATTTCCATCCACTTTCAAAACTGGAGGCGTCTGGCCTCTTCTGAAGAAACTCAACTTGACGCAGACATTTTGAAAAACTATCAGTCAGTTTCTTACTCCCTTTCTTGTCCAGTCTTCTTGAAAAAAACGTCCTGAAGCAGCTCAACAGCCACCTTTGTTTCAGTAATCTCCTCCACCCTTTCAGTCTGCCTATCGTGCTGACCACAGTACCGAAACCACTGTCTCCACGTCCAGAATAATCTACTGCTAACATCCAGTTCAGGGAAAATTTTCTTTCTCCTCTGGACTTGTCAGTCACCTTTGACATGACAGACCATTTAGTCCTTCTTTCCTGTCTTATTGTAAATTTGGTATCAAGTGAGCTGCTCTCAGCTGGTTCAAATCTTATTTCACTGACCAATTCCAGTTTGTCATAGTTGATAATTGTCAGTCTGAACCTGTTAAAACTGAACACAGACTCCCACATGGATCTGCTTTAGGCCCTGTGCTCTTCACACCGTACACTGCTCCTCTCGCTGAAATTATCGACTGACACAATGTCTGTCATCATTCTTGTGCTGATGACACTCAACTTCAGAAAAGTGATACCCCTGAAAATTTGTCCTCGCTCTTGCAAGAAACAACCAACTACTTCCTGGACATTCAAAACTGGATGACTCTGAATTTTAAAGTTACAATTGAAGGCAGACAAAACAAAGGTAATGAGCATAGGAACTAAACAAAAACTCTCTTCCATCACAATTGACACAATCAAATTTAGCAGTACATCCATTTATCTTTACAGTTCAGTCAGGAACCTTGACGTTGTCCTTGACAACACATTATCCATGGCAAAATTTACCAGTCAGACCTGTCAATTCTGCTATTGCCTGTTGCGATGCATCAGTCCATTTGGAAATATCTGTCCACTGACACAACATCCAGACTATCCAGACTTGTCGTTTCTCATTCTCTCTCGCCTTGACTCTTTATTGTCTGGTTTGCTTGCTTCATCCATTCAATCCCTTCAGTGCATCCAAAACTCTGCTGCCCAACTTGTCCTCAGAAAGAAAAGATCTGAGCACATCACTCTTGTAACATCTCCATTGCCTCTCTGTCTCACACAGAATAAAGTACAAGATCAGTACTCTGTGTTATAAATGTAATCACAGATCTGCCCCTTCCTGTCTCTGTGGCTGCCTTCACCTCTACACCCCATCTTGCTCTCTGCGATCGGCTTCAGATCCAATCTGTTCATGCATACCCAGATTCAAACACTCCTCTCTTGGACGCCATTCTTTCTCTGTCTCTGGACCTTGCATTTGGAATGAACTCCCTCTTTCACTTCGTCGGGTCTTCACACTCAGCTCTTTCTAGTCTGGCCATAAAACTTACTCTTCCCAAGATAGCTTCCCTCCCCTGCCTCTTCCTTGTCTTCAGTTTCTCCAGTTATGCGTGCGTGTGAATGACTGGTATGAAAGTGATTTGATTTGTCTCTGTACATGATTCAGCGCTATATAAATACTTATTATTATTATCATTATTATAACAACCATCTTTATCATATTGGTGCATCTGATTCTGTCTCAGCCTTTCGCTATTGATTAAAAACTCATCTTTTTAAAACCTATCTGTAAGCACTCTCAGCTTTCTTCTTCTCCAACACCACCTTTGTCAGGTCTGTTTGGATACATGTTGATTGAAAGAGGGAGGGTGGAAGGGCTGGAGAGGGAGGGGTTTTGAGAAAGAGTGGTTATGAATGATTCATATAATCTGTAACTTTTTATTTCATGTAACGTGCCCTGAGCTCTCAGATAGAAAGGGCGTTATATAAATGTACATGATTATTATTATTACTATACGATCACTTCTACTACTACTACTTTTATCGTCATCATCATCATTATTATTCTGATGTATATTATCCTTTTTTGTTGTTGTTTTCTTTGTCTATGTTAATATTATGATTTGTTGTTGTTGCGTTAGCTATCATTGCCTTTATTTCTGAAAAATAGCATAGCTAGAGCTGTCAGGAATGAGAGCTGGAATTGCTGTGTTTTTGGTTTTATTTTTAGTGAGGAATGTGTGTGTGTGTGTGTGTGTGTGTGTGTATGAAGGATGATTCATGTCATTGAGTGTACATGTTTTCTTGATTGAATAACCTCTGAAAAGAATGATGAGTGTGGATGATGGGCTGCAACAGTGCAAGCAATTTTATGTGAAATCATTTAAGAGAGCTTTTATTTGTTTCATTGTATCCAATTATTTCTTTTGCTGTAATATTATGGGTGTTGTTATTGTTGGTGTTTTGATGGTGTTAACTTTTTAGTATTGTAATTATTGATATTTCATTATTGTCTTTCTCTCTTTGAGTATTTGATGATTAGGGGTGAGGGCGCTAGATCTGTGGAAGACGACTCTCATCTTCTACATTGTCAGTTTGAGCTACTTCCTTCTGGAAAAAGTCTAGAAAATGCAAAATGTCTTCTGTACACTTTTTGGAAGTTATTTTACTTTAATTACAAGTTACATGCAATGCTGTTTGTATGGTGCAGCCATTACCAGTAGGGGTTTTGGTCTCTTCCTTTCTTCTGCCTCCAACTGCACCTTGTGGGGAGAGAATGGAGAGGGGAGGGAGAATAAGGGGGGGGGGGGGGGGGTGCGCACGCGCGTGTGTGTGTGTAGGATGCATGTTAGCATGTGTGTGTGTAGGATGCATGTTATTGATACTGTGTACTTTTATGACAGAATGATATATGATAAAGAAGCTTCTAACAGATTGTCCATTGCAAACACCTATTGTATTAGTATTAGAATTTAACAGTTCATTTTTTCTACTTGCTATAAATGATTCATGCATAGACTGTATCCTTTGTTTCACTTTTAAATCTTATTCATTTAATTTGATAATTTATTCTATTATTCATTTATTTATGATAGTTTATGAACTTGTGTCACTGCTGGCTGGTTCATTAAGGTGTCTTGTTATTCATTTCAGTGTCTGTTGTATACTTTGTGGTTTTGAGGGAGGGCTATACTATTACTGATATTTACTAACATAGCTTTTACCTGGGACTAATATTGATGTTTTGCACAATTTTTGTTAGAGAATTTAGCAGTGGATATATGAATGAATTATTTTATGCATATGCAGAAGGGCTTGTTCAGGTTGATGGCAATGCTTTTATGTTATTGTCTTAGGTAGTTTTCTCATAATCAGTGTACTTGAATTATTATTTACCCCCACACCCGCACTCTGTCTCTCATCCCCAACACCTGTCTCTCTCTCTCTCTCTCTCTCTCACTCGCCCCTCCTCTCCCTCTTTCATTCAGTAATATTTAGATTGTAGTATACCACTATCCGAAGAAATGTTATTCACCTGTTTGCTTTTTTACTGTGTCTGTGATAAGAAACTCTCTGGGAGAGCTAGACAGTGTGTGGTTCGTCTGTCGGGATCGACGAGGACCATCTAGTCATCCTGGGGGTGGGTGGGTTGGGCTCTGTGGGTGCACAGATGACTGGTCAGGCCAATCTGCGCCCGGAAGGTTCTGATGCAGTGTGGACAGGGGATGGTGGCGGCTGTCAGGGACTTGCTGGCACTGCTTTTCCTGGCATGTCTGTGTTGCTCTGCTGCAGTGATTCTGTTGGCCTCACAGGATTTGGCGCCTTTGTGGACAGCTGAACGCCACTTTGGTCTGTCCATTGCATTCAGCTCCCAAGCGTCGTGGCTGATGCTGAAGGCCTTCAGAGAAGCTTTCAGAGTGTCTTTGAAGCGCTTCTTTTGGCCTCCATGGGAGCGCTTGCCATGTTGGAGTTCGCCGTACAATAGTTTCTTGGGGAGCCGGTGGTCTGGCATGCGAACTACACGGCCTGCCCAGCACAGCTGGGCCTGCATCAAGATGGTGTAGATGCTGGGCAAGTTTGCACGAGTGAGCACCTCTGTGTCAGGGATCTTCTCTTGCCACTTTATGCCGAGAAGTTTTCTGAGGCTGGTGGTGTGGAAGTGGTTCAGCTTTTTGGCGTGGCGTTTGTAGACCGTCCCCTCCCGAAACCTGGAGGGGGTCAGGCTGGTGTTCTCTTGACCCTCTCCCGGGAGGGTCACTACCTTGTCATGGTCGGGAGGCTTAGTGGCCAGTGATCGAGCGAGCTATGTCGGCGGGGGCATCAGTGCTTCTTGGGGTTTTGCTGCTCTGGTCCCAGGTCTTAATTGACAGCCTACATATAGCCATCGTAGCTGTTAGGGCTGAATAAGTGGTGGTTTTTGTACTGATGCCCCTGATAGGGCTTCCCATGCCGAACAGGTCGTGAGTGAGGCCCAAACTAAACGTGACCCACTGTCCCTTTCGCTATTTTCTATTCTTCTTTTTACCACCTCTTTTCTGTCCTCAGCTCCCCATCAAGCCTTCTTTTCCACATTCTTTTTTCTCTGCGGCCTTCTTCAGGCCCGCCGTGTTTGCCGTGCGGCGCGACCTGTGATGGAGGGGAATGAGATCCTGGGGATTGAGAGAGCACGCTGCTCTCAACACATCCCTTTGGCTCGGACCTCTCCTAAGACAGGCGGCACACATTGGCCCGTGTGTGTCAATCGGCTACCCCTTCGTGGGGCTGGGTCAAGACTGGCAGTTTAGAGGCTAACGAAGATAACTCCCGTAGTGCTCGGTTCTCTGTCCCCGGGAGCTGGGCATGATCGGGGGGGAACACGTTGGAGCTAGGCTGTTGGTCGTATATCCCTCCCGAAACCTGGAAGGGGTCAAGCTGGTGTTCCCTTGACCCTGGCCCCTAAATTGGACCCCATGGTGGGTGGGTAAGGGAGGGATGAATATACAATTATTAAACATGAATCCTAAACAAATACACCCCCCTAAACTCGGAAAAAGGAGGAGACCGGGAACAGACGACTCAGACTCAGATTCAGAGGTCGTTGAGACCTCTGGATTTTGGCCGTCGTGGCTTGTGATGGAGGGCGCTGATGACGACAAGCCCTTGTGGGCTCTCAGCCCCTTCGCTATCCAGAAGGGCTTCCAGTGTCTGGCGGGATCGCTGAAATCCATCAAGAGGCTGAGGAGCGGAGCTTTTTTAGTGGAGACAGAGTCTAAAAGGCAGACACAGCTTCTGCTCAAGGCAACCACTTTTGTGGATAGGGCGGTGAGGGTTTCCCCTCACAAAGGTCTCAACTGCTCAAAGGGGGTTATCAGATGCCCGGAGTTGAAAGGAGTGTCTGAAGCTGAAATCGAGAGCGAGCTGTCCTCTCAGGGAGTGACCGACGTGTACAGGGTGACGGTGAAGAAGGGGTCGGACAGAGTCCCGACCAACACTTTCTTCCTCACCTTCTGCTGCCCGAATGTCCCCAAGGACATTCGAGTCGGATACCTGATGGTGAGTGTAAGCCTGTACGTGCCGTCCCCTCTAAGATGTTTCAAATGCCAGAAATTTGGACACGTGAGAGACCGATACAAGGAGGAAGAGGCGTGTGGCACCTGTTCGAAGGCGGCGCACCAGGGCGATTGCGTCAGTCCAGCCCGTTGTGCAAACTGCGGAGGAGGCCACCCGTCCTCATCGAAAGACTGCCCCGCCTGGAGAAAGGAAAAGGAAATCCAGAAGGTGAAGACAGAAAAGAAGATATCCTTCTTTGAGGCAAGGAAACAGGTGGAGGCCGCGTCGCCTAAGGTGTCTTACGCCTCTGTCGTTAGACCTAAGATGGTGGACGTCGCGGTCCAGACGACGTCCACAGGGACGCAGACGGACGACGTACCTACCTCGTTAGAACCGCTGGCCTTGGGTGGAGGCGCCGTGTCCACCCCTTCCCATCCTGTGCGGCAGTCCTCAGGGGCTGCTGGGCGGGAGCGGAAAGCCTCGGGCGGAGGCACGTTGTCCGCCTCCCGCCCCACCCCACCCCCCGGGCCCCTTTGCCCCGCCTCTCGTCTGCCTGGCCCTCGGGCTGGCAGAAGTGGCCAGAAACCCCCCGTACCTCCAAAACTCAAGGAGGGGAGGGTTGCGGCCCCGGCGGGATCGGGAAGGGCCGGGGTGTTGGATATTCCGACTTGGTCGGAATCAGAAAAATTCAATTCTAAAAATAAGTACTCCATCCTGGCCGACCTTGAGCCACTGCAAGCAGAGGAGCAGGGGGTAGCGATGGAATAGGCTGCTGCTTTATTTTTTTTAACCTTTTTAATGGCAGTGATCCACTGGAACATCTGGGGTTTTTTCGCCAATATACAGGAAATTCAGCTGCTTTGTCGTGCTTTGAAACCTTCAGTGCTGGCGCTGCAGGAGACTCTGCAAAGAGATGGCAAGGTTTTATCTCTCTCTGGTTTTAACTCCGTTTTCAAACCCGCTCAACCGAAGCAAGAGGGATTGACAGGAGGTGTCGCTCTTTTTTTACGCAAGTCCCTTTTATACAGTACAGTTCCTTTAAGCACCCCTTTACAGGCGGTGGCAGTCAGAGTCACACTTGAGAAAACCATCACTGTCTGCTCTCTGTACCTTCCTCCTGCCGTCCGTGTTCTGAGGCAGGACCTCATGAACCTGGTCGACCAGCTCCCACGACCGTTTTTACTGTTGGGCGACTTCAATGGACACTCCCCGCTCTGGGGAAGTGAGATGACATCAGCCCGAGGTCTTCTCTTGGAAAACCTTCTTTCCGACATGGACTTGTGCTGTCTTAACGTCAAGTCTCCCACTTACCTTCATCTGTCCTCTGGAAAGCTCTCGTGTTTAGATCTGTCGGTCTCCGATCCATCGTTGGTCCTGGACTACGAGTGGAAAGTGCACGACGATCTGCACGGGAGTGACCACTTTCCTGTCGTCGTCCGCCCCACAGATGGAGAAGGTGACTCTCTGCCTGACCGCCTGAACTATGACAAAGCAGACTGGAGTTTTTTTACCACGAAGATAAGAGCGGAGCTGCAGGAAGAAACAGTATTGAAAAGCAAGGATCCTGCTGACACTCTGACTCGGATCGTTTTAGATTGCACCAAAGCAGCAGTCCCATCGTCTACCGCCAAGCCTCAGGTGCCAAGAACGCCCTGGTTCAACGCGGAATGTCGAGAGGCCCGTAAGTCTCGGAAGAGAGCGCAGCGACGCGTCTTTCGGAGACCGGAGACCGATAGCGTTTGAACCCATCAACAGCTGAGGGCGAAAGCCAGGTATGTTTTTAAAAAGAGCCAGAGGAAGTCATGGAGAGATTTTTGCTCTTCCTTAACCTTCAACACACCCAAGAAGAAAGTGTGGAGGGTTTTAAAAAGAATTAAGGGCAAAAACGTATGCCCAGCCTTTCATCATCTTAAACTTTCAGACACTCTGGTCACAGAGAAGAAAGCAGTTGCCAATTTGCTTGCCTCCACAATTGAACAGAACTCGAGATCTGCTAACAAATCTGCTCAGTTTCTTAAAACCAAAAATCTGTCAGAAAAAACACCCTGTAACTTCTCTTCCGCCAACACAGAGAATTACAACCTTCCTTTCACAATGAATGAACTTAAATCTGCCCTTCAGACCTGTACGGATTCCTCTCCAGGAATGGACGAGGTCCATTATAAACTCTTAAAGCATCTTCCCGAAACCTGTCTGGACACCCTGCTCAAAGTTTATAACCACATCTGGATCACAGGCTTTTTTCCACCCTCCTGGCGGAAAGCCCTCATAATCCCGCTGCCGAAACTGGGAAAAGACCCCTCGAACCCCTCCAACTACCGCCCAATAGCACTGACCAGCTGCATCTGCAAACTGATGGAGAAGATGGTCAACGGGAGACTGATGTGGAAACTAGAGACCGTCGGCCTTCTGGCGAAAGAACAGTGCGTTTTCCGCAAGCATCGCTCTACCGTTGACCATCTGGTTCATCTGGAAACCACTGTAAGAAATGCCTTTGTAAGCAAACAGCATGTGGTGGCCATATTTTTTGACTTGGAGAAAGCTTACAATACCACCTGGAAATTTGGAATTCTCTCGGACTTGCACAAGCTCGGCTTCCGAGGACACCTGCCTCAGTTCATCCACAATTTTTTACAAGACAGACAATTCCAGGTGAGAGTCGGCACCACCCTGTCCGACATTCACGAGCAGGAGCTGGGTGTCCCGCAAGGGAGCATTCTGTCGCCGGCTCTCTTCAGCATCAAAATTAATGACATCGTTCAATCCGTTCAGAAGGGATCGGACAGCTTGCTGTTCGTGGACGATTTTGCCTTATATGCAACTGGCAGCACGTATGCCAGCATCCAGCGACGGCTTCAGCTCTGCGTCAACAAAATCCAGTGTTGGGCAGAGGAGAATGGCTTCACATTTTCGTCCTCCAAAACTGAATGCATTCATTTTCATAATTTTCGCCAGTTCTATCCGGAACTGACCGCACTGGTTCTGGCGGTAAAAATGGTTCTCTCTTCGAAACAAAAGAGATTCATGATTTTTCCGACTCCTTGTCAGCCCTGGAGGCGATCGCCTGCAGGAATATCACTCATCCCAAACTGCTGGAATTTTATGAAGCTTTTACTCTCGCAATGAAGAAAGGATACGAGGTTGTGTTGGCCTGGGTTCCCGGACATGTTGGCATTCGTGGTAACGAAAGGGCGGACCTGCTGGCCAGGAACGCTGTAAAGAAAGAATTATCCAGATCCTTTGTACCATACACAGACATGAAGCGGAAGGTGAACACTTACGTTCAGGATCTTTGGCAAGAGGAGTGGAACACCCAGATGGACAACAAGCTCTTCCAGATCCGTCCGGACCTAAAAGAGACCCTCCCTTCGGGGGTGAAGAACAGAAAGGAGGAGTCTGTGCTGTGCAGACTGCGTGTGGGGCACACTTTTTTTTTACTCATTCTTACTTGTTGAAGGGGGAAGAGGCCCCTCAATGTATTCCCTGTGATGAGCCTCTCACCGTGAAATACGTGCTCCTTGACTTGGGATCTGCATGACATTAGACGCAGACATTACACGGCGGTTTCTTTGAAGACTTTATTTCGTGATGTCCCTCCGTGGGCGCTGATGGATTTCTTAAACCTTGAGTGAGCCATCTGTGCAGTACCTGATGCCAATGCCTACATCAGCGTCTCTGAAGGCATCTGTCAGCATGGCTGAAAACATGAGACTGAACAGGGTGGGGGCAAGAACACACCCTTGCTTGACTCCGTTGTAGACAGGGAATGGTTCTGAAGTCTCTCCGTTGTCTTGGACTGGGGCCAGCTTCCCATCGTGTAGTTGCCGTATGATGGTAATGAGAGCTAGACAGTACAAGGTCTTCAGAGAAGAAGCCCCCCCTCATTCTGTGTTTCGGCCCGTAACTCCTTACACTCTAAGGGGGCCGGGCCACACCAAGGTCATGACTCCTGGATGCCCTTGTATTGCTGCCTTTTTTTCTTTTTCCCCCCTAGTCCGCAGTAGGTTCAAACCCGCGCCTCCAGGGTGGTTGCCACTTCAGGACTGAGCCACCTTTTCTGGCAGACGTTTTAACCACTGAGCCATTGTATGCCCAGTTTGAGTAGGGAAATTTAATCCTTATGAAGTTTACTTTCATTCCTCCTCGACCAGCTGGAACTCTTTTCTGCTGCTTCTGCCATTGCCTTGAGAGCCCATGTCCTCTCTCTGCTAGAAATCGACAGCTGTTTCATGAGGCTGTGGGCAGATGCGCTCACAAACCCTCTTGCACTAATCTGTATGGCGAGGACTTTGGCTTGGAAGCCAGATTCTCTCAGGCTGCTGGCTAGACTGGCATACTTCTTGTTCTTGTAGATGTGGGCTTCCTCCATTCTGCTTTCGTGTGGCACAGAGATCTCAATCAGAATCACTTGTTTTGTTGCCTTGGAGTGGAGTACTATGTCAGGTCTCATGCTGCTCTGCTGCTCTTGCTGATGATTTCCGGGTGTTTCTTCCCCTCTGGTGGGTCAACTGTGCATCCCCAATCTTTGGCACCATCAAGCAGCCCATGTTTCTATGCTTTGGATGTTACAGCTGTTCCTGGCCAGACTTTATTGCCTTCTGCAGAGAGGAACTCTGCTTTCCCCCATTTCACCAAGTTTGTAGGAGGGAAGGAGGTTGTACACAGATTTTAGGATGAAGCATCTTAGGATGAAGCTGATCCTCAAGGGGCCATGTTCCACTTGTCACTCCAGCTGAAGCTCCTTTGGAGTGCATTTTCCCATGTTGTCCACTGCCCCTGCTGGCCTTGCTGGACTTCCTTCTGGACTTTTATCATCCTCTTCCTTCTTGATCTCCTGTACGATCATGTCTCTTTTAGCTTTCCCCTTTGCATTGGACTGCCATTCCATCTTTGTTGATCCCAGGTCCTGTCTGATGGTTTGGGTGTGTCCTATCATTTCCTTTATCTTCAGTCGACAAGTTTTGCTACCTGGGCAGCACCCTATGCAGCAGCAGAGCCCTTGATACAGAAGTGACGCTGCGCATCACCAAGGCCAGCTCTGCCTTTGGCAGACTCAACAACAGGCTGTGGAACAACAAAGGCGTCAGACTCAGCACCAAAATCAAAACCTACAGAGCTGTTGTGCTGACCACCTTGTTGTACTGCTGTCAAACATGGACAACATATCACCGTCACATTCAACAACTTGACCAGTTTCACCAGAGATGCCTTCGAAAGATCCTCGGCATAAAGTGGCAAGACAGGGTCTCCAACCTTCAGGTCCTAGAGAGGAGTGGCCTGCCCAGCATCGAAAGCCTGCTGATCCAGTGCCAGTTACGCTGGACAGGACACGATGTCTGCATGACAGACAGCAGGATCCCAAAGATCCTTTTGTATGGCCAGCTGAAGGAAGGCCACTGCGAACTTGGAAGACCCTGCAAGCGCTTCAAGGACGCCTTGAAGACAAACTTCAAAGCCTGTGACATAGAAATCGCTTCCTGGGAAACTGATGCCCTTGACCGCTCTCGCTGGAGGATGCTGTGCTCTAGTGGCATAAAGATGTTTGAAAACAAGAGAACGCTGGCCATTAAGGAGAAGCGTGAGCGAAGGAAGCAGGGCGCAACTTCTGGAGATGTTTTCCCTTGCAGCACCTGTGGGAAGTGCTGCGCATCCAGTATCGGCCTCGTCTCCCATATGAGGACACACACCGACAGATATGCCTGCCTTGCTTACTCATCCATCGGACCAACGGGAGACTCCATCATCGTATCATTTCCTTCATCTTGAGACTTTCTTTCGCTGCACTGACTGCTTCCCTGACTTTCCATTTTCTGCCAGTCTTCAACTTGGGTTGGTTGGATCTCACAATACTGTCTCCAGAGTCTTCAAGCATGCTGAGAAGTTTTGCCTTCCCTAGCTTGTATTCTTCAACAAGGGATTTCAGAGGTAGCTTCAGCTTTGCTTAGCAACAGTAGAGTACCACATCAGTGAGACCAGGTGGGACACCAAGCCATTTGCATGTGTACTTGTTGATCTTTGTCTCAATCAACTCGACTGTGCTACAGCTGATATCATACATCAGGAGAGGCCACAGGAGCTTTGGTATGAGCATTGACTGTTGGCAAGACACTTTGTATTTGCCAGGAAGGCCACACTGGTCTATGATATGCAGGCCTTCTGCTGTCTGCTTGGTTTCCTTTCCTCTTTTTGTATCTGTCACGGACTCATCATACCATATTCCAAGGCTCTTGACTGTCTCATCTGACGCCGTTGGAATGGCTTGGTTGGCTACAGTGAATGTGACCATTTCAGCTACCTTTCCTTTATGCAGTGAGAGGTTCCGTGATTTCTTTGGTTTGAAGTTCATCCTGGCTGAGGCAACTAGCTGGTCCAACAGCTTCAATATTTCATGGGTGTCATCCTCTTTTGTTGAAAAGACTGTTGTGTCATCCATGAAGGCTTTTAAAGGAGATGTCTGGTGTCTGTTGCCAAGGCCAGCTTGATCGTGCCCTTCATTGAGGCCTTCAAGATCACTTCCATTGCCAGCACAAACAGGATTGGAGAAACTGCACAGCCCATGGCTATGCCCACTTCCAGATTGAATCAGTCTGTCGTGTAATCCTTGGTGGTGAACCTCGTTGAGAAGCCATGGAAGTAATTCTTCAGCATTTCCATGATGTTTGTTGGTACATAGTGCATCTCGAGAGCCAGTTGGATCATCTCACAAGGAACTGACCCATACACATTTGCCAGATCCAGCCATACCACGTCTAGGTACATTTTCTCTGCCTTTGCTCTTTGGATTGCATCCCAAGTCATTGTGGCATGTTCTACACAACCAGGAACTCTGGGATGCTGCCTTTCTGGACTGACACATACAGGTACCCATTTTCTGTGGGGTATTTTGTCAGTCTTGCAGCCAGGACAGAGAAGATTTTTCCTTCAACATTCAGGAGTGATATTGGTCTGATCTGGCTGATGGTACTTGAATTCTGCCCATTCAGGATGTACATGCCATCAGCTATCATCCACTAGTCACCGATCTTCAGGTTCCTCCATGCTGATCTTATCACTCTGTGCAGCCACTCAAGGACTTTAGGACATTTCTTGTACAGCAGGTACGGTATTTCGTTTGGCCCTGGCTTTCTTGACCACTTTCAGTACTTCCTCAAGGGTTGGTGGTTTATCGCTGAACTTCTTATCTGGTTTCCTGGGATGAACCAAACCCTTCAGACCTAGTGGTTTCTTGCTCTGCAGATCAGAATATGGTTTCCCGAGATGCTGTTCAAGTGTTTCTTTGTCCACTGTGAGTGTCCCTGATTTGGGCTGCTCGAACAGTTTCCTGGTGAACTTAAAGGGGTCTCGGAAGAAGCAGTCTTTTGTCTTCTTCTTTTTTTCTCCTTTTCTCCTTGCTGATTCTGCTTTACTGAGGGCACTGTGTTTTGTTTCAGGTCTTTCCAAAGTTTCTGTCGGCCCTGCTTCTTAAATTCTGAAGCAGTCTTCATCCTTTTCTTGAGCTTTCTTTTTGCATTTCAAATGTTGTCCATTTCTCGTTGTCACCTGGATTTTTGAGGAGGTGTTATTGTCTTTGGTTCTTTCACTCCAAAGGTTTCCTGACAGGTTGTGTACACAGTATCTCTGTAGATGGCTAACGTATGTTCCAAGGTGCTCTTTCCTAACAGCCCATCAAGTTTTCTGTCTATTTTCTGGCCCAACTCTTCCCATTCCGTTTTTGCACTTGCAGGTGGCAAGTTTAGTTTCTGGCATTTGGCTTTAAGATCTTGTACAAATGATTTGTCTGAATTATCAGCGAGGATGTCCTTGGCACTGTGGTTTGAATCCTGGCCTTGGTTTTCCGACGTCTTATCTGCTGGTGCAGTGCACTGCTGCGCATTCGTCAGATTCTTCATACAACCCTTTTTGGTCCTGTGGATCTTCATGCCACGTTCAGTGGAGAATTTCCGCCCACAGACACATGGGAATTCCTTCGGTTCTGATCGAAGTCCGTTTACCGTTTCCAGTTGTGATTGTGTTGGTGCCAATGGATTCATCATTCTTTCCCCCTTTCAGTGAACCCTGGGAGTATCTCTTCTTTAAGGGTAAAGTGGGCTGCCAACCGACGGAACCTGAGAGTCTAGTCTTTCCTTGTGTCTGTTATCAATATAATAAATAGCTTTATTGTTGTATTTACTGGTTGCATAGTGATGTTGTGTAGTTATTAGTATTGTTCCTGCTTTTGCTTTTATTATCATGATTATTCTTAAGTAGTAGTGTTGTTATTGTTGTTCTTATTATTGTTGTAGTGTTGTGATATTGCTCTTGTTGATATTGCCTTTATTTCTGAAGATATATGATAGATAGAATGGATAGAGCAGTCAGGAATGAGAGTACTACACTGCAGTGATTTGGTATTATCATTGATTTGTTGTTGTTGTTATTGTAAAGAATGTATGTTTCTGTTTGTGTGTCTGTGTCTGTCTGAATAGAATAGAATAGAATAGAATACTTTTTATTGTCATAAAACCTTAAAGTTTATAAGACACAATGAAACATAAACATGAGCATATTAAGAAGAGAAACATTCATGAACAAATTTCGCCAGCCTTGGCTGTATTTCTGTTAGAAGGATCAGTTCACTAGGCTTTGCATTTGGACGACATATATCGATTAGGAATCTGTGTCTGTAAGTATTGTACTTTACACAATTGTCTAAAAGGTGAATCTCATCTTCTAAACTGTTAAAAGTATCACACAGTCTTTGTTCTTTCGGTGTATTTTTATATCTTCCCTGTTCGATTTGTAAGTCATGGGCACTGATTCGTAACATGGTCAGTGCTTTCTTGTGTTGTGTATTTGCTGTATTCTTTAATTAAGGTTCAATTTTATAATTTGTCACAGCGTTCTTGTAAAATGCTAATTTAGATGAACTGTCATGTTTCTGTTTCCAAAATTTTATATATTCATTTTCAAGCTTCTTGGATACAGCATGCTTTAATCTTTTAACACTAAAAGTGAACTGATTTTTCCAAACATGATCTAATCCAGTGCTAGTTAATACATTTCTTATGAAAAGTAGCCACTGAACATTTTCATTTGTTTGACGATACATGCAGTTATATGTTGTGTATACAAGTGAATTTTGAGGAAGCTCTAATATGTGTATCCAATAGCCAATAACTTGACATATTATTTTTAGGCTAATAGGAAATCTTCCTAATTCTCCTAAAACGGGGAGAACCATTGCTCTTTTATGTACACCAAGTAACTGCTTACAAAACTTGACATGAAGTCTTTCATGTGGAAATTTGTTTGTTTGTCTGTGTGTGTTTGTTTGTGTGTGTGTTTGTGTTTGCCTGTTTGTGTGTCTGTGTGTGTTTGTCTGTTTGTGTGTCTGTGTGTGTTAGTGAAGGAGGATTGATGTCATGGACAGTATATGTTTTCATGAGTAACACCCGAACAGAATCATGTTTATGGATCATGAGCTGCAAGAAATTATATGTGAAATCATTTAAGAGAGCTTCTTATTTGTTTAATTCATTTACTGTAATATTATGATTGTTGTTGTTAATTGTGTCATTATGGTGTATAGTGTTTATAATTGTTATTTTAATTGTTCTTATTTTATTATTGTTTTTCTCTTCCTATGAGTATTAGATAAACAGGGATGAGTGCACTAGTTCTCTAGTGGTTTTGATATTGTGTTTTGGATTAATTCAGTGTGGAAGGTATGTGTTATGTGTGTCTGCATATTAGTGTGTGTGTGTGTGTGTGTGTGTGTGCCTTCGTGTGTGCGTGCCTGTGTATGAGTGGTGGTGTTCGGGATGTGAGAGAGCATGTGTGAGCCGCAATTGTTTTTTTTTAAGTCTTGAAGGTAATATTGAGGGTGGATGCATATTTGCACTCATTTATATGTATAGTCAGGCATTTACTGGGTAGGAAAGGGAATGCGTGTGAGAGTGTGTAATGGTTTTGCACGTGTGACTTTTTTTTTTTGGTTACGCAAGTGTATAAGCATGTGCTTGTGTGTGTGTGAGTGTGTGTGCATGTGTGTGTGTGTGTGTAAATATGTGCATGTGTATGTATGCATGTGTTTGTGCATACATATGTGCATAAGTCTGTGTATAAAAAATATAAGAGATACATTACATGTTTTATGTTTCTGTTTTTTGCTGAAATAACAATCCCAAATTGCTGAAACGGGAATAAAAGCTGCAAAATGTATACCACCTTAGTGTATCATTGCACATCAGTAATTTTGATTTCATAGTAAGAACTGTCTTTTTTAGCAGTTATTGGCAACAGTCAGTCTGTTGCCAGAATATTCTTTGTTCTGCGCTTTACTCTGCTGTGTTGATATTATTTTTAAAAATAATATAATAAAATAAAAACACCCCAAATTGGCCAACATATGTATTTTTTTATATAAACCTTTTCCAAAAAAAAAAAAAAAAAAAAAAAAAAAAGGTTAGTTTCAGTATCTCGGAGAGGTGTCACTGCATTTAAATGAGTCAGGCATTTACTGGGTAGTAAAGAGAAGGGGAATGCGTGTGAGAGTGTGTAATGTTTGTGCATGTGTGATAGCATATTCATATTTTTTTTGTTTCGCAAGTATGTATGCATGTACAGTTATTGGCAACAGTCAGTGTATTGCCAGAATATTCTTTGTTCTGCGCTTTACTGTGTTGATATTATTTTTAAACAAGAGAGGCAAGGCCTTCAAGATACTTGTGATACACTTAAAAAAAAAAAAATCTAATCGTTAAAATGTGTTCTGTATTTGTTATTATAAAGCTTTGCGTAAAATTTAAAGAAGAAAAAAAGTCCTAACCAGAGTCATTGATTTTAGTATTTTCCGAAAAAGACCACTTGGGCGAATGAACATAGTGAAAGCCCTGTACACTGAGAGTAAAACACACAAGCTTTTTATGTATTGAGTATAATTTCAAAATATAATGTATGTTTAAGATGAGAAAGATCAGTTTAAAGCAAATCAAGTCCCCTAGCATAAATTACAGAGTAATTTCCCTTTTTTACTATCTGCACCAAAACGTTTGCAAAATAAATGAAACTTCCATGCTTAGCAAAAGGAGTTCCTGTTTGAACAAAAAATGATAATAATGACTGCTCTTGTTGTTGTGTCAGAATATCAGATCAAAGTGCCAAGTTTAGAGAATACAAAAAATATAAATATAACAGTAAATGCAGTTTGCATATAATTAGGCTTCCTTTTTTTATTTTTTTGTGCCCATCCCAGAGGTGCAATATTGTTTTAAACCAGGTGACTGGAAAGAACTGAATTTTTCCTATTTTTATGCCTAATTTGGTGTCAGCTGACGAAGTATTTGGAGAGAAAATGTCAATGTTAAAGTTTACCACGGACACACACACACACACATACACACACACACACACACATACACACACAGACAACCGAACACCGGGTTAAAACATAGACTCACTTTGTTTACACAAGTGAGTTAAATATATATATATAATAAAATCAGCCCAAAATGGCCAACATATGTATTTTTTATATAAACCTTTGTTTTCTTTTTTTTTTTAAAAAGGTCAGTTTCAGTATCTTAGGGAGGTGTCACTGCATTTGTATATTCATCCATGTATGCTAAATCACATCTAGCTAGGCAGATGCCTAACTAGAAGTGTAACCCATTGAGCTGGTCAGGCCTTGAGTGCATGCTTATATAATTGCGTATTGATCAAAGAGTGGGTTTCTTCTGCAGGATTTTAGGAGGATAACACTTATGTTGGCATGAGTTCTTTTTCATTGTGCCAAGTGTGTGTTGCACGTGCAGCCATGGTTTATCATCTTGACGCTCAGTTTGATTCAAACTCAGACCCTTGATGAGTAAAAGAGCCAGAAGACTAAAATCATCTGACGTATACATGGTATCCACCCATATGTATTTATAAAACTGTGTTTTTAATCAATATATACCGTGAAATTTTGACTATTAGCTGCAACTTTTCCACTCAGTTATGACCCCTGTGGCAAAAATAACGATGCAGTGTTTTTGTGGATTTTTCCCATGTTGTGGGTTTTCCTGATGACACGTTCAGGTCAAATCAAGTGTTGCCTTCAGTCTCCAGTCTACTTTTAAATTCATATTAGGTTTCAGAACTGGTTTTCACTCTTCAGGAATTCAGAACTCACTGTAAAAGTGTGCCAGTTAATTCACATTTTTTCCCTCCAAATTTATATATGGCCTTTAAGCACATGCAACATTCAGTTGATTGCCCTTTCTCAGACAACTTCCATCATGCTGAAAACATGACGCATTGCTTACTATACAGCTTTAAAACTGAAGGCAATTGAACTGTGACTAAATTTGAGATGTTTTTGCATCGTTTTTTTGTGTTTTTTTTGTTGTTGTTGTGTGTGTTTAACATTTGCGGCTTAAAAACCACTGCAGCTTATATGTGAATATTCCCACCCCCCCACCCACCCCCCCAGAAAAAAAAATCTAAGAGATGCTGCTTAAATGATGATGTGCTCAATAGCCTGATTTTTACTATTCTCTGTATCGTTCTGTATTTTTAACATTCTTTATCTTTCTTTATGTATTAAAGAATCATTCAGTATATACCCTTTGTCCCACCATATTTTAAATATTGATCACCATTTCTGTGTGTGCGACTTGTGTTCTGTCTGTTGCTGCAGATCTGTGCGAAGTGCCAGCTGCTATGGTCTCAAAGGCTCAGGGATGAAGCACCTGCCACAGACATTTGCTGAAGCCCGCCGGGCTTGTGGGCCACGAACAAGGCATATATCAGATGATGTTCTTCCCCGCCACACTGATTCTTCAGACAAGAAGTCCAAGGGAATGTCCTCCTCGGCGATCAGCATTCCCAGTGTGCCCTGTCTTGTGGAAGACATGTCTAGTTCTGTTGTAGGTGAGTAGTGTTGTTTGGGGGTGTAGTTTGTTGTGTTTGTTTGTGGTGTCAAGGGATTGATTGATGTTGTGGTTGGGCTTCAGGCGACCATAACCCCTCCCCCCCGACGCCCTACTGGGGTAAGGGGGAAATTTTCACTTTGTTTTCATGAAAGTTTGATCAGTTTGCCATCCAAATATATCTGTCTGCCAAAAATGAATTATGGTATGAATACACCAGGGTATGGTTACAAAATACACTGGGTTTAGTAATTTTGCTAAAGAGTGTGTATGATAAAGTGTACTATATGACTGAAATTTGGTTTGTAAAGCTTCATATCACATTACTATCAAGAATGACCTGCTAAAATGTAACTGAACATTACAGACTTTCCATTACTGACCCAAATCCTATAATTTTCAAGTGTCGCTTCACTACAGTTTACAGCAGTGTTTCATTTTGTAAATAAAGCATCATCAGTGGTGCAGATGTCCATACGCCCCACTTACTTCAGCAGGAGAATAATATTTGCAATAAACTTTGGACAATTTTTTTGTCCATAATTACCTTTTTGACAGTTTACTTGGTTCACACAATGTTAGATACAGCTTGAAGAATCCAGGCAATGCTACAACAAATATCTGAGCTCCCCTCTTATGTATTTTGAAAGGGTGTAGCCTACATAAATAGCCAGCAGTTCAAAGTTATTGCAAAATTTGACTTTGTCATCCTTCTTGAGTGACAGAAAGGATTGTTGAGTTGTTCATATACATAACCAAACTGCTCTGTTTTTTATTTCTTGCCATCAAGAACCTCTCTCTTGTACTTTACATACAGATAGCATTTGCTCCCTTGGCAGTGTTTTTTAAAGGTTCCATTTGTTCAAGATGCCTGCTTGTGTTCTGGGGGGGTTCCTTTGCACATGGAGAATCTTTGAGAAACTTTCCCAGAAGAAGCCTTTCCATAGCTTCCGAAACAGTATTGCGACTTCTGGTGGCAAGGTTATAGTGTCTACTGGCCACAACGGCTTCAGTGCAACCCGCAGCACAGATGCCTGACTGAAGGATAATGTTTCTGAAGCCTGTCCCTTTCATGATCTTTCCAAGAGGACAAAGGGAAGAGCAAGTGAAGTGAAACATACCAAGACACACAACATCCTTCTGGGACTGGTGATTTTGCCAAATGATCATTGGTGCTTTGCAACTGCATTGTCAAACATGACAAAGACATACTTCTGACCCAGTTATCTAGTTGTGTCCAGTGACATCTGCAGAATGTGCAGCATTATTACACTGTCTGTGACAGGATGAAGAACAGGTTACATGTTGTCAACTACTGACTGCACCCACACATGGCCAGAATTGTTCCAGTGAGTGACACCCAACCTGCTCATGCTGGAATGCATTGCTCACAGTAAATGTGTACCTGGTCAGTCTACATGGAGATGGATACAACAGCATCATATGCAGTCAGTTGAATGGGGGAGCAAGTGCCAAGATGCTGAATAATGGCTCCATCTTATCATTTGTGAAACATGGAGTTCTGGAGGTTGATATTGAAGGCTAGTTGGGTGTGTTGATCAAGGCTGTGTGTCACTGAGCACCAGTTTCAGGGCCTGGTTTTCAGAGTTTCTCATCACTTTTTGAATGGCAGTTCTGCATGTTATATGTGTTGTGCCAGATCCTGATCCCGTCTTCACTGTCTCACCAGAAGTGAAGAATCATGTCATCAGGAGAGATGGACACAAACTGAGACATGCAGTGGCCAAAGTGATTAAAAAGTTCAGTGCTTCCTGTTAAATGGTGGACTGCAGTGCTCAGAACAATGTGCTTTGGCATTTCCACTTTCCTTTTGTGACAGCACAACACGGCTTGCAGATGGAGGAAGTGATTCTGTATTTCTACCCAGAAGAGTTTCCAGATAGAACATTTATAGAAATCAGGAATCTTTTGCTCTTCAGTCAAAAAAGATGCCACAGTTGGTGGCCATGGACTCACTGGAGCCTCACTGTGACCATGAATGAAGGAGAGTGAGCACTGTTTCTTCCATCCTTCTCTCTGATGCAGCAGCAACAAATGCTTTTCAACAGTTCAGCCTGTAACTCACTCTGGTGATTTAAGAGCTCCAAAAGTTATTTAGCTCCTGAAATGTTCAGTCAGTTTTCTTTTCAGCTTCTGAGTCATGTCATTGGGATTGTAAGCATATTATGAACCTTTATCTAAGCATTGATACACGCTTCACTTTCTTCATCAATTATATTTTTTCCCCACATACCACACACATAGTTAACCCATTGTCTGCCTTGGGACATGAGACCAAAGTCCCCTTTGATGCACTGTTGTACGCTTACAGGATGTAACTCTCGTGCCCAACATTCATCAGCAGTTCATGGTTGATAGTTAAAGGGAAACAACCAACTTTGTTTCTCCCTTTCTTCTAGAATGTTCGAAGATACATCCCTTGGATGTGTATGGTCTGTACTGTATAACTCAAAGGCAGTGGGAAATTCTGAAGGCACTTGCAGACATTGTTAGTCAAAATGGCGTTGTCCAGCAAGAGTAATGTATTTATTTTTATGTTTTATAAGTTTTATGTTTTTGACTCACTTGTGTAAACAAAGTGAGTCCATGTCATAACCCAGTGTTTGGTTGTCTGTGTGTGTGTGTATGTATGTCTGTGTGACGTGGTAAACTTTAACATTTCCATACCATCAACATGTTTACTGCATATGAATATTCTAATGTGGACACAGAATAAACTAGAATGAACATAAAAGAAAATTGAATCAGTGTTTCGGTCAGCTTTGTCTAGGCTGGTCTGTGCCGATCTTGTATTTTCTTGTTCACAATTAAAAGAAAAGAACTACAAATTCTGGACAGAACACATGCAGTGACACAGACTTCATTATCAACGTGTGTACTGCATATGAATATTTTTCAGTGAATACTGAATTAACCAGAATAAGCAAAAAAGAGAAATTGAACCGACCATGTCATAGTTTCCCAGCAAGCGTAACTAAACCTGTAGAACATCCATCTGGATCCAGAGAAAATGGCCAAATGTTACAGAGTGCTTGAGTAGATGGCAACATCTCCTTTACTGCGGACTTTAAAGAATTTTTTTAAATGCTGGAGATATACCAAAATAACATGATTTAAACAGTGTGATCACTTTGAATACTGCAATTGATTTATCACGTTTAAATAAAGCATGCTTAAATATTAAGTTTTGAATGTCATCGCTAGATCGGCAATAGCACTGTGACTAAGACCGTTTCTTTTCACCAGAACATGCTCGGTTTGAATCTGCTCTCATGCTTTTAAAAAAAAAAGTATAACCTGAAGCTTTATAACAACAGATGCAAAACATATTTTGATGATTAAAATGTTTGTTTTTTGTTGTTGTTTTTTAATTTCTTTTTAAATGTGTATAACAAGTGAGTCTTGAAGGCCTTGCTTCTCTTGTTTGGCTTGGTGTTGAATCTACTAAATCGCTACTCTGAGTATCTCTTGGTGTATCCACTGGATCCAGACAAGTTATATATTTCATCTGTGTTAAGTAGTCTGTTCTCTGTGTAATGCACGATGTATTTGATTTGTTGAGTTCCTTTTTTCTTCCAGGTTTGGAAGAAAAGTGTTTTGTTTTAATATGTAATTAACTCATTGGAGATGTGCCGGAGCTGAAGCTCCGGCGCTCCGCCCACACAGAACGACATGCCTTAGTGTAAGATACGACAAATCTCCAAATTTTTTTTCATACACTCAGCAGTGTTCAATTAAAGGGAAACTAATCAGGCTTTCTTGAGGGTCCAGTCTAGGAAAAATTGAGTTATTTCCCCTTGACCGTCAACCGCGTGAAAGGCTTTCTTTCTTGAATTTTCATGATGCTTACATAACAAACATGGCGACACAGTGAACATACTCCCTGTGTGAGGCTGTTGAAATTGTGAGAGAAGAAGGATCAGACATTGAATGTGACCTCCTAGACACTGGTGACGAATTCTCTGATGATTTTTTTGATGATGATGACATTCAGTTAGTACCAGATGATGATTTTGAAAGTGACGACAAAACTTTGCTGACTGACCCCTACGACGCTGAGACAGAAAGCGACAGTGACACTAGTGACAGCCATACTGCAAGACAAGATGACTTGATGACTGTAGATATTGACGATGAGGAACAAGAGTATTTGTATGAGTGGGTAAAAGACCTGACAAACTTCCCACTGGCTGCACCTTTCACTGGGGCCCCAGGCCTCGCACTGACTTTCCAGACACGTCCACTCCTGTTGAGGTGAGTGTGTTTACAATTTGATACTTTGCTAATTTATTTCTTGTGTAAATAATGTTGATTTTTACAATTTTTAATGAATGATTTATACAGATTAATGTAAAATCATCATTTTCTGTGTGTGCACTTACTAAATTGTGTGGGGGTTATCTGTGGAATGGGTGTGTCAGTGTATTATGCGTGGGCATGTCTGTGCATGTGTGTTATTTATACTGTCACTCCAGAATTATTATGCATGTGTATATGCTGTGTAATATTATTGATGTTTATTTTGCATTTGTTTTTGTGCCCCCCCCCCCCCCCCCCTTTTTTTTTTTTTTTTTTGGCAATACATGCAAAAGCTTTTCTTCTTTTTTCTTCGTTTTTCTTATGACAGCATTGTTACAGAAATTCAAAACACTTTACACACATGAGGAGGAGATCTGCCAGACACAGGAGCAGACATGGGGAAACTGAGGCCAGGCAGTTACTGGCCTGCTAACATTCCACCCACCAAGGAGCAGCAGACTAGGAAAGCACAGAGAGAGTGCAAGGTGTGTTACGCCGAACACAAAGCACAAGGAGCATCACATCAAGAGGTGAAAAACGCAACAACAAAAAAGCCACCACAATCGTGTGCAAACAGTGTAAAGTGCCCCTCTGTGCTGTTCTATGCTTTGAGGTGCTTTGACTACAGCAAATGATAATCTAGGTGCAGCAGAAATGTGCAAATTGGTTTTTTCTTCTTTTTTTTCAAGTGATGGATTTGCATGGTTTTGCGTTTTCTGTTTTTCCAGTGTTGTCATCTTTTATTTATTTTTTTTCAACAGTTTACTGTGCAACATTTGACTTCAAACTGATTCATGAGAATCAGGGAACCTTACTGTGTGAGAAAATCACTGTATGTTTGTGGATTAGCTGATGGATATGACATGCCTGGTGAGTACAGTATACCAATTTTTCTCTTTTTTTTCTCTCTTTTTTTCAGTATTTAGTGACATAATTTAAAATATTAAAAAAATTTTATAGCAGCATTTAATGAGAAAACTTTTAAAATGTTAAAAGAAGAGATAGTAAACTTTCTGTTGATATATAATTTGTATGTCTTTGTCTCTGTGTGAAAGTGTGTTGAATTTTTTTAATATGACAATATTTGCCCATCACAGCAAAACTACATGAACTATTTAACTATGTCTCCATAGAGTTAATGAGTTGTTAAATAGTAGCTGGTTATGGAAGTTAGTTCTGTCTACATCATCCAGTTTGTTGAGGGTCTTGTTATTCAAGCAAGTTGTTAAAACAGCTTTCCATAAATTATCAGTTCTGTCTAGACAGTTTATTTTATCTATTTTACAGTCAATGTGAAAAATATTTTTGTGCTTTGTAAGTTTCCCAAGGTGCCATTTTGGTATTAAACTCCAATTTTACATATCAGTGGTTTCAAATAACTTTCCCGCCCATTGTAAATACAAATTTTGGGGTAGATTGATCATATATTCATATTTAAGTCCTCCCTTGTCGTAACTTGCTCCCATTATCTTCCTTTTTACTTTTTCAAAAGCTTTTATGTTGCTGTACTTTTTCTGCCAAAGGAATTTGAATAGGTGTATTGACTGTGTGTTAGATTTTGAGTGGAAGGCTGGCAGATTGTATTATATGAATAAACTGACTAATAAGAAATGTCTTTATTACTACAAATTTTCGTGAATGCTGATGTCTCTTGTGCTCATGTTTCATATGATCTATTTAATGTAACCAGTTTTCTTGAATATGTTTGCTATCTTTTCTAATTCAGTGCAAAAAAAACAAACAAACAAAAAAAAACAAACAAAAAAAACGAAACTTTTTTTTATTATGGAGACTGGTATATGTTTGACTTAATTTTGTTTGCCTATTTTAGTGCCTTAGATTTCTTAAATTAAGTTTCAGGATAAAAAAAAAAAAAAAAAAAAATGGGACCAATTGAATATTTCTAATGATTTGATAATATCTTCTTTATCTTTCGAAGAGCCCCAATCGGGGCCCTGCTGTTCACTACCGTGTCAGTCGAAGGCCCTGATTGGGGCCTTAAATAGTGTAGAATTTTTGGAGTGGCACCTAATTTCCATAATGACGTTATGAGCAAAGAATATCTTAACTGACCTTTCCATTCTCCACTGCAGCCAATAGGATGGGGTTACTATGCTCGCGAGCAGGAGAGTTATTTTCGCAGTAAATGGTTCACGTGAACAGTATGTGTCAACATTGGCGTCTGATCCAATGTCGTCTCAGTCACAAGGCAGACAACAGAATTACATGAAGGGGCCCTGTCATGGTTACATAATGTTCTGAATTTCATCAGTTTCAAACTCTTTGTGCTTTCCTGGATTTGTTTACAAGTCATCAGTATGTGCAAATTTCAAACAAGAAATATGGAAACTTTCATCATCACACTGTATGATAGCATAAGAAGGGAGGAAGTTTTATATTTTGTTCCAAACTAACTTGTTATGTTACTGATCAGTTTGGAAGCTTTCAGTGCATAAATTCTAACATTTGTTGGGGTTTTGGGTTGTTGTTTTTTTCGATTTTATTTCTTACCATACAAATGGGTTGTTTGTGGAGAGATTCAGGGGAGCTAACTTGCAGTACTAAGTTAAGAACAGTGTTTTGTCATTTGGCATATGTTTTACTTTGATAGAAGCTGCATCTCGTTGTGAGGAAGTAAGTGGTTTTATGCCTTTATTGCCCATTTCTAATTTTAATGACCAGTAGTTCCACAGCCAAGTTCAAAGCAAGTGGTGAGAAAAGGCAGCCTTGTCTAATCCTACATAATATGCAGAAGGGCTCAGATATCCATCCAATGTGGTTTACATAGCTTGAGACCCATAATACAAGACATAAACCCAGAGATAGTGAGATTTATGGGTCTCCAGTTGTTTCAGTTGTCTTTTTCTAGGTCTTTACCTTTGTGGAGCAGAGTGATTATTCCTTGTTTTTAAGGATGCGTATATATGAAAGTTCTCCTTTGTGAAATGAGTCCATGAATGAGTCAATAACTGCTTTTCCTATTTTATTCCAAAAGAATTTCAAGTGTTCTGCTGTCACATCTGGGTGCTGTGCCATTCTTTAGATTCTTTTGTTTTAGGCATAAGTCGTTTCTTCTATTGTGACATTTTCCTTGCATAAGGTAGCATCATTTTCATCTAAACAAGGGAACATCTGATTTTCTATAAATTCATTGGTTGGTTCTGTAACATTTTCTGTGGCTGTTCTTTGATCATAGAAATTTTTATAAAATGATACTTGTTCATGTAATATGTCATTCTGGTCACTTATAATTTCACCAGTGTCTTTGCATAATCCAGTTATAATTTTTCTTTTTCCTAAAAAATTTGCTAAGCTACAAAAGTAATAAATGATAATAATTATGATAATAATAATGTGAATTTATATAGCACCTAATCTCTAAATAGGGCTCTAAGCACTTTACAAAAACGGGTAAACACACACAAACACACACACCCTCCCGAAACCTGGAGGGGGTCAAGCTGGTGTTCTCTTGACCCCCTCCCGGGGGGGTCACTACCTTATCGTGGTTGGGAGGCTTAGTGGCCAGTGATCGAGTGAGCTATGTCGGCGGGGGTATCAGTGCTTCTTGGGGTTTACTGCTCTAGTCACAGGTCTTGATTGACAGCCTACATAGCCATTGTAGCTGTTCAGGCTGAATAAGTGGTGGTTTTCGTACTGATGCCCCTGATAGGGCTTCCCATGCCGAACAGGTCGTGAGTGAGGCCCAAACTAAAAGTGACCCACTGTCCCTTTTGCTATTCTCTATTCTTCTTTTACCGCCTCTTTTCTGTCCTCAGCTCCCCATCAAGCCTTCTTTTCCACATTCTTTTTTCTCTGCGGCCTTCTTCAGGCCCGCCGTGTTTGCCGTGCAGCGCGACCTGTGATGGAGGGGAATGAGATCCTGGGGATTGAGAGAGCACGCTGCTCTCAACACATCCCTTTGGCTTGGACCTCTCCTAAGACAGGCGGCACACATTGGCCCGTGTGTGTCAATCGGCTACCCCTTCATGGGGCTGGGTCAAGACTGGCAGTTTGGAGGCTAGCGAGGATAACCCCAATAGTGCTCGGTTCTCTGTCCCTGGGAGCTGGGCATGATTGGGGGGGTACATGTTGGAGCTAAGCTGTTAGTTGTATATCCCTCCCGAAACCTGGAAGGGGTCAAGCTGGTGTTCCCTTGACCCTGGCCCCTAAGTTGGACCCCATGGTGGGTGGGTAAGGGAGGGATGAATATACAATTAATAAACCATGAATTCCAAACAAACACCCCCCCACCCCCTAAACTTGGCAAAAGAAGGAGACCAGGAACAGACGACTCGGATTCGGAGGTCGGTGAGACCTCTGGATTTTGACCGTCATGGCTTGTGGTGGAGGGCGCTGATGATGACAAGCCCTTGTCGGCTCTCAGCCCTTTCGCTATCCAGAAGGGCTTCCAGTGTCTGGTGGGATCACTGAAATCTATCAAGAGGCTGAGGAGCGGAGCATTTTTGGTGGAGACAGAGTCTAAAAGGCAGACACAGCTTCTGCTCAAGGCGACCACTTTTGTGGATAGGGCGGTGAGGGTTTCCCCTCACAAAGGTCTGAACTGTTCAAAGGGGGTCATCAGATGCCCAGAGTTGAGAGGAGTGTCTGAAGCAGAGATCAAGAGCGAGCTGTCCTCTCAGGGAGTGACCGACGTTGGCGGTGACAGTAAGGAAGGGGTCGGACAGAGTCCCGACCAACACATTTTTCCTAACCTTCTGCTGCCCGAATGTCCCCAAGGACATTCAAGTCGGATACCTGATGGTGAACGTAAGTCTGTACGTGCCGTCCCCTCTAAGATGTTTCAAATGCCAGAAATTCGGACATGTGCGGGACCGATGCAAGGAGGAAGAGGCGTGTGGCACCTGTTCAAAGGCGGCGCACCAGGGCGAATGCGTCAGTCCAGCCCGTTGTGCGAACTGCGGAGGCGGCCACCCGTCCTCATCAAAAGACTACCCCACCTGGAAAAAAGAAAAACAAATCCAGAAGGTGAAGACGGAGAAAAAATCTCTTTCTTTGAGGCACGTAAGCAAGTGGAGGCCGCATTACCTAAGGCGTCTTACGCCTCTGTCGTCAGACCCAGGATGGTGGACGTTGCAGTCCAGACGACGTCCACAGGGACGCAGATGGACGACGTGCCTACCTTGTCAGAACCGTTGGCCTTGGGTGGAGGCGCCGTGTCCACCCCTTCCCATCCTGTACGGCGGTCCTCAGGGGCTGCTGGGCGGGAGCGGAAAGCCTCAGGCGGAGGCACGTTGTCCGCCTCCCGTCCCCCCCCACCCCCCGGGCCCCCTCGCCCCGCCTCTCATCTGCCTGGCCCTCGGGCTGGCGTGAGTGGCCAGAAACCCCCCGTACCTCCAAAACCCAAGGAGGGGAGGGTTGCGGCCTCGGCGGGATCGGGAAGAGCCGAGGTGGTAGATATTCCGGCTTGGTTGGAATCGGAGAAATTCAGTTAAAAAAAATAGATATGCTATCTTGGCCGACCTTGAGCCACCGCAAGCAGAGGAGCAGGGGGTTGCAATGGATTAGGCTGCTGCTTTACTTTTTTTTTTTAACCTTTTTAATGGCAGTGATCCACTGGAACATCCGGGGGTTCTACGCCAATTTCCAGGAACTTCAGCTGCTTTGTCGTGCCTTGAAACCTTCAGTGCTGGCGCTGCAGGAGACTCTGCAAAGAGATGGCAAGGTTTTATCTCTCTCTGGTTTTAACTCAATTTTTAAACCCGCTCATCCGAAGCAAGAGGGATTGACGGGAGGTGTTGCTCTTTTTATACGTAAGTCCCATTTATACAGTACAGTTCCTTTAAGCACCCCTGGTGGCACTCAGAGTCACACTTGAGAAAACCATCACTGTCTGCTCTCTGTACCTTCCTCCTTCCGTCCGTGTTCTGAGGCAGGACCTCATGAACCTGGTCGACCAGCTCCCACGACCGTTTCTACTGTTGGGCGACTTAATGGACACTCCCCACTCTGGGGAAGTGAGATGACATCAGCCCGAGGTCTTCTCTTGGAAAACCTTCTTTCTGATATGGACTTATGCTGTCTTAACGACAAGTCTCCCACTTACCTTCATCTGTCCTCTGGAAAGCTCTCGTGTTTAGATCTGTCGGTCTGCGATCCATCGTTGGTCCTGGACTACGAGTGGAGAGTGCACGACGATCTGCATGGGAGTGACCACTTTCCTGTCGTCCACAGATGGGGAAGGTGACTCTCTGCCTGACCGCCCGGAGACCGGAGACCGATAGCGTTCGAACCCATCAACAGCTGAGGGCGAAAGCCAGGTATGTTTTTAAAAAGAGCCAGAGAAAGTTGTGGAGAGATTTTTGCTCTTCCTTAACCTCCAACACACCCAAGAAGAAAGTGTGGAGGGTTTTAAAAAAAACTAAGGGCAAAAATGTCTGCCCAACTTTTCATCACCTTAAACTTTCAGACGCTCTGGTCACAGAGAAGAAAGCAGTTGCCAATTTGCTTGCCTCCACAATTGAACAGAACTCGAGATCTGCCAACAAATCTGCTCGGTTTCTCAAAACCAAAAACCTGACAGAAAAAACACCCTGCAACTTCTCTTCCAAAAACACAGAGAGCTTCAACCTTCCTTTCACTATAAATGAACTAAAATCTGCCCTTCAGACCTGCACGGATTCCTCTCCAGGAATGGACGAGGTCCATTATAAACTCTTAAAACATTTTCCCGAAACCTGTCTGGACACCCTGCTCAAAGTTTACAACCACATCTGGATCACAGGCTTTTTTCCACCCTCCTGGCGGAAAGCCCTCATAATCCCGGTACCGAAACTGGGAAAAGACCCCTCAAACCCCTCCAACTACTGCCCAGTAGCACTGACCAGCTGCATCTGCAGACTGATGGAGAAGATGGTCAATGGTAGACTGATGTGGAAACTAGAGACCGACGGCCTTCTGGCGAAAGAACAGTGCGGTTTCCGCAAGCATCGCTCTACCGTTGACCATCTGGTTCGTCTGGAAACCACTGTAAGAAATGCCTGTGTAAACAAACAACATGTGGTGGCCATATTTTTTTTACTTGGAGAAAGCTTACGATACCACCTGGAAATTTGGAATCCTCTCGGACCTGCACAAGCTCGGCTTCTGAGGACACCTGCCCCAGTTCATCCACAATTTTTTGCAAGACAGACAATTCCAGGTGAGAGTCAGCACCACCATGTCCGACATTCACGAGCAGGAGCTGGGTGTTCCGCAAGGGAGCATTCTGTTGCCGGCTCTCTTCAGCATCAAAATTAATGACATCGTTCAGTCCGTTCAGAAGGGATCGGACAGCACGTATGCCAGCATCCAGTGACGGCTTTAGCTCTGCGTCGACAAAATCCAGTGTTGGACAGAGGAGAATGGCTTCACCTTTTCGTCCTCCAAAACTGAATGTATTCATTTTCATAACTTTCGCCAGTTCTATCCGGACCCTGAAATCCGTCTGGGAAAATCCACCATCCCGGCGGTCAAGGAAGCCAAATTTTTAGGGGTCGTCTTTGATCAGAAGCTGAACTTCCTCAGCCATATCAAACAGCTGAAAGTATCTTGCCAAAAAGCCATGAACATCATGCGAGTTGTAGGCACACGGACTGGGGTGCTGATAAGAGAACTCTCTTGCACCTCTACAGAGCTCTGGTCCGGTCCAAACTGGATTACGGAAGTGTAGTATATGGCTCGGCCAGACCGTCTTACCTGAAACTGTTGGACCCTATACACCACCAAGGGTTCCGTCTCAGCTTAGGTGCGTTCCGCACCACCCCTGTGCACAGCCTGTACGCAGAGGCGGGGGAACCGCCTCTCTCCAACCGCAGACTGAAGCTGACCCTGAATTATTATTTGAAATTGTTTTCTGAACCTACAAACCCTGCTTACGACGCTGTATTCAACAACCCTTTCGATAAGAAATTTACAGACAACCCAAACTGCATACCTCCTCTCGGACTCCGCATTCAGCCGCACTTAGAAAATGCCGATCTGGATGTCGGTGGCATCTCAGATTTCTCTAAGTTCCCTGACAGCCCCCCGTGGACCTTTAGAACACCTGAGGTCCGATTCGATCTGGCCTCCTACCGTAAAGACTCCACCAGTTCTCTGGCCTACAGAACCTACTTTTCAGAACTCTGTCACAAATTCCCCACTTTTCAAAGCATCTTCACTGACGGTTCCAAGTCAGAGGACGGAGTCGCTGCATCTGCGTTCTGTCCCGCCTTTCCTGACCGGCCCTCAACGGAGCGCATCCTGTCTGACAGCTCGGTGTACACTGCGGAACTGACCGCACTGGTTCTGGCGGTAAAAATGGTTCTCTCTTCGAAACAAAAGAGATTCATGATCTTTTCCGACTCCTTGTCAGCCCTGGAGGCGATCGCCTGCAGGAATATCACTCATCCCAAACTGCTGGAATTTTATTAAGCTTTTACTCTCGCAATGAAGAAAGGATTCGAGGTTGTGTTGGCCTGGGTTCCCGGACATGTTGGCATTCGTGGTAACGAAAGGGCGGACCTGCTGGCCAGGAACGCTGTAAAGAAAGAATTATCCAGATCCTTTGTACCATACACAGACATGAAGCGGAAGGTGAACACTTATGTTAAGGATCTTTGGCAAGAGGAGTGGAACACCCAGACGGACAACAAGCTCTTCCAGATCTGTCCAGACCTAAAAGAGACCCTCCCTTCGGGGGTGAAGAACAGAAAGGAGGAGTCTGTGCTGTGCAGACTGCGTGCGGGGCACACTTTTTTTTTACTCATTCTTACTTGTTGAAGGGGGAAGAGGCCCCTCGATGTATTCCCTGTGATGAGCCTCTCACCGTGAAACACGTGCTCCTTGACTGTTGGGATCTGCATGACGTTAGGAACAGACATTACATGGCGGTTTCTTTGAAGACTTTATTTCGTGATGTCCCTCCGTGGGTGCTGGTGGACTTCTTAAAAGAAGTGAACATTTTAAACCAGATTTGAAGGTTTTAAACTATGGAAGTTTTTTTTTCAAACTTTGGAGTGGAAAGTTTGAAGTGGTGACTCGTTTTAATTGTTTGTTGTTTTATCCTTGTAGTAGTTATTAACGCGGCGATAGCCTTGAGATGGCCTTAGTGGTCGGCGAGGCTCTAAGCACCATAATTTCATTTCATTTCATTTCAAACACACACACACACACACACACACAAACACTCACACACACACACACACACACACACACACACACACACACACACACACGCACACACTTACTGAGAACAGTAGGGTCAGGCAGTGGTTTCTACATCAATTTAAAGCAATAGGATTAAAGGGAAGACCTGAATGAAGAGGATGAAGAAGAGTTCCTGATCTGCACAGGAAAAATTTACCCTTTGACTTCAAGTGTATTGTATTGTATTACGTTTTGTCAACAGATTTTTCTGTGTGAAATTCTTGCTGCTCTCTCAGGGGATAGCGCGTTGTCAGGAGTGCAGCACCACTCTTTTTATTTTTTGATTTCTGCCTTCAAGTGCATTTGTTTTACCTTCAGGTGGATTTTTCTTTTGAGCTTTTTGCCGAGGACAACCCTTTGATGCCGTGGGGTTTTTTTTTTTACATGAGCTTGGTTCATTGTCTCATCTGACTGACAGACTAGCACCCAGACCATCACTCAAGGTCTAGTGGAAGTAAAAATCACAGACTGTACCAGGCCACTGCTCCAACATTAGTGTTACTCTCAATGACTTTCCAGTTGCTAATGGTGCTTTCCTGATTTTCAGAAAGCCCAAAAGTACTTTGTGTTGCATTCCCCTTCCTTAATGCATTTTACTCTTGTTCTGATTTGTACCCCTTTTGCTTTGTCCAGTTCTAATATTTTTAAGTTCTGCTTTAGCTGCAATAAAAAATAAACAACTCTTATTTACTTCTACATTAGCAGGATTTCTAATGAGCTCACATTCGTTTTTCTTTTATCTGTGTTTGTTTTCTTCTGGATTTTGTTTCGATTTTGGCAAGATATTTCTTTTCCAAACTCACAGCAGAAGTTTATAGTATCAACTTTACATAATTCCCATTTAACTATTTTAAAGATATTTCATTACTATATTCATTTATTAATTTTTCAAGGTCATTCATTTTTTGGATAAACGTTTTGTTCTGTAGATAGCTGTTGTTACATTTCCAGTCTCATGGACCACAGATGAGTATTAAGTTTGGTGTCATATACTGTACCATGTCAAACTGATGCAAACTAGGCCTATTGGTTTGCTCTGCTTGGCCAAATTTCGCGCGGCTAACAGTGAAAAGACGGGCCCACCGCTCTCAGCCAATCAAACGCCTCTAAAAACTATAAGCGCTTAATCATTCCTTTGGCCAAGGCTCTCCACGCCATCTTGTCAGGTTTACGCTCTGTCTCGTCTTACGCTTTTTTCGGCTGTTCAGCGTATCCTTTTGGCCTTATTTTGTTGCATGCGGCTTGTGTTTATTGTATTCTTACATTCTGTGTACTCGATTCGACTCGGCACCCTCGATTCGTTCGATTTTTTCTGCCTCTAAGTCGATCCTGTCTTTCCTTTCTCTGTTGGGGGTCGGATTTTCGCTGGGTGCCTAAGCGCAGGTTCCATGCCTCGTGTGCCATACCACGAAGGCAGGGAATCATGATGCTGGGATTGAGACTCGGTAAGAGACTCTCCCAGGCCCGGAGCTCATGATTCCTCCTGATACGGACCGCGGCGATGCGTCGTTAGACGCTGATCGCGGAGGCGACGTTCGTACCAGTAAAACGGTCATGAAGGGGACCGGGGGGAAAGAGGTACGAGCGTCGCCTCCCGAGGTGTCCCAGCGCGAGGCAGGGAGAAGGGTGAATGGCAAGTCATCTCCGTGCTGTGGGGACTCACAGCTAGGCGCGGACTCCCGAGGGGAGGCCGCGCCCGGCCATTACCCGGGTCCCCACTCGGAGACGGCCCTCGCGTGCCCCATTGTTGTTCCCCCTCCTCCCTTCTCTGTCGACCCCCATCCCCCACCTCCTTTTGGGGGGGGAGAAAAATTTGGTTCCGGGGGGGGATCTCTACTTTGCCCACCCCGGGCCAAGCCACCCCAGTCTCCCCACGGGAGGGGATTCGGGGCGCGTGGCAACCTGCTCTGCAGGTCTTCCCGCTATCCGGCCGGTCTCCCCTGCTGGGGGAGGCCCGTGCGTGTCAGGCGGTTCCGGGCAGTCAGCCCGCTCGTCTTCGGGCGGGACTGACACCCAAGTCGGACCTGACCTCCCTCCGACTTGGCCAGGTTGTTCCCTTCATGGAGGTCAATGCACCAGTGACCCTTGGGGTTTGGGTCACAGTATGGCTGGTGCCCACGGGTAGTTACCCCCATTCTACCCGTACTGGGGCGCATCTAGGGTGCACACTGGGTTGCCGGGAGCACCAAGGGCCAGCCCCTTGTCTGCTCCCCACCGGACCCAACCCAGCACATCTCACAGGGTGACACACACAGCCCCGACAAGTGGGATCGACTTCTTGTCGGTCAGGTCGAGCTCCTCGACCAATATTGCCACTCTGTCCACAAATCGGGCCTCTGTCAACCCACAGGTGACCACCACGGTCACAACGGCCTCCTTGTCAGGACCGACGGCTGCTCAGGGGCCCTACTCGGCCCGGCGGAGCCGGCAGTCCCCACCTGCCCAGCCCTCGGTCCTACAGTGAGATGAGTGGGTGTTTGTCCCCACACAGCACTCGTGGGTCACTCTTGCATCCAGGGACGCCCTCTCTGAAAAGGTGTGGCACCCACCATCCCAAGCATGGTTGGACCTACGGTCCACACGCTCCCCACCCGCTTCAGGTGTCAAGGACATAACAGTGGCGGCCATGGTCCCGGCTCGGGATCGTCCCAGCTCATCCCGCTGGGCTGACCACAGCTCACAGGACGCCCCAGTGGGTACATCCACTTGGGATGGCACCCAGCAGGGGATGGACTGCGAACAAGAGTGGGAGCCCCTGTCTTCGGATGAGGACGAACAAGCAGATGAGCACTCTTCGCCCACATCCCAGGGGGGACAGATTGAGCCCGTGCCTCCCTAGGGACCAGCCTGAACCAAACTCGGACTTTGCCGAGCTCGAACTGACCCTCCCCAATAGGGCCACGTATGCTGAATCAGTCCCTCAGGCTACTTTGTTACCCTTGACCCTCCTTACGCCATGTGACTCTAACTCCAGAACCACAAGGCAACTCAGAGTGCCAGAAATGGTGCAGGTATGGCTTATTAAGTCAGCCCGCACTGTCAGGGGTGCTGCTTCCATCCCTCCTCCAGGCAGGGAGTCCCTCTCTGCCCCGGGCGCCTTTTCCCCGGGAAAGTTTCTTAAAGATTCCTCCAAGGGAGGGTTGTGGTCCTGGTACACACAGGACCACCCTGCCTACAGCGGAGCAGAGCCCTCCGCACAGAACAGGATGTTGGTCTCACAGCGCACCACCTTCCCCACTTCAGCTAACCTATCCTTTAAAACGTTAGCAGAGTGGGACAAATTGGCCCGCTGCTGCCTCCTCGAGGTTTCCACGGCGTACACCTTCGACACGTTCCTTCACAGGGCCAATGAGCTGTGGGAACAGTGTCCAGTTAATCAGGACAAGGGGTCTCCTTCCTCTGTCCCGCCGGGCCTCTTCACCGACCAGAGGTTACACGCTTTTGGCAATAGGGTAGCATCTGGTCTCACGGCAGCTGCAGACACAGCTACCAGCCTTCACTTCAATACTGTGCTAGCGCGGCGTGATGCCATTTTCAGCCTCTCTAACATTCCTGTGGAGGAGAGGGCTGCCCTGCGGTCCATCCCAGCACAGCAGCACTCCCTCTTCGGCCAGTTCCCGCCCCATTTTGTCAGCCACAGGGCAGAGACAAACAGGGAGGTGGCCTCATATTTGGCCCACACCTCTCATGGGCTCCAGGGTTCTATGCCATTGAAGAGACTGGCCACCAGGGCCCCTCCATATACCACGCCGCCTGTCAAGGCAGCGTGTGCCGAATCAGTGGCAGAGGAATAAACCACCTTAGGTCTGTCCAAGCCGACCGGCCATGCCCAAGGCCAGAAGGCAGCACCCCCAATGACTGGGCCCCGATTCAGCACCGCCGGTCGTTCAGCCCCTCCAAGTAGGAAACTTGTCCCGGCATGCACATCAGTGGTGTGCTCTGGGACTCAACGACGGGATTATGTCGGTGCTAGAGTCGGGGTACATGCTGTCTTGGGTGGAGGATCTCCCCCCTCTAAAGATCCACTCCTCCTCCTTAGGTGCCCAGCTCGACGGAGCAGGAGAGCGTCCTAGAAAAAGAGATATCGCACCCACTCCTCATGGGGCTATATCTCAACTCTCGGACCCGGGCCCCGGTTTTTACGGCTGGTTGTTGGTGATTCCAAAGGTCTCGGGAGGGTGGAGACCAGTTTTGAACTTGTCCCCCCTCAACAACTTCCTCCCCAAAATCAAATTCAAGATGGACACACAGGCACAGATTCGGGAGACCATCCAACAAGGTGATTGGCCTACCTCTATCGATCTGGAAGATGCTTATTTTCATATACTCATCCATTCGGCATCCCGTCGGTACCTGAGGTTCGTGTGGAGGGACAAGGGGTTCCAGTTCCCGGCCCTCCCATTTGGTCTGTCCCTTGCCCCTTTCCTGTCTACCAAGGTGGTGCGGGAATTGGTGTCCATCGTCCGCTCGGAATCCATTTGTCTCTGTGAGTACCTGGACGACTTGCTTATCCTGGCCCAGTCGCAGGCCCTGTGCCTGAGTCATACGGCCAGACTTCTAGACCTTTGCTCCCAACTGGGCTTCCTCATGGACCAGCAGATATGCGATCTGTCCCCATGTCAGTCCTTCGACTTCTTAGGGATGAGATTCGACATGCGGTCTATGATAGTCTCTCTGGCGCCAGATCACTGGGACCGTCTGGCAGGCCTCCTCAGCCACTGGCGCCACTCCTCCCAAGATACAGTGCAGACACTTTCTTCCCTCTTGGGCATGATGGAGTCCACGGCACCTCTCATTCCCCTGGACAGGGTTCTCAAGCGCCCTCTCCAGAGGGCACTGAGGTTACGCCGGTCCCAGAGCACTCAGCCATGGGATACCCAGATATGTCTGGGCGAGTGTTTCCTCGAGGTGAGATCAGAGTGGTTAATCACCCCCTTTGGACACAGGGGGTGCCCTTAGCCCCACCTACTCTTCAGGTGGCACTCTTCACAGACGCCTCCTCCCTGGGCTGGGGAGCCCACATGGACTCACTCTATGCAGCAGGGACTTGGTCCCCGGAGGAGCGCCTATGCCACATCAATGTTCTGGAACTGGAGGCAGTTCGCAGGACTCTCCTGCACTTCATGGGGGAGGCCACTGGCAAGACCATCCGCTTGTTCACGGACAAGACGACGGTCGCATGTTATGTGAACAAATGGGGGGAGCGCACTCGGCAGACCTCTCAATGCGGACTGAGGCTCTCCTCCGTTTGGTGCCACAGCAAGGGCATTGCACTTTCAGCGAGACACTGAGCAGGAAAAACCAACTTCTTGGCAGATGCTCTTAGCAGGTCCAAGAGTGTCATGCGCACAGAGTGCACCCTGGACAAGGACAGCCTTCAGGGGGTGTGGGAACAGTGGTTTCGGCCGATGGTGGACCTTGTTCAACAAGAGACTTCCCACTTCCGTGTCTTCAGTTGCCGACCCAGAAGCGTGGGCAGTGGATGCTCTCTCTCTAGATTGGAGCAGTCTGATTGCCTCCGCGTTTCTTCCCTTTCCATTTCTGTCCAAGGTGATACGGAAAGACAGATTGGAACACCCGCAGCTGATCCTCATTGCGCCGGAATGGCCAGCCCAGACCTGGTTTCCGGACCTTCAGTCCCTGACACATGTTCCCACCCCTGGAACTTGAAACCAAATCTCATCTGCTGAGGCAGCCTCGCTCGGGCACTCCGCATTCCAATCCTCAACTGCTCCACCAGCACGCATGGCTGCTGTGCGGTCGGAACTGTCAGCATCACCATTGAAGTCCTCGACCCCTCGGTCGGCCTCTGTGTCGGCTGCGCTGACCCAGGGGTCTGCCTCCTCTGACCTCCTCTCCATAGTCACCAGAGCAGGAGGCAGGGAACGGAGACTTTGTATGACTTTCGCGGGAAGATATGGTTGCGGTGGTGTACAGCTCAGGGCATTACCCCTACGAACCTTACGAGCATGCAGCTGGCCAACTTTCTGGCTCTCTGCTCCTCGGTTCATCCTGTCTGCTAGTTCTGTGCGAGGGTACAGGTCTGCCTTCTGTACCACAATGCAAACAGCTAGGTGGTTCCGCCTTTGAAGCGGATTGCCTGCTCAGAGAGGTGGCTAGGGGTGCCCCTCTGAAGGAAGCTAGAGACCCCAGAAGAGTGCCCCTCTGGGACTTGTTCCTGGTGCTGGATTTCATTCGAAAACAGCCCTTCCTACCATTGGGGACTATTCCTTTTGACATCCTCACCCTCAAGACCACTTTCCTTCTGTGGCTGCCCACAGGCAGTCGTAGAAGTGAGCTGCATGGGCTTAGTGGAATGCCACAAGATCTGGCCTTCCACAGAGATGGTTCCATCACTATTCGTTTCCTTCCAGAGTTTCTGGCTAAGAACCAAGACCCTGAGGTTCCTTCCCCCTCTCCGAGGGTCAGACCTTTGTCTGATATTCTTGCCCAAGATGATGAGGATAGGCACCTGTCCTGTTCGGTGTCTCAAATATTATTGGGATAGGTCTCGCCATAGGCGTTCTTCTCAGAGGTGTCTGCTCATCTCCCTCAATGAGAATTACAAGAAAGACATTGCTGCAGGCACCATTTCCCGCCAGGTTTCCCAAGTCATTCGTAGAGCCTACTCTCATGCACACAGGGATATCAGCTGTCTTCATCCCAGGGCACACGAAGTGCGGGCCATAGCTACTTCGGCTGCTTTCCAGCACTCAGTGCCAACGCAGCATGTCTTGGAGGCAGCCTTCTGGCCGTCTGAGAATCCCTTCATCAACTTCTACCTCAGGAATTTCCGTATGACCAGGGCTGACGGTTCCAAGGGGATTTCCTTTGTCGCGGCTAACACTGCCGTCTCAGTTACAAGGGCTCCCCATATGAACCAGTAGGTGTTGCCCTCCTCCATTTGCTTTAAATTCTGCATCAGTTTGACATGGTACAGTATATGACACCAAAAGGAGGAGTTTGTATTATACTCCATGTTTGGTGTTAAATATACTTACCATGTCAAACTCGAATGCCCGCCCGTCCGTCCCCGCGTCTCCGCCGTGGTTCTCATGGGGCATTTTTGTTCATGGCCACGGAATGATTAAGCGCTTATAGTTTTTAGAGGCGTTTGATTGGCTGAGAGCGGTGGGCCCGTCTTTTCACTGTTAGCCGCGCGAAATTTGGCCAAGCAGAGCAAACCAATAGGCCTAGTTTGCATCAGTTTGACATGGTAAGTATATTTAACACCAAACATGGAGTATAATACAAACTCCTCCTTTCTATGTCTACTGCTTAGTGGCCAGAACTGGGTGCATGCTGGTATTTGCAAAATACGCAAAAATGCAACATACCTTCTGACATAAAGCAATAATCAAGTTGTTGAGTGACAAATGGGCTTTTCCTACTCCAGGTGTGTTCTTTTTCTGTATTGTGAAATGTCCTCAAAATATCAATTAATTCTAGTGATTTGATCAATTCATTGAATTCATTTATTTCTGTTTTGTGATGAGGGAGTCATGAGATAATGTCTAATTTGTTACTGAGGATGCAGTGAAATCTCCTAAGAGAAGAAGGTTAGTTTTACTATATTCATCAAGTTTATCTTGTAGTGCTCTCAAAAAGGCTATTGTATCAGTTGAAATATTTGGGGGATATGTGTTTGCAACAATGAAGTCGTAGCTGTCATTTGTGATTGAGACAACCAGGATTCTGTCCTGTGCCAGTTGCAGATCTACTTTACCACTAAAGTGTTTGGAAACCATAATTACCCACGTCATTCCCTTTTGGCAGCAGCTGTCATTGACCTTGGTGTGGAAGTGTTGCAGCCTGCTTCCTAGTCAGCATAGTGATCAGATGTTCAAGATATGTTAATCTATGCTGAACAGCTAGTACCCTGCCCTATGATCTGCTTTCTACAAGACAATAGTCCAAAGGAATGCTCTCAGCAGAAGTAGTCAAACAACAAACAAAAGGAGCAGCGTCCAGTTCATCCTGTTAAAAAAACAAACAAGAGTCTTGACTCATTAACATTCAATTTTACAAGTTTATACCAAGAGCCGATTGTTGGGATGAACAAAGCAAGGACACCCTCCCTATTGTACCCTCCTAACTAATCTAAACGTACCCTGCATCTCTGCAACCCACAAGGGGTTGCCCATGAAACACCGCACCTTCCCAGACTAACTAACACCCCAGCAACACAAACACAGAGACACAGAAAATTTCAGCTCAGTTCTTTACTGTAGTTCCACTTTGAAACAGGTCCAGACAGAAAATTAACCCTTTAACTAGTACACTTCTTTGGTTTTATAATAACATAGTAAATAGGTTTTGGTAAACGTGGCACCAGTTGTGTGCAATGTCAGTTCACTTGAACTACACCCAAACTCATCCGTTGTCAGCATGCCTAATGAAGACACATGCCTGCACAATCAAAGAGGTACGGGATGTGGGACAGTGGGTGAGGACATTCGAAGTAGGGAGGTCAGGGGAAGGAGTGGGTGTGAGGAATTTGGGGTGAACAGGGCAGAAGGGAACCAAGGACGACTGCAGAGACGATTCCTGGAGTTCCATTGGGATGGCAGACAGGGGAAAACCACAGGAAAAATCTGACTCCCATGTCTCTGGAGACTATGCTGTTTTACAAAAGAGTAAACCCGCATATAATCCGAAAGAGACATTTATCCTAAATGACATTTTGTCGCTATTTATCATGCTAGTTTCAAACTACAGAAACAAAACTCAGTGAGGCAATATTACAATCCCCCAATCACATTTCAAACATCACAAAAATGTTTTGGAAATCTTAGACTGCAATTACACACAGTTTACATTTTAAAGGAAATAAATTTGAAGCAATAACTCAAGCTGAATACATGGCAGACAAACCTGAAACACAACTTTACTAATTCCCCCCAAAATATCTAGAAATAAAAGAGTACTGGATTTAAAAGATTTCCGTTAAAACACCTCTCTCAGCCATATACACATCCAAAACCTAAGTCACATAATGCCAATAAATGTCACAAGTTACAACACAAACACCATGAGGACAAACTAACTATACAACTTCTCCCTCACCTGTCACCAGGAAACAAGCACACCACTGGCTCAGAAGAAAAACACAGAACACGAACCCACACAGAGGAAGAAGGGGGTCACACATGAATTGAACCCCACAACTCCTGTTAAGAGGACACCCAACAGCTCGCTTGCTGGCCCGGCGACCCGTCTCATACCAAAACTCAGCTCCAAAAGCAAAGCAAAATCCTTCCAAACGATGTAACATGTGAACTCCTCTCAAGTGTTTAGAAAGAGAAGGAATAAGGACATGCCAGACACACATCACAAGAGATTCACGTGCATTAGTTCAGTATTGAACTAAGCACACAAGAGAATGATGGAGCAAAAAGAGGGAGAGAGGAGGGAGAAAGGGAGATGAGGGGAAGGGAGACGAACACGCGCACAAATGAATGCCATGAGCCGGGACAATAAGTAAAAGTAATTGCAATATAGCTTCATGCAAAGCCATAATCCTCAACCCTCATCACCCTTTCATTTTGTGTTTTCATAAACTGAACCACGATTTTCACTTATTTCCAGAGAGGACATTTAGCCGTGAGTCTTTTGACTCATCAGGCAGTGAAGACTGGTACTGTCAGCGACCAGTAGTGGGCAGTGCAGGGTCCCCAGTGGGTCACTCACGAACCATGGGTGGATTCCACCTCAACCGAGCTCTCATCAACCCCTTTGCCCCATCACGCCTCCAGTTCAAAATGACATCCAACCGACGACGCTGGGTACATGCTCTACCAACAGGTGACTCATGATTTTCTGTTTTAGTTAAAACATAGTTCGTTCCAACAGGTGACTCCTCATTTCTGTTTTAGTTAAAACATGGTTTGTTCCTTTAGGTAATTCATGATTTTTCTTTTAGTTAAAACATGATTTGTTCCTACAGATAACTCCTCATTTCTGTTTAAATTAAAATGGTTTGTTTGAGAAAGTAGGATTCATAGTTGTAAAGAGTGCACAGGTGTGAGTATGTTCTTGCTTGCTGGAGAAAGACCGTGGAAGGGTTTGTTTTATTCTGTCAGTTGTCAGCAAGTCATGTCTAGCACCAGTAGTTGTATTTACTTATCAGGTTTAAGCAGGGACCAGAGAGGTTGCCAGTGCATGGACATGAAGATAGAAAGGGGGAGACAACAGACAGAAACAGAAAGAGGCAAAGAAAACAAGAGAGTAATTGAAAAGAGAAAGAAAACTGAACATAGAATTTTCAGAAGATGGGCATACTATTTCATAACAAAGTGTGGAGCCTTCCTGGCTGACATGCGATTCCTGCTGGATTAAAAACAAGAACAAAACCAAAAACATGAGTGATGAGGAGGAGGGGGTACACCAGTACTTACATGTATATAGATCTTTCAATCCATATCATGTTATTACTCACCATCTCAAAGAAGTATTTGTCAAACTGAAGATTGTGTGCTGGAAACCAAAAATTCCATCCAGCAAAAGCAGCCCATATGAATTCTCATTTCAGTGTTTCATGATCATAATACAGATAGATCTATCAGAGTTTCAAATCTTTGTCTTCATCATGATTTTCCAGCTTTGATAAGTCATAATAAAATCATAAAATGCATTTCTTTCCTTTTTTTAATTTTTTTTTTTATGCATTTCTTTCCTTTTTTTTTTTTTTTTTTTTTTTTTTTTTAATATACCAGACAAGTCCAGTTCTCTTTTCAGTAGTATGATTGGTGGATCTGACACATTCTCCCACATAAAAAAGATCTAGATAAAAGTTGCGGACTTCCTGTCTTCATCATAGCTTTCAGGCTGTCTTAGTTTGTTGGGTTTTTTTACAAAATAATTAATGCTCCATACGAAAATTGATTTTCTGTAATCTTCTATTTTAAGTATGTTTTTTTTTTCTTTCATGATAGCAATTTAATTACTACAGTTAGACCAGTTGATGTGTAAACTGCATAATAATAATAATAATGGACATTTATGTGGCGCTTTTCTCCAGAAATACTGTTCAAAGCGCTTTACATTTCATTACCCACTCCCCACCTCCCCATCAATACTCTCCTCCAACCCCTGCCCCCACCCCGTCACATACACGGAAGCACGTGAAAAACCTCATGCAACTGAACATTGGAAATTACCCACCTACCTATGATGTTCTCCAGAAAACGCATCCAGATCTGCAGTACGCGTTCAGGCACACGAAAGCACAGACACTCACCAACATACCACACACACACACAGCAAACAGCCTCTTCACAACAAAACATGCACCCAAAACTAGATCACACAAAGATTTGAAATAAAAATTCAAAAAATAACAAAGAAAAAAATATAATAAAATAAAACCGCTGTTGCTGCTTTTGGAAAAGGTGTGTTTTCAGAGCAGACTTAAAAGATTTCAGTGAGACAGAATGCCGCAAATTTTCTGGTAATTTTTTCTACAGTGACGGAGCCTGGAAAGAAAAAGATCTTTGACCCTGTTGCTTCTTTTTTAACAACAGGGAGTTTTAAAAGCCTGGTATCAGAAACAGAATGAAGGTGACGAGTTGGAATGTACACTTCAAGGAGGTCAGAGAGGTAGCGAGGGCCAGAGCTTGAGAGGGCAGAAAACGTCAGAGCAGAAAGCTAGTATTCAATTGTTTTTGAAACTGGTAGCCAGTGAAGAGAGTGGAATAGAGGAGTAATGTGTTCAAATTTGGAGGATGTGAAAATAAGTCGAGCAGCATTGTTCTGAACTCTTTGAAGTTTATCAAGTGAAGTGTTTGGAGTGCCGACAAGAACAGAGTTGCAGTAATCAATCCTAGACAAAACAAACGCACAGATTAATGTTTTGGTTACTTCCATAGACAGGTAATGGCAAATAGCACTAATTCTTCGCAACTCAAGATAAGCTGATTTGCAAATGTTTGAAATATGTTGCTGAAATGACAGACTGTGGTCAAGACTGACACCAAGGCTCTGCACTGATCGGGAGACAGGAATGACTGTGTTGTTTACCAGAAGAGAATGAAGGAGAGACGGGTGGTTCATAAATTTCTTGGGACAAGCAAGTAACAGTTCAGTCTTTTCATCATTTAGCTGTAGTTTGTTGAAGGTCATCCAAGACTTCAAGTCTGTTATACACTTTTGCATTTGTGTCATGAGTTTATCAGTTTCAGCAATAGAAGCCAACTAATAGAGTTGAGTGTCGTCAGCGAAGCTCTTGTGCGAGAGACAGTGACTTTTTATAATATCAGACAGGGGGGTAGCCTACAGAACAAACAAAATAGGGCCAAGGACTGATCCCTGTGGGACACCAAATGATAACAGAGTTTCATTATAATATTTGCCATTTACACAGACAGTCTGGGTTCGATTCGTTAAGTAGGACTGAAGCCAGGAAAGAGCAAGATTGTGAATGCCAAAAGAATGTTGAGTCCTTCAATGAGAAGTGTATGATCAATTGTATCAAATGCTGCAGTAAAATCTAAAAGAGCAAGAACTGAAATTCTGTCATCGTCAAAACCACAGAGAATGTCATTTACAATCTTCAGCAATGCTGTTTCAGTACTATGGCCTTGTCGGTAAGCAGACTGATGGTGGTCGAAAAGATCATTCTGCTCTAGGTGTTTAAGAAGCTGGGAGAGGGTGACTTTTTCTAAAATTTTGGAAAGGAGGGACACATTTGAGACAGGTCTGGAATTTTTCATATTGTTCTGATCTAAGGAAAGCTTCTTTATGAGTGGACGCACAACAGCATGTTTGAAAACAAAACAGAAAGCAACCAGACAGAAGTGAATCATTAACAACATGAGTGATGTACAGAAACAGGACATCAAGACAATCAAGGAAAAACAGTAAAGGGGATTAGGGTTGATTTCACAGAACTTTTGCGCTGCATTTAAGCAGATTTTCTTTACAATTTGTTCATCAACAGGTTAAAACTGGAGGAGACAAGGACCTTTGTACACATGATCAGCTGCTGGTGTAACCAGGGGAACAACAGAGTCAAGATTATGGCACATCATTGTTATCTTATTGGTAAAAAAAGTCTGCAAATTTCTGTGAGAGTTCTTGGCTGGTATAAATTGTTGGTTGCTTTGCCAAGAAGAGTGTTTGAGATGTTGAATAATTGTTTGCTTATTGGGCTTGCCAAAATTTTTGCTGAGTAAACTGTACTCTTGGCACGATCAACGATGTCAGTGGCACGGTTTCTGGCAGCCTGAAAAATCTGCCAGTGGACTGTAAGGCCAGAGGCACGCCACGCCCTCTCAGCACGCCTTCTTTCCTGCTTGGCCTCATGATGCTCAGGTCCCACAGTCTTGTACCATAGAGAAGGGGGCCGGTGAGAGACAAGGCGACAGATCGGTGGAGCGTGCTTGTCCAGGGTAGCATGCAGGCACTGAGAGAAGTCCTCTGCTGATGGTCTTGGTGGTAGGTCAGTCTGGAGGTCAGCTTTGAAAACCTGGATATCCATTGAAGCCAGCTTTCGTATTTCTCTGTAGCTTCGTGGGTTGGGAGGCTTGGAGAGGTTCCGACTGCACACCACACAGGAATAGTCAGAAGACAGGACATGGTCAACAGCTTTTGTCTTCCCTGTAAATAACTCAGTCATCAATGTGACCATGGTTATGAGTCGGATTGGAGACAGACTGACTGAGGTTGAAGGTATCGAGCATGTCAAAAACTTTGGATGTGTAAAACCCAGATGGATGGTTGTAATGAAAGTTGAAGTCACCCACGATGAGCAGGGATCCTGTCAGGTTGTTGGCATATTCTAAGAGATCTGGAAACTGCTGTATGAACATTGCATCAGTCAGTTTGTTCTTTTTGCTTGGTGGGGGGCAGTATAAACAAAAGATGTTGAAATGAAACTGTTGAAAAGTAAGTGAAAGATAAAATAGTTCAAAAGAAGAGTGGTGGAAAGGAAAATAAGGGGAAAACTTGATGTCTCAGTTTATCCGACACGACAAAAGCTGTACCACCTCCCCATGTAGTTGTTGAGCGAGGAAAAGAGGCAGTGGTGAAACCAGGGGGAGACAGATCGTGACATTTTGCCTCGTCTCCCACTTCACGAAGCCAGGTTTCAGTCCCACAAAATATGCCAGTGTTGTTTCCAATAATGTAACCATTAATGGCTGATCCTTTCACCCACTTACTGGTATTAAAAAGAGCAACTGTCAGGTCTGTTTAACCCTCAGTGTCAAATTGGATGATAGGCACCTGAGTAAGATAGGAAAATATACAGACCTTTTATTGTCATGAACTGTGGAGAGCCAGTCCATTTACCCCACCGATCACTCTGATCCTTCTCTGCTTGTGTCGTCCAGCTCGATGGGAATGAACACAGGGGAGGTGGCACCTTATGCCAGCACCTCTAATAGCAGCAGTCAAAGACGGATCGAGTTCAGCCGGTGATACTGACAGCAGTTCCTCACGTGTGTAAAACAAGCCCGACGGCGATAAATACACATTCACCTGGCGCCTGTGGTTTGAAAGGGGAACATGACCAGGACACTGACAGTGGGTTGCACGTGAAGATGAATGAGTGGACACAAAAATGGCTGATGGTGACAAACAAGAATTGTTGCCAGATTTGAAAGCAATAAAATCCAAATGTAGTATAAATCCTGGGGTAAAATGACATGAAACAGACACCAGAATAAAGTCCAGTCCATGGCTGACATGGTTGCAATTTCTCAAACACAATCGTACAGTCAGTCACCACAAAAACACCAAAAATTTATGGAGCATGAAGCTATGCTGCCTGCTAGGCATAGCCTCACTCTCACTCTGCATAAGTTGATCCATATTATATTTTAATGTTCACCCCATCAGAATGGAAATCTTGCAACTCTATTGAAATGTTGTGCTGCTTTGTGACAGACTGTCGTTGCCACATCATATCCACGTTTCATTTATATCCAAACAACTTACAGTTTCATGTTTGCATAACTTTTAACCTATTCCCATCTTTTCCATGACTTAACCACTGAGATACTTCATAAAAAGCAGCAGAGATATGCAGATGGATTCCCACAGTAACCAACGCTTCAGGCAAAAAGGATGACCAATAACTGCATCAGCTAGAATTTTCTGAATGTTCAGTCTTGATTTTTCAGTACCCTCTTAAAAACATTCGTAGGCGATAAACATGTTGATGGTGTGGTTAGTGTTAATCTGTTTGTTCTGTTCACCATTTCTTTTCTTTTTCATCATGAACTTAAAACTGCAACAAAATGCTAATTTTGGCAACACAAATCTTGGGGATCTAGAGGCTAAACAATATAAACCATTCACAATCCAGAAGGACGGTTGTCACAACTCATGATCCTCTCAGGTAGAGGTGTTTATTTCTGTGAGTGCCCTTCTTTCACCCACCCCACTATACTCGACAGTTAATGTGGGGGGCTCCCAGTTTTACATTATTAGTGTGTAATTGTTGAGTCTTGCTTCTGTGTTATCATTGCTGTGCTGAGATTCAATTCTCTCTGTCCAGTCAGTGACAGCTTTCAAAGCTTTATGTCTGCATTCTTTTAGGAGGAAAAATTGTGTGCCAGATTGGGGCTGTTTGCCCTCATGGCACCTTCATGTGATGATTGCTTTTCCCCTGGGTAACCATGGTTCAGTGTGATATATGTTGCAATGTACTCCAGCTACCATAGTAGTAGCATTCTGCTGGGTGTGTGTCGTCTGTATTGTGTATGTGTAATAAAATGACATCATGTGTGAATGAGAGATTTTTATTTGCATTTGAATATGTTTAGCATGCTTTAATTTGGTGACAAACATAGTGTGGACTGTTGGAGTGTGTTAGTGGATTTATTTATCTTTGTTGATACGTCTTTTCACCAAGGTTTTGTTTATCTTTGTTGTTATTTCTTTTCATTGAAGTACACAATGACTTTCAATATATTTGTTTTATAATGATATACATTGACGTACACAATGACTTTCTATATATTTGTTTTATAATGATATATTGAATGAATATATATGTATATCTTGAACTTTTTATCATTAAAGTCTGTGTTTGTGTTGTCTGCATGATAGTACTGGGACAGGTGGTGGGGGCTTCTGGTCACTCACTCTTACAGAGCCATGACAGTGGTTTAATCTGGAACAGTTTCTTCTTCTTCCTCATTCGCCTCCCATTAGATGAGCAGCCTGGTGTCCTCGGTGAAGGCTGCCATCTGTGGCAGCTCCTCCAGGGGGCCTTACAGTTTGGCTTCCACTGCTGTCGGTGTTGGCCAGTACTTCTTCCTGGATGCTGCATGCATCCTACAGTCTTGAAGGATGTGGTCGGTTGTCATTGGTCCCTCACCGCAAGGGCACTCTCCACTCTGTCCAATGCCAAATTGTGTGTGCATGTGGTGGAGCAGGCGGTTGTGTCCAGTCCTCAGGCAGAAGATCTTGACCTGTTCCCGTCATTCCAGCAAATGGTATCTGTCTTCTGGGTTATATTTGGGGTGCTGGAGGCGCAACTTTATTCTTTGCTGTGCCTTGATGATTGTCTTGATTTCATCATATGACACCAGTTTGTTGGCCTGCTCCTGTGCACCATCTTTTGCCAGAATGTCCGCTTTTTCGTTGCCTCTGATGCCACAGTGTGCTGGTACCCATTGTATCACCACTTTCTCCACTCTGGCACTCAGGGCAACAAGGGCTGAAGTGAGATGGTTCTGTTCTTTGCAGCGGGAGTTCTTGAGGGCTTGGAGCACGGAGAGAGCGTGTGAGAACACCACCACCTGCCCTGTTGTTCTTGTGGAGTTCTGCGAGACTGTTGTGGCTGCCTCACAGAGGGCTTCTCACTCAGCTCAGAAGTTGATGGAGTATTTTCCTGTTGGGATTGCAATTTCTTCATCTCCGTCTTTGTATCGGAGGAAGATTCCAGCTCCACCATCCCTCATTGCTTCTGTGGTGGAGCCATCTGTAAAGACATGGGTCCAGTCTTCCTGGGGGTACTGGTTGCAGATGTACTCCATGGCCAGGGCCTTCCTTTGGGTGTCTGACTGTGTTCCTCTCTTCTCCACTCCAGGAATGCTGGTGACGACTGTTGGGAACACCCGCCTCTTCCAAGATGGGTGGGTGACATTTGCCGGGATAGGCTTTGCTTCGTGTTCCATCAAGACTGGGGTTTGTCTTTCAAGGCGTCTTGACTGGTGGATGAAGCTGCCTCTTTTCAGCTGGCTCTTGGTGGGTCTGCTCATTCTGTTGTTCATTGGATGGTTTTCAAGGCGTTTGAATTTTGCTGCCTAGATGAGGATCTTTGTGTCCCTTCTGTCCTCCAGTGACTGTAGCCCAGTGGTTTCCTCCATCTTCAGAATTGGGGTGGATCTCATGGTGCCAGTTATGACACGCTGAGCTTGGTTCTGTATCTTGTTGAGATGGTCGAGGTTAGACTTTGCAGCTGATGCCCATGCTGATGTCCCGTACTCAACTACAGGTCGGACGTATAGAATCTCTTTAGGATATGTTCATCAGTTCCCCAGTCCATCCCTGCAAGTTTCTTCATGATCGCCAGTCTCAGCTCGGCCCTGCTACAGCATCTGGTGATCTGCTGTTTCCAAGTTAGCCTGCGGTCAAAGGTCACTCCCGGGTAGGTAGGGGTGGGTTCCTCTGCAAGCCTTTGGTTGTTCAGTGTCAGTTTCGCCTCTTGCTTCTTGCTGGATAGGCTGAGGACTGTGTAGGTTGTTTTGCTTGAGTTGACAGAGACAAGCCATTCCTTGGTCCAACTGCTGATCTTGTTGAGCATAGTCTGGAGGCGTACCTGTGCTGTAGTGGTGTACTCTTCAGAGCACCAGAGTACCAGGTCATCTGCGTAGATCGCTCCTCTGACCCCTCTTGGCAGTTCTCTGACGATGTCATCTATGAAGATGAGGAACAGCGTTGGTGAAAGAACTCCTTGTGGTACTCCCTGTCTCAGCACCTTCTTCTTGCTCTTCTGGCCCTGAATCTTGACTCGGGCTTGGCGGTTGTGTAGGTATTGGCTGATCAAGGTGTACATCCTCCCAGACACACCACATCGCCATAGTTTGAGCCTGAGTCCGTCCTTCCAGACTTTGTCAAACGCCTTCTCCATGTCAACCCAGACAGCTAGCATGTTCTTCTTTTCTTGGAATGCGTCCTCAATGCTTTGAGAGATGAATGTGATCTGGTCTTCTGTTGATCTGTGTTGGCGGAAGCCTGCCTGTTCAGGGCTCAGCAGCTGATACTTCTCAAGGTGCCAGACAAGCCTTGTCTTGACAAGTCTCTCCATCAGCTTTCCTAAGCAACTTGTAAGGCTGATGGGTCTGTAGCTGTCAGCCTTCAACTTGTCCTTTCCCTTTTTGTGAATAGGGATCATGTCTGCTTCCCTCCAACACTGTGGGACTGATCCTATCTTCCAGCTGGAGTTGAAGATTGTTAAAAGGACTGCCTTGCTCTTCATCCCAAGATGCAGAATCATTTCATTTGTGATTCTGTCTGGCCCAGGTGACTTCTTCAGGTTGAGGCTCTGCAACGCTTCCTCCAGCTCTTTCTCTATGAAAGCTGAGGTCATGACTTCCTCTTGGGGGGCTTTCTCATGAAGTTCACCTTGGGCCCTGTGCCCTGCAGCTCTGTGTTCAGGAGGGACTTCCAGATTGCTGATGTTTTCATAGATGTCTATGAAGTGGTCTGCTGCTTTCTTTGCAGAGAGGTAATTTCCATTCTCTTGTATTGTTATTGTGGTGTGACTTGTTGTTTCGTTGCTGAGGGTTCTAGCCAGTTTCCACAGCTTGCTGCCATCCTTGTCAAGATTTAGGCTTTCAGTTTTCTCATGCCAGCTTTTTCTTGCAGCTTGTGCACAGGACAGCTTGTATCTGGCACTTACTTCCTTCAGCGCTATTTTGTTCTCCAGTGATAGCTGCTTTTCTGCTCGGTCCCTGGCTTCCATAACAGCATCTTCCAGATTCAGGAGTTCCTCTGTCCAGTAGGATTGTAGTCTTTGCGTGCTCCTCTTGGGATGGATTCTATAGCAGCTTTCAAGACGGCCTTTGTGAAGTCTTGAACCATCTTGTTTGAGTCCTTCTGCCTGATGTTGATTGGCTTTGTGTATGTATCTGTGAGGGTCTCAAAGCAGGGAACACTTTGCTTGAGGAGCCTGCAAGTTGAGGTTGATAGAGAGTTTTACAGGCTTGTGGTCACTTCCTCCAAGCTGATTGAGGACTGTTCTTGTGGTCCTGATGAACAGGTCGTTGGTGATGAACGCTAGATCTGGTGTTGATGTGGTCATCCAGCGTCTAGAGTAGAAGGTGGGTTCATCATCGTTTTGGTTGATGAGATGAAGATGTGTGTCAATCTCCCAATCCTCAACTTCTTCACCTCTCCTGTCCGTCTCCTCATAGCCCTATCTCTCTGAGTGACTGTGGAAATCTCCCACCACCATGCAGTTGTTGTCTGGGATGTTCTTGTATGTGAGGGAAAGATCACGATCTTGAGGGCAATAGACATTGTAGATCCTGATGTTGTGTTCTTTAAAGACTATATCAACCCCTTGGATCTCTGCCTGTTGATTGGTGTTGATCTTGAGTTCTTGTGCGGTGATGGAATTCCACACCAAGACAAGCACCCCTCCTTTGTTTCTTTCCTCACGGTCCAACCTGATGGTCTCGTAACCCCTCACTTGAAAGCAATGGTTTACGGTCAAATGTGTCTCTTGGACACATGCAGTGTCAATATTTTCTTGGTGCATCCTTTCTGCCAGGCCAAGTTTCTTCTTATGCACCCCTTCTGCATTCCACTGGAGAATGTTGAGTGTTCTGGGTGGTACTGTTTGCTTGGCCCCAGCAGGAGGATGAGGTCTCCTTCTTCGTCGCATGGGCATGCGGAATTTCCTTGTCCGACCACCGGTTGCTTCGGGTGGGCCCCTTTGAGGCACAGGGCCCAGCTCCCAACCTCCCCGGCAGGTTTCCGAAGGTCGAGCGCCACATCGAGATTCTGTGGACTGCATCATCATGGAAGCATGGATGTGTGGTATCGTGGTTTTAATTGCGCCAGTGGCCTGATACCGCCGTCTTCAGCTGGAGTTTTCTTTCGGGATGCCTCACCCTTAGCTCATGGCCCGTACGTCCTGCCCTGTGAGCACAGGGGGGATTGTTTCTCTGAGGGTCCCACCCCGGGGCTAGAGGTTATAACGCGCCTCTTGACCGCATGATGAACCCGTCATAGGACACATGGGGTATTTCAGTGAGGATAATAGTGCCACCTGTTGATCCACCCCGTGACTTATATCCCCCGTGACTTAGCCTGACTTATATCGCAGCTAACCCCCTTATCTGAGGGCCGTTCCCCCTATCCGCCACCCGGGGACCTGCCGGGTTGAGGATGGTTGCCCCACTACTGAATTGGAAGCACCCTGGTCCCAGAATCTGGAACAGTTACACCCTTACATTTTTTCCAAATGAAGTATATTCTGAGAAAACGTTTTCCATGGATACACTCAATCACACATATGCACATGCACACAAACATGCATACATGCACATAGACAAACTGACACACATAGACAGGTGCACACACAGACACACCGACACCCCCCATCCCCACCCCTCTCACCCCACACTTACAGAAGCACATGCAGACAGACAGACAGACACGCATACACAGACACGCACACACACACACACACTCAGACACACACAGACATAGACACATGGATGTGTAAAGGCAAGCACACACTCAGACATCCCACCCCTTGCAGCCCCCTCCTCTACTCATGCACGGAAGCACATAGACATATACAGACATATGCACACACACACACGCACACACACACATACACACACACACACACACACACACACACACACACACACACACACACACACACACACACACACACACATAGAGGCACACCCCCACACCCCCCATGGACCATGTAGCTGTCAAAATAAAACTCAGCTGTTCCTTTATAGCCACTCACAAAATGAATGCAAGTAAGAATTGCAGGTGATCTGTGCAGGGAAAGGGCTTGCAAGTTTCATTGACATATTTACATGTTCTATTGATTGATTGTTGCAGACGCCAAAGGACTAACTGTTCAGCCACACCATGTTCAGATATCATCATCGACAGTAAGCCAAGAGGCTGAGGAGTACACCTGGTCAACACCTAACCCCCAAGTTGTACAGGTAAAGTTTGAATCATGACTACCGTCATTCATGCTTTTCAACCATCCCAACATACAGATCAGAATTAGTTATCAACTTTTGTGTCTTTGTCTTTCAAACATATTGTTTCTTTCAAAAAATATAATGTTGAAACAGTGTAGATCAAAGTAAACATGAAAAAAAGTAAAACATTATCCACTGGATTTATGTACAGAAACCCTTTGGACATATCGATTAGTTCGATAGATTTAGTGAAATGAAGGAGGCTGTCGCACTTACTAGTAATAAAGTCATTCTTCTTGGTGATTTTAACATAGACCAAACAAAACCCAATAACAAATGGATTCAAATATATGACAACTTTGTCCTTATTCGTTAGTTGATACTGCAACACAAATAACACCGTCTTCTAAAACATTAATTGATCTTATCTATGTTAGTACAAAAAACAATATTGTAGAAGTCTGTGCTCCATACAGTGGCTGTAGTGACCATTTGCCAGTATGCTTCACTGGACTGAAAAAGGGTATAAAAATTCCGAAACCTAGACATGAACTCATCACCTACATGTGTTTTTGCTAATTTTGATAAAAAGTCCTTACTACTTGACTAAACTCAGTCTTCTCTGTCAGACAACTATCAGTTCACTGACCCCAACAAAGCTCTCATATTCTGGCTTGAAAAATTCATTACGGTATATAACAAACATGCTTCATTTAAAACTAAAACAGTTAAACATACCCCTATGCCTTCCTGGTTAACTGATGAAATTCTGAAAGCTATACAAATAAGGGGTAATCTTCTTTAAGAAACAAAGAAATAAAGTGACTGCAATGCTTCACACTTCAAAAAAGAGGTACTTCTTGAATCTGTTGTCCACTAGATCAACTAATCACTCAAAATTGATTTGGAAAGCCATAAACACTCTTACAAGAAAGAAAACTGATAAAGCGTCCACTGACTCAAATAGTGTTGATATTGTAACCCCCACCACCCAAAATCATGTGTGAAGAGAGTTTTCTCCGAGTTCACATTGATCAAAGATAACGATATCTCGCTCAATTAGTCAGACAAAAAAAAGAAAAAAAGAAATTTGAAATTTTGCAATTTTATTTCAGCTATTCTTGTTCTTTCTTTTGACACAAAGTAAATAAAAGATTACAGGTAAATATCATTCTTACTCTTAATACGAAAACTCTTGGCAACATTTTATGAATTGGACGGAGGACAAAAAAAACAAAAAACAAAAAAAGATGGGAAGTGATGACGGTGAAAACAGTCGTGAATGTGAGAGCTCAGACACTGTAACCAACACACACAGAGAACAATGTTTTACTTAACCTACACCATCACAATAAAATATTATTACATTCAAAACAAAGTTTTAGTTTTACGTAACAATTAGACATACAGTACATAAGACAATCTCTTCAAAATTACAATTTCACAACCTCAACATTGCAAACAAAAACAGAATTACCCTGAATCACTACTCACAACATATACATCTAATCATAACATTCAGTTTAAACAACAGACACACTATTACAATCACATACTTTGCAGGCATATTGTGCAGCTTTTAACAGTCACGATTCCAGTGACTATGAGAGATCATTTTAACGCTTGCCCTCATACTTCTATAAGGAATAATTATGATTCTTTTCTTCTTCTAGAGTGCAACTTATGTCCCATGGAATGGGTACACCATAAACATCAATGCACGCGTTTAACAGAGTGGGAAAAGAGAATTCTTTTGTACGTTTTTTTATTGAATTAATAAAAGAAAGATTAAAGCTTATCCCATCAAGCCATTGTACCATGACTCAGAATTCGGAGACACCTCCTAATTCATATAGTGACAGAGACAGCCCAGACATTTTCAAACAGATTACAACAAAGCTTCACCTCTACTAACAACAATAACACCATCTCTCGTAATTTATGAAACGCTGCACCTACCAGACAATAATTTTGCATCCAACCACACAAAACCCTTGTGAAGCAATTCTGTAGTACAACAGAATTCTTCAACCACACAAGTCAATTAACCATTCAATCATCCATAACAAAAACAAAAACATTAAACATCACGCAATCCCAGTCATCATTGACCATGATGAGAACAATATAATTATTACTAACAAAAATCTGTTATCTGCCTTCAAATTCAATAGTACTTCAGAGTTTTGAGCAACGTTTGCTTCAACCACTTTTACTCATTGAAACATGTACCTAAACAGCCCACAATAATACCAGACCCTAGAATATCAACAAATGGCTCTATCTGCAGCCAAAACACCTCCAAAAAGCTGTGCATCCTTAGTTTTTCCACTGCACTAATGCCAGTTAACAAAATAAAAAAAACGTGAGGAAACAGAAACAAAATGTTCCCATCTATTCACGCCAGATCTAGTTTCAAATAATTTTAATCAAACAAGAAAAGTATTATGTTCTGAACGTTTTTTTATCCCAAAGCATCTGATGCTTTAATTCTGCAATTAACTATGTTAATCTTTTATCAACACACCTAAAAATAAATGTTGTATGCCTGATTTAATATCTGCTTGAAAAATGTTTACATTGTGTTCATTCTGCCATTTGTGAGCCACTCCGATTTTGTCTTTCTGCCCAAAACCTAGCTAACGTACCAAAATCGACTACTGTACGATATTGAGTAGGTTACAATGTTGATAACTTAAATTTCTATTTTTCCATTGTTTCTAATTCAATAGTAAAAAAATGACAGATCTCAGTTTAATGATCATGCATTTCTGAAAGATTTTTGTAATTAAAGAAATAACCATTCACCAGTGTCGATATTCAATGTTTATTTTTATCTCCTACGTTTGAAACAAACAGGCACACGAGGTCTTGATGGTATCAACATGAAAATTTTAAGATCCAGTGCTCCCATCAATTCTGATTCTTTGACATATCTGTTTAATCTTTGTATTGAAAAAAAAAAAAATTCCTGACCTCCTTAAACAAGCAAAAATAACCCCAGTGCATAAATCTGGAGACAAAACTGATCCTTCAAATTACAGGCCCATTTCAATAGTTCCAGTTCTCTCAAAGCCTTAGAAAAACACATTAATGAGCATCTCATGTCTCGGGTTTGAAAATACAATTTGCTCCATCCTAATCAGTCTGGATTTAGAAAAATCACTCCTGCCATATTGTGAATGACTAATCTTGTTGATGAATGGTTTACGAATATTAACAAGAACAGATTCACGGTAGTATTGTTTGCTGACTTTGAGAAAGCCTTTGAGGTCATTGACCACAAACTATTATTTAGGAAACTGACACTTTATAGAATTTCTGAACATTCTCTTTCTCTCATTAGATCCTTTCTTACTAATCGCCGACATACTGTTTCTCTAACAAACACACAATCTGGATTTCAGACACAAAAATTTGGTGTCTCCAAAGGATTAGCGCTTGGTCCTCTTCATTTTTCATTATATATTACTGATCTACTCCTGTCTATAAAGAAAGGTTTATGTGAACTCTTTGCAGATGACACATCTGTCCATTCTAGCCATACTGGCCTGAAAGAATTATCTACTAGTCTCCAAGAAAATGTTATCAGTTGGTCAAATGGACTGAACTAAACCTTAGGGCTTTAAACGATCAGAAAACTTAATACATGATAATAACCTCTAGACAAAAATGGCAAAATATTGACATCAGTATACCATCGATTTATATGGGTGACAAGAAAATAAATGAAGTAAGTATTCATAAAAATTGGGGGGTTACCATTGATAACAGCCTTTCCTGGATACCTCACATAGAAAATTTTTGTAAGTGAGTCTCCCGAAAGGTGTTTCAGCTCTCTAAAGTTAAACATTTTCTCGATCTTAATGCACAAAAACTTTTTTACCACGCACATACTCAGTCATCTATTGACTATACTTCTACTCTGTTTGACCTTTGTGGTGCCAGCACTGTGAAGCCTTTGTTAAGAATTTACAAGTGAGCTCTTAAAGTTGTTTTTCTTGAATCTTCTGCACTGACATCTTAAGACTATATTACGCTGGGTATTCTTCCTCCAACATACAAGCTGCAATGTAACAAAGCAATTATGATGTACCAAATACTTCATGGATTCGCTCCTCCTTCACTAATTGCATGATTTCCCTTGAATCAGTCCAGATATACAAAAAACATTGTTATGAAAAAAAAACCCAAGAATAATCTTTTTAAAACTAGTCTGGCAGGCTCAGGGGGAACTCTTTAGAACTCCTAGCCAAAATATATCAAAAACAAAACTAGTATCATGTCCTTGAAATCAGCCTACAAATTGTTCCTTTTCGATAACTGAAAATGAATCCCAAGGTAATGTGTTATGTTAGCTGACTAGTGTATTTGTTTCTAAATCATTAACAGTTGTTTTTTTTCTCGGATGGTGTGTGGTTTTCTGTTAATATCTCAATCTCTGATTATGTGGATAATGTGTGATGCTTCATTTATTTCCATGTATTCCTGGTAACATATTCATTGGGTGTGTATGTGTGGGTGTGCGAGCGCGCAAGCACGTGTGCATGTGTGTGCGTGCATATGTTTGTGTGTGTGTGTGAGATCGTGTTTATGACTCATTGATTTTTTTTTTTAGATGGTTCAATTTGATGTTTTTTCTGTGTTCTTGTTTTGTTTTTGTTTTTTATTTGGTTTTTTTATGCCCCAGGGCTGGGTGGGAAGAAGCATATTTATTGCTTATCTCATTTCCCTGGTAAATAAAATTTCGTTTTGTTTTGTTTCATTTGGTTTCCTCCCTTCCCCCAAAAAGAAACGCGCGCACGCGCTCACACACGCACACACACACACACACACACACACCAGGTATGTGTGCAAGTGTAATTTATGGGTTCACCTTTTGGTTTAATGTCTGTTTTCAAAAATGCCTGTGCAGGTAGTTCTGTGAAGTGGGAAGAAGGTGTGGGTGAACAGGTTTGGGTGGTATAGGCAGGACTCTTGGCACACAGCATGTCACACTTTGCTGCATTTGTAACCTTAATGGTCACTCCTGTCTGAATACAGCTCTGGTCTTGTTCCCACAAATGCTTTCAAAAGGTTTAGTGGGTAACAGGAGATGGCTTCTCCAATCAGCCACATCATGTGAGGTGGGTGTGAATGTTAAACCCCAAATCAACTAATTAACTAAGGAGAAGCATCCAGAATTTCTCTATCAGACTCAGAAGACAATTTATCCCAGAATTCTGAAACTTATTATGCTTTGGTACCCAGAACAAAAAAAATGCTCTGTGTGTGTTGTTTTTTTTCTTTTGTTTGTGATATGTACAAAATTTGTGGCTATGTCATGTCATTTGCTATGACTGATAGTTCTATGTATGTGTATCATCTGGGTTCAAAGCCTGGAAATTATTTTTTAATGTGGCATTGCATTTCTTCACAGGCAGCTCAGTTGGCTGTGGAAGCTCGAAGACACAAATCCTCCATGTCTGCAAGCACTGAAGGAGAAGGGTGAGTATGCACAACTCTGTGAGTGTGTATGTCTGTGTGTGTACATGTATAATTATCTTTTGTGCAGTATACTTGCTATTTATGTTTTCTGTCAACCCCTTGTTTGCTGACACTTTTTGAGATCAGCTGAATTCCATATGTGGAGAGAAAAAAAGGCTTTGTCAGTATTGTGTACACTTAAACCTCTGTAGCTTCTCTGTCTGTGGAAATTTATGTATGAAATGACACCAGCTGATGCATGATAAGTTCTCACTTTTTGTTTTGTTGAGATTTTATTGAAATTATTATATGTTTATGATATTTTGTGAATATTTCCACAAACAATCTCATAACCACTCAATACAGAAACAAACAAAAAAGGATCAGTAAGCCTCTCTCTTCTTCATTAGAATTATCAAAATTATCTTCAAAATCAGTTGCAAGTTTTTTCATCACTGTCTGCATAATTAAATGTTTTCAAACTATTAAAAGGATTGCGAGTTAGAGACCATTGTGTCATGGCCAGTTTGAAGAAGACCAGTTTCATTTCTCAGGAGAAAAAACAATTTTGTGAGAAACGTATGACTGTGAGTTGTAAAAGGGAAGAAAATCACTTTTATGAACCTTTCTTGAGTCTATTTAATTCAGTCAGTGGTTCTCCATCTTCTAAAACAGGCACAAACGTTTGTTGGAATACCTCCACTAATTCATTTGTATTTGTATTTCTATTTTTTTGTCACAACAGATTTCTTTGTGTGAAATTCAGGCTGCTGTCCTCAGGGGAGTGCATCGCTACACTAAGAGCGCCACCCCCCTTTTTTTTTTTTCTCCTGCATGCAGTTTTATTCGTTTTTCCTATCGAAGTGGATTTTTCTACAGAATTTTGCCAGGAACAACCCTTTTGTTGCCGTGGGTTCTTTTATGTGCGCTAAGTGCATGCTGCACACGGGACCTCAGTTTATCATCTCATTCAAATGACGAGCATCCAGACCACCACTCAACGTCTAGTGGAGGGGAAGAAAATATCGGCAGCTGAGTCGTGATTCGAACCAGCACGCTCAGATTCTCTCGCTTCCTAGGCAGATGTGTTACCTCTTGGCCATCACTCCACATTAGTAGAATCAGGCATCACAGAAGGCTGTGAGAAATCTGTTGATTTAACAGGGTTAATGTTGAAAGTATGAAAGAGTCCAGTGAAATTACTAAAAAAAAACAACATCCAGCAGTGAAATGCAGTTGATTTTTTTTTCCAGTTACAGAGATACTTTGTGAAGAAGAGGGGTGTTTTTAATAAAAAAAAAAGACAACAGTGTGTGAGTTTAGATAGTGTCTGAAGAAGAGGGGTGTTTTTAAAAAAAAAGACAACAGTGTGTGAGTTTAGATAGTGTCTGAAGAAGAGGGGTGTTTTTAAAAAAAAAGACAACAGTGTGTGAGTTTAGATAGTGTCTGAAGAAGAGGGGTGTTTTTAATAAAAAAAATTAAAAAAAAGACAACAGTGTGTGAGTTTAGATAGTGTCTGAAGAAGAGGGGTGTTTGTAATAATAACAAAAGACAACAGTGTGTGAGTTTAAATGGTGTCTGAAGAAGAGGGGTGTTTGTAATTAAAAAAAAACAAGAGAGGCAAAGTCTTCAAGACTCACTTGTGATACACTTTAAAAAAAAATCTAATTGTTAAAATGTGTTTGTTTATTATTATAAAGCTTCATGTTAAAAGAAAAATAAAAAAATAAAAAATAAAGTCCTAACGGCAGATTCGAACCCCACTATTTGGGTGAGAAGAAACTGTCTTACTCATTACACTATCGTGGCTCTTTAACTGACGTTAAAAAATATAAGATTTAAATATGCTTTTTTAAAGGGCGATAAATCGATTACAGTGTTCACAGTGAGAATGCTGTTTAAATCATATTATTCTGGTATATCTTGGGCATTCAAAAAATCTTTAAGGACAATTAAAAATTCTTTTTAAGTCCGCGGTAAAGGAGACGGGGCTATCGCCGCAATCACACTGCAACAAACGTCGTATGAAGTGAAAAGGACTTCATTTTGAGAAAAGTCAAGACGAAATTTTTTCATTTCATCAGTTCAAGGGTATTAACTCTCATGGTTTATTATTTTTAACTGTGAATTCTGACTGATTCTGTGGATATTTTTATGGCAGTTTGGGGCATAATCCAGTAAGTGATGAGGCGTTCACAAATCTTTCTCTGAATAAATATTTAACAGTCTCCTTCTCCAACTTTCCATCACATGTTATCATGTATTGTCCATTGAATACAGGATTGAATGGACAGGTCAACAACTTGAAACAAAATGGTGTCGTTCACATTAGCGAAGAATATGAGCACGCGCTTTGAATATGTATAAATATGTGTACGCAATTGATTTTTGCCCATGACCTTCAGGGCTCAGCCAATAGATCAATAAAGTCCACTCATCGTATTGATTTTAGTAATTTCCGAAAAAGACCACTTGGGCGAATGAACATAGTGAAAGCCCTGTACACTGAGAGTAAACCACACAAGCTTTTTATGTATTGAGTATAATTTCAAAATGTAATGTTTAAGATGAGAAAGATCAGTTTAAAGCAAATAGAGCCCCCAAGCATTAATTACACATTAATTTCTCTTATTTACTATCTACACCAAAGACATGCAGAATAAATATAACTTCCACGCTTAGCAAAAGAAGTTCCTGTTTGAACAAAAAATGATAAAAATGACTGCTCTTGTTGTTGTGTCAGAATATCAGATCAAAGTGCCAAGTTTAGAGAATAAAAAAATAAATATAACAGTAAATTCAGTTTGCATATAATTTGGCTTTAAAAAAAAAAATTTGTGCCTATCCCAGAGGTGCAATATTGTTTTAAAGAAGATGACTGGAAAGAACTGAATTTTTCCTATTTTTATGCCAAATTTGATGTCAACTGACAAAGTATTTGCAGAGAAAATGTCAATGTTAAAGTTTACCACGGACACATACACACACACACACACACACCACACACACACACACACACACACACACAAAACCAAACACCGGGTTAAAACATAGACTCACTTTGTTTCCACAAGTGAGTCAAAAAAAAAAAAAAAGACAACAGTGTGTGAGTTTAGATGGTGTCTGAAGAAGAGGGGTGTTTGTAAACAAGAGAGGCAAGGCCTTCAAGACTCTCTTGTGACATGCACTTACTACAACAATTGAATCAAAACACACAAAAAATCAGTTGCAAAACATAAGTCATGTGCACGTCCCAACATAGAAATATAGACCACACAAAGTTGTGTTGGATTTCACTTTTTTTTCTTTTTTTTTCCACTTATTTTTTTCAAAATTAAAGTCACAAAGGAAAAAAAATCATTTCTAACTCACACTTGCTTTTGTTTAAATGAAAGAGGAAATACACCGAAGTGTAACCAACATGCACACACAAACACACACAAGATAGGTAATAAAGTTAAGTTGTAATTTGTATAAATACATAAGATGTAACTGAACTTTTTGTTAAACTACTCTGTAATGCATTATAAGCTTAATCATAGAGAAAGCAATTAATACAATGTGAAAAAACTCAATATGGGTATTAACAATGTGCCTGTCTGCTTTATGATTACAATTAGTATTAGAAAAAATGACATTCACAACACATTTTCATCATATCACAGATTTTTGTGATAACCCTGATTCAGTAAGACCCAACATACAAATTGTATTACTGTAATGTCACTATATACTGTGTGTGTGTGTGTGTGTGTGTGTCCAAGGTATGTTTCCCAGCAGTCCAAAATCAGTTATATAGACTGCTATCAGTCATACTATGTCATTGTTACAGAGTCTAACACAAACACACACACACACACACACACACACACACACACACACACACACACACACACACATATATGAACACAGCAAAAAAACCTTTCATTTATTATATATCTATTATCTTCATGAATAAAGAATTTTCTCTTGTAATCTCTTTCTCTCTTTCTCTCATATACATGGCTACTTCGTGAAAATGCTGTATGTATTCTTTTGTTTGTTTGTTTTGTTTTTGTTTTGTTGTTGTTGTTTTTTCTTTTATTGTCCTACACATTGAACTGTAATGCTGGTATATTTTTGTTTGACTGTGTTTATTGATGCTCACAGTGTCGTGATGTATTGTTTGTAAAATAATGTTCACATTCCCCTTCATAAGGGGCCTAGGCCTATACATGAATAAACCATCTTGAATCTCTTGAATCTCATATACATCTAATTTAGTAAATACATTCCACATTTGAATATATTTTGTGATCAAAACATCTGTACACAAACAACATAATATTACAAATGGTATTACTGTAATGTCACTATACTGGAACAAATCCCACTTCTCTCCACCCCACACTAGCACTTACTAAACCAAAGTATTCTGCACAATACTGAACATTTTCAAGGCAGTTGATATAATTGCCAATGGTTCAAACCCCTGGAACGGATCAGTCAAGCCAATGTCTGTTTCCCAGCAGTCTAAAATCATTTATGTAGACTGCTATCAGTCATACTATATCATTGTTACAGAGCCTAAAACACACCCACACACCCACACCCACCCACCCACCCACACCCACACCCACACAGACACACACACACACACACACACACACACACACATATATATCAACACAACAGACAACTTTAATTTATCATATATCTATTATCCTCATGAATAAAGAATTTTCTCTTGTTATCTCTCTCCCTCTCTCTGCCGTACACATCTAATTTAGTAAATACATTCCACATTTGAATCTATTTTGAGCTCAAAACATGCGTACACAAACAACATAATATTATAACAAATTGTATTACTGTAATGTCACTATAGACTCTACATGTGTGTGTGTGTGTGTGTGTGTCTGTGAGCGAGTTTGATGAAATTTGATATCAAAGTTCAGATTCACAAGACATGTCATAGTATTCAGATCTATATTAAATTATATGATATGAATAATATTGATTCAACCCACACATGTTCTGACCTTGATTATAAAGATGATATCAAGTTGACAGGATCTGTTGTTTAGAATGGCTGTGTTTCAAAGGCGTGTGACACTGTGTAGTCTAGTCTGGTTTCGTTTTCTTAGTGCAGGGGTAGTCTGTCGCTGATGCAGAAACTGAGCCAGTGGGGAGTTGTCAGACTGGTCAGTTTTGAGGGTGGATGGCTGACTAACTTCATCAGTGGTTGCTGTCTATGCCGTTCTTCTTCTTCTTCTTCTTTTTCTTCTTCTTCTTCTCTACCGCCTTCATGTGTTGTCGAACACAGTGTGTAACAAGCATCATCTGCAACAAGCATGACACATCAGTCTCAGGGTAAATGACGCCCCATTTTACCATCTAATTTTATAGTTTTAAAGTTGGTATGATAATTGAGTATTTTGTTAAACTAATAACATGTAGAGCCATGTACGAGTACTTCTAAACACCGTATGAAGTGAAAAGGACTTAATTTGGAGAAAAGTCAAGACTGGAAATTTTCACGTTTCATCAAGGGTATTAACTCTCGTAGTTTGTTATTTTTAACTGACAAAGAATAGTGGTGATTCCGATTGATTTTGTTGATATTTTTATGGCAGTTTGGGGCATAATCCAGTAAGCAGTGAGGCATTCACAAATCTTTCTCTGAATTAACATTTAACGGTCTCCTTCTCCAACTTTCCATCACATGTTATCGTGTATTGTTGATTGAATATTGGATTGAACAGGCAAGTCAACTACTTGAAACAAAATGTCGCCCTTCGCAGCTCGAGGAATATGAGCACGCACTTTGAATATGTATAAATATGTGTACGCAGTTGATTTTTTGCCCATAACCTTCAGGGCTCAGCCAGTAGATCTATAAAGTCCACTCGTAGTATTGATTTTAGTATTTTCCGAAAAAGACAACTTGGGCGAATGAACATAGTGAAAGCCCTGTACACTGAGAGTAAAACACACAAGCTTTTTATGTATTGAGTATAATTTCAAAATGTAATGGTTAAGATGAGAAAGATCAGTTTAAAGCAAATTAAGCCCCCTAGCATAAATTACAGATTAATTTCCCTTTTTTACTATCTGTACCAAAGACATGCAAAATAAATAAAACTTCCATGCTTAGCAAAAGAAGTTCCTGTTTGAACAAAAAATGATAAAAATGACTGCTCTTGTTGTTGTGTCAGAATATCAGATCAAAGTGCCAAGTTTAGAGAATAAAAAAAATAAAAAAATAAATATAACAGTAAATTCAGTTTGCATATAATTTGGCTTCTTTTTTTTATTTTTTGTGCCTATCCCAGAGGTGCAATATTGTTTTAAAGAAGATGACTGGAAAGAACTGAATTTTTCCTATTTTTATGCCAAATTTGGTGTCAACTGACAAAGTATTTGCAGAGAAAATGGCAATGTTAAAGTTTACCACGGACACACAGACACACACACACACACACACAGACAACCGAACATGGGGTTAAAACATAGACTTACTTTGTTTACACAAGTGAGTCAAAAAAGACAACAGTGAGTGAGTTTAGATTTTGTTTGAAGAAGAGGTTTTTGTTTTGTTTTTTTGCTGCCCCATCATCTGCACCATCTCAGTGGTGTTACTCCCATGCCTCTCATTTAGATTCCCCCATACACGGCCATACCCGGGTTCGTCCGTCACAGTTCCAGCGTCGGCAGTCCACAGGGAGCCATCGATGTTAGGTCGCCAGGAGGCCACACACCAGAGGAGACCCTGCGCTACTGCTGAGTCACTTCGGTGGTGATCAGTGGTGCCTGTTTTGATTTAACGTACTTAGGAGACCACCTACTAAGCCCCCTAACGAAAATAATGGCTTAGTCACGGAGCCAGACTGAGTAAGCGTCCCTCCCAGAGTGGAGACTGCCACCACATCCCTCAAACAACAGCCCCCCATGAATCTGCCGACACTGACAACATTGACAGGACTCACCCCAAGCACGGAAGTGGAGGGGTATCGAAACTGAGGTCACCATGAGAGCAGGGCATGAAAGGCCACAGACTTTGAGGCTGGTTTTTTGTTTGTTTGTTTTTTTATTGATGATGATGAAGGAGGAGGAGGATGACGATGACGATATTGCTATGGAGGTCCATTTAGGTTTGGGACTGCGTGACAAGGCTGTACTCTACGCTTCCTGTCATAATGATATCCCGGTGTTAACCAGGCCCGAGAGATACAGACACTTGCAGTGTTGGTCAGGTAATTAGAGCAACACACCCAAAGATGCATCCTTGAAGTGGATGACACTCGACTGTGTGGTCCAGTCTCCCCATTTAAGCCCACAGCACACTCAACTCTGGGTAGGAGCTGGCCACAGGCCGAAAAAACCCACCTCCGCTGGGATTCGAACCCGCGTCCTCCCAGCCGTCAGTCTGCGACGCTAACCACTTCGCTGCGGCGGCTGGTAAGAGGGGTGTTTGTAATTATAAAAAAAAAGACAACATTGTGTGAGTTTAGATGGTGTCTGAAGAAGAGGGGTGTTTGTAATAATTAAAAAAAGACAACAG
>NC_134904.1:25342399-25608164 GCF_041734735.1 Babylonia areolata | reverse complement strand
AGGATTGAAAGGAAAGCGCAACTTTGGAAACTCCATGCAAATTCTGGAACAGAAAGCTTAGTCTTGAGACCAACTAAAGGTCTACAGAGCAGTAGTTCTCCCCACACTACTGTACGCTTGCGAAACTTGGACAGTGTACCAACGACACACCAAGAAGCTGAACCACTTCCACACAACATGCCTCAGAAGCTACTGAACCATCAAGTGGCAAACAGGATCCCAGACACAGAGGTGCCGCAAAAGCCACCCTTCCCAGCATACTTCACCATCCTGATGCAGTCCCAGCTTCGTTGGGCTGGACACGTGGCGCGCATGCCAGACCATTCGGCTGCCCAAAAGGCTCTTCTATGGCGAGCTGCAACAAGGGAAGAGATCACACGGAGGTCAGAAGTAGCGCTTCAGAGATACTCTGAAAGTCTCTCTGAAAGCGTTTGATATCAACCCTGACTCCTGGGAGGAATCTGCAGTAAGACCGTGACAAATGGCGCGCTGCTGTGCACAAAGGCGCCAAGTTGTGCAGGCCAACGAGACTGCTGCAGCTGTTCAGAAGAGCAGGCCAGAAAGTCACAGGCAAACAAGCTCCCTGACAATGGTATGCCTGTCTTTGTCTGCCCCAACTGTCGGCGAACATTTCGTGCGCAGATTGGACTATTCACCCACCCCACCACCACCCTCCCCCCATCCCCCATCCCCCAGCTGGATGACAACGATGGTCATCATCGATCTCGATGGACACACACCATGTGTGCAAGTGGGGAAGGGGGAGTGCACGATTGTCATGTATGTGAAGGAAGGTGTCTCTGAGCATACATCATTACATGTGTGTTTGTGGTTGCATGTATGCTTACATGTTTACATTTTAGAATCTTAGTCTTTTCCTTCACATAAGGTCATGAAGTTTACATGTGTGAGTGTATTGTATACAACCACATTAATGTATGTTTTCTTCAGTTTAACGTCTATTCACTATAAGAATGTTTTTAGATGGAAAGAAGTAAAGTAGTGGATAAAGGAAAGGGAATGCTTGTGAATTAGTGTAAAAAAGTGTTCATGTTATGTATCAGAGGAAAAATATATTATTAGAAATAGTCTAAAGAGATTGTGTGTGAAGTGAATGAGGTGTCATGGGAAGGAGAATGCATATCAACAAGTATTAACCTACAACAATGTAAATATAAATAACATTAACAACACTAATGATAATACATCAAAGGAGGATACCAACTGGACTGAAGTTTAAAATTTCCGAAAACATTCTCTAAGCAATGAATAATCATTCAAAATCTTTTCAGTGGTTAATGAAATATTGGAAGAAAAGTCATCAACTACATCTTTTGGAATAAACTGTCTTATGCTCGGACAATGAATGAGTAGATGGCTTACAGTTATTTGCTTACGGCATATACATTTTAAATTTTTAGAAAATTTTGTACAAAAGGCATTCAAACGAATTCTATACATTAGACTTGTAATTTGTCTGAATGTGCTGCTGGTGTCAAATTTAGAAATGTCTGGGATTAGCTGCATTCTTTGTGTTTACACAACATTGGTAGTATTGATTATTTGAATCTACAAGTAATTTCTTAAATCAATTTCTAGATACATTTTCTATACAACTAATGCATTTGTGTAGATCAAACAGATGTCAAGTTGTATTGCGCCTTCGAAATTATGTGCTGCTCTTCTAGCTACTTTGTCTACCCACTCATTTGAAGATATTCCACAATGTGAAGGTACCCAACAGAAAGTTATTTTAATGCCCTGTTTTGTCACTTGGTGAATATGTTTTATTTCCATTGTCATCTCAATTTGCTTCTTTAAATTTGGAGATTCTATAGCTTGTAATACTGACTTCGAGTCTACACATAATAAAATTTCACTTACAGTTTTCTGAATGTCTGAAATATAATTTAGGGGCATAAGTATGGCTATAAGTTCAGCTGTGAACATGGAATATTGTCTACCAGTATAGTATAATTTTTCTATCTAAATGAAGGAAATTACAAAAGCCGCTCCTGAATTGCCATCTTCTAGAACAGATCCGTCTGTGTATATTTTTTAGATAGTTTGAATATTGATTTTCTATATGGGAGAGCACTTCAGGTTTTAACAAAAATGGTGACTGGTTCTTGGATAAATCTGTATAATCCATGTCAAAGGTATCTTTACACTGCTCCTATTCAGGACTGGTGAATAAGTAGGTATTTTTTGCAATTTGCTTGTCTTTTGATTAAATGTGTGTGTGTGCGTGTGTGTATGTGTGTGTGTGTGTGTGTGTGTGTGTGTGTGTCAGATGGCATGTGTCTGATGTGTGTATGTACTGAATGTCCTTCATACACCTGTTGGCCATTAATTTACCTTTATCTGCAAAATATGCTTGCAGCAAGATATGGTTTTTCTTTGTTTATAAGATAATTTTAGTCCTGTCCAGCTCTCCACACCCAGTTTTTTTCTTCTTGAAGAAAACATTATTTATTATTATCATTAAAAAAAAAAAAAAAAAAAAAAAAAAAAAAAAAAAATCTGGTTGCTTTAAAATGGAATCATTGGATAATCTTATTTGATTTAAACTGGTTTATTTGCTGATGTTCATGTTTGGTTCCAGGCCAAAGGATTTGCTGATCACCTCCAAAGACTTTCCTGGTGTGGTGATTGGAGATGTATTGGAAATTTACCACCCAGAGGATGAATTCAGGCATATATTTGATTTTATCTCATTGTTTTTCATACCCACATATGCACACACACGCGTGCGCGTGCACACACAGTGACACACACACACATACATGGCATATACATGATATAGATTTATAGCTCATTAATTAGTTTAAATGAGAAATGTAATGATTGTGAGTATGTGTTGTGTATAAACTATTTATTGTGTTTATGGGGTATGCAGTAGCAGTGGTAGTTGTCTTCAATTCCATGTTTTCATACTTAAATGATATCAACATGGGATGTATGGAGGCAAAGGTGAGTGTATGTTTATCATCATACTGTGTATGTATGGAGTTGTAGTACTTAGCACTTTCATTGACATCTTTTCACATGCCCGTTTGAGTATGTCAGTTACTAGGAGGGACATGCAGAAGAGAGAACTTTAGAGAGACAGACTATTTAGAAGTAATGCATTGGAAGATAAATCATAAATTCTGTCTCTCTAATTGTTTTAGAAGTCGTGTATTGGGAAGATGAATAATAAATTCTATCTTGTCTTAATTCAGCCGACTTTGTTGCAAGTGGAAGCACTTACTGAAGACTCCAACAAAAAGGTGGGCTGTTTATCCACAATGAGTTTTTTTGTTGTTGTTGCTGTTGCATAAAGATGCTTTTCATGTGGCAAATGTTTACTGTGAGACTTGGTTGTCCAGTCTTTTGAAGTAGCTATTTGATCTGCCGCAGTCTACTTATTGATCCTCAGCTGTTTAAGGTTTGTTTTTGGTAGTATTTTATAGTTTAATTTAAGGTTTCCTTTCAGCTACTGTATGTTTTTGTGTGGGCTGTAGTGTAGTAGGTCTTGATTTTTTTAAAATTGGTACTGTAGTTACTCCATTTTGTAACGTTTGTGTCAAATTTTATTTTGTATTCTTTTACTAGGGAATACATTTTTTACTGAATTGTTTAATACATGTGAATATGTGCCTGAATAAAAAAAAAATTTAAAAAAAACAACTCTGCGAGATAAAGAGAGAAGTGCACGTATAGACGACAGTGACCAGTTGCCATGGAGAAAAGGTTAGCGTCATGGACTGACAACTTGGTGGACATGGTTTGAGAACTAGTGGAGGTTTCTTTCGGTCGTTCTGAAATATATCCAGGTTATCGACAGCTGAACTTTGTTCAGTGTTGTTGTTTTGTTGGTTTTTTTTATGTAATCAGTGTGACAGAGAACTGGAAGTGTTAGTGGAATTAAGCTGCAGTGGGTGACTGACTATCAAGTATCATATAGATACTAAGATGTTTTCAGTGTTCCCATTTGTGACTTGTGCAGAGATAACATTTCATAAATTCATGATGAATATTCTTTCAGTTTGCGTTGTTATTTCTCAAAGCTTTTAAGTGTAATGGAAGAAAGTATGCATTAGCTGCAGAGATGTGTAACTGGTTATTAAGGCAATGAAAATAGAGAAAATATTTTGGCATTATCGATGACAAAATTGAGCATTTAACTTGGAGATATCTACAATATTACTTTGAATGTTAAGGCTATCAGCCACAGAGGCTTGGAGGTATATCTACCAACATACTTTGAATGTTGAGCTATCAGGTTGTCTTCTTCGGACTTGGAAGCAGTACTCTGGATTTACACAGCTGTTTATTGTCAGACATATCAAGAATTAGATTGTCCTCAGTCGTCTTTGTCAACATTCTTTTTTTTTAATGAAATGATTTGTTACTTCAGATTATTTACCTTTCAGAAACTGTCAGCATTGCTGATGGCATTGCTGCAACATTCCAGCTGCGACATTATAAAGATGTCATTGTCAACAAAATTGACCCAAAAGGTAAGCAGAAGTTGTCACGTGCATAGTTTGTGAGTGTGATTATTGACTGTACCATACCCAGATGAGAACATTGAATGAACAGTGGTGTGTAGAATTGGCTGAGAGCTTGTGTAAAACAATGAAGGTAGAGAATGTAACTGTCCAAAAAGCAGGGTGGGAGGAAGGGATGGCAGTTGGTGGGGGATAAAACATTACAAATTGCATTTGGAAAGTGAATGCCTTTTTGTCGTGTATATCATGCTTGTATACCCCCTTTTAAGTTAACAAGAGCAGAATTGGGCGGTTCTTTTTTTTTCATGATAAATTGTGTGTGTGGTTGATTGATTGGTTTTTTTCATGATAAATGTATTATATCACTACAGTGTGTCCATCTGTTTATAATGCCATCTTAGGATGTCTTCAGCTATTGTTGTATCTTTTTTTTAAAAAATCATGTGAAAAGACTGTGAACTTTAGCATTTTCTTTACATAGAAGATGCTTTGACAATCAGAGAGTATTTGTAATGCGTTGTCCATTGACTAAAGCGTTACTGTTTCCTGTGATTGTCTGTGACATGAAAATATACACAATATTTGTTTCATTCTTTGTGATAATCTAGCATTATTTTTGTGTGCATTTCATATGTGTACCCATTGCATGTGGGTTTGTGTTCTTGAATGTGTATGTGTTGATGAATATAGTGTTGATGAATGGATGTGTTGTTGAATGTTGATGAATGGTGTGTTGCAGACTGTGGGGCTGTAAGAGATGGTGGAGCTCCTTTCAAGGAACAACCTTCATCGCAGCGACATGTGGCGCTTAATGAACACACTTTGAAAACTCACTCTAACTTTTTTTTTTTGAGAATATTGGGAGAGTGTGTGTGTTTGTATAAGTTTGTTTGTGTATGTGTTTTGTGTGTGTGTATGTGTGTGTGTACATGTGTGTGCGTGCGTGTGTTGCAGGCTGAGTGGGAGAAGGGGAAAAGATAGAAAAAAGTGAAAGCGGGGTTATCATCAGGCATTTTCTATATATTTTTAAATTAGTTTGTGTTTATGTGTGTATGTATATGAGCCCCCTTTAGAAGTTGCACACTCAATAGCAACACATTTCGTGAAAGCCATATTTACGGTCACAGTGTAAACAGCAAACTTTTGGTTTAATGGAAGAGAAAAACCAAGAAAAAGATTCTCTGCAAAACTAAAAATGAGCACCAGAACTTCTGACTGATATGAACTGATTAATGGAATAAAACAATCCCATTACAAACGGTTGTCTTACTGCTATAGAAACAATATAATGCTATTCACAATATTTTAAACGTCACCAGCTGTGAATGAAGATTTCATCTATCCTTTGATGGCCCCCAGAAACATTTGTTGTATTTAACGTAACAAGACTGAATCCAGATCATTAGAAAATAAATCTGAAAACAGGCAAGTAACTGTGATCCCAACATTAACAGTACAAGGGCACATAACCAACACAGTGATAAGAAATGAGTTCAAGTGACTGGGATCATGGGGAAAAACAAATGAAACAGAAAGTACTGTTTAAAAATTGCCATCAGGTGACTCACATGTTGATGAACAGTACAGGGAATACATCCAGAAACCCCACTGTTAGAAGAACTTTTTAAATGGACATAATTATGTTGTGCTTGATTTCTACCCCTAGCCCTTGGTTTTTACTTCAGTGCTTGTGTTTTGACAACAAACAGTTTTACTCAGAGCTACAGGGCTTTACGGGGTGTACTAATGAAAGCTGATTTTTGGCATAGGGAAATTTGCCCCCTCACCTAAAAAGCAAGTGTCCACTGGTTCAAGTCCAAGTCCTGTAGTTTTATTACACCCCCACCACTAGCCTTGAACAGTAGTTTGGGTGTAAATCATTTGGACGAAACTGTAAGTCATAGTCTCATGTTCAACAGGACTGGCTAAGACATTGCTGCAAGGAACAGTGCAGGAGCAATGAGAGGGGGCCCAGAAGAAGAGATGGAGGACATCTCTGAGGGGAAATAAGTTAACCCAGAATGAATAAAGGACAGACAACCGGAGGGAGGGGGAGAGGCTGGTTCCCAAATAGGGGTGGGTCCCCCCATTGTCTACAAGCCGACAGGATAGAGAGATAGATGGTAGCATATACTTAAGGCATGTGAAACCCACGCAGCAAAAAGGTTGTTCCCAGGCAAAATTCAGTAGAAAATTCCACTTTGGTAAAGAATAGATCAAAGGTTTGTGGTGTTGGGCACGCGCAAGCTTTTGTGTGTGTGTGGCTTTGTGTGTGTGGGGGGTTGTGTCTGGGTGTGCTCTCTGTTGTGCACATAATGTTTCTATTGGAAAATAGGGGATAACAGAGATTATCCCAAATTGATATTTATTAATACTGTGCTGCTTGTCTGGCAGTTTTGTCTTCTTTTTTAACAGAAAAACACTTTTTGTCTACTTGAACAAGAAGATTGAGTTTTGCGGAATCAGGTAAACAAAAAAATTCCAGAATTTTGACAGACTTGTAGGGGAAAGAAATAAAGACTTTGTAAGGAAGAAAAAACTATACTTTCAGATTGTCCAGTATTGAATATGTTCCTAAAAATAAAACAGTGATTGTTCAGGGATTCAATAAAAAATCTTATGTCCATAATTTTCTTATACAACAAATCGTAAATCATATGAATCGACTTATGTATGTATTAAGTTGTCAAACTGGTTATTTGATGAGATTTTTCTTGTTTGTTGTGTGTAGCGTATATGGATTTGGTCCGAACACAGTGACCTCCCTTGAGCTACTGAAACTCCAGCTGAAACTTTTTTTGTTTGAAATATTTATTAAAAATTTTAAAAAAAATTTAATTGTTTAGTAGTTATTTTTGGCATTTCTCTTTGATTTGTTAATTGTTTTCCCCCCACCCCACCCTCTTTTCCTTTTTTTTTTTTTTTTTAAATTTTTTTATTAAGTAATATCACAAGAATAGATGATCCACTTTTAAAAAAATTAGTGAAAGATTCATTCAAATAAACTCGACACTTGAAGCCGATCTGCTGAAGAACATAACGAGAATATGTCTTTTTAAGCACATTTCCCTGACGGGGCGCAATCACTGAATGTTAAAGCATTTCACTTTCAATCTGAGGGTCCCCGAGTTCGAACTTGGTAACAGTGCCTGGGGGGTAAAGGTTGGAGATTTTTTAGATCTCCCATCAGCATATGTTTCAGACCTGCTAGTGCCTGAACCCCCTTCATGTTAAATTGCAAGCAAAAGATCAAACACATGTTAAAGATCCTGTAATCCATGTCGGGGTTCGGTGGGTTGTGGAAACAAAATAACCCAGCATGCACACCCTTGAAAACAGAGCATAGCTGCCTGCATGGCGGGGTAAAAAACCCATCATACACGTAAAAGCCCAGTGTAATACATTTTGAGTGAACGTGGGAGTACAGCCCACGATCGAAGAAGAAGAAGAAGAAGAAGAAGGACCCTTTCACATTGATACCTGAACCAAAAAGGAAAAAAAAGATAATTGAATATGATCATAATCTTATTTGCTACAACAAACTATCAAGAGGACAAGGTCTATGCATACTTGTTTTACAAAATGATTTAACTTTGATTGATCCATTAACTCACTCCGGATGAATTTGTTTCTCTCCCTTGCCTTTTCCCAACATACGACCCATTTGTTGGGCTAGGGAAAAAAATACAAAACAAAAGTAACTGAATGAAACTCACTGTACTTGACCCCACTGACCCCCTCCCTCATGTCATGTGAACGCCCACCCCCTTCCCTTCTTCACTGCTCTCAGAAGCTGAAATCACTAAACAGTACCTTCTTGCGGAAGCTTTCTTTATTTCAGATACTTTATTCCAACCTTCATCATCCTCATCGATGTTGAAACCTTCAGTTTGAAGCGGTAAAAGCTGCTGTCGTGATCTAGTTTGCTCCCCAAAAAAACCACTTGTATCACCTGCAACTCATTTTCGATACGTATGGGAGATTAGCTTGGCGTGTGGGTCCTGAACTCCTGGCTCACTGTGAAGTGGGGTTGTTACAAATCTCATGAAAAACTTTCCATTCGACCCTTGACACATTCGCAATACCTGGTTGGTTGCGATTGTTATGCTACCCCATGAGGAAAAGTGGGAAAAATTTTATAATTTCAAAACCGCTATAGCATTCCATCATCCAGAACCTACCTTACATCAGGACGCTATAGCATTCCATCTCCCGGAGTGAGTTAACCTTTTGTGGGGTGTATAGGATAACCAGTAATTGAACTGACAGCAGCAGGAATTCAGGTATTTGTAGGACCTTTAGTGTACGGTACATTATCAGTTCTGGAGGTATAATAAAAAGAAAGGAACTTTAACTGTAAAAAATCAGTAATTAAAAAAAAAAGAAAGGAAATTTGCTCATTCTCTTATTCCCTTCATGCCTGCATACACACGCACACCCTGCACACGCACACACACACACAAACCGATATTGACACACGCGCACTCACTCACGGACACTCAAATCACACAACTGTACCGACATGCCCCCCAAACTGTTTTCAGAAAAGGATTTGAAAAATAAGGAAGAATAATCAACTGATAGCTGAAGAATGGACACTGGGGATCCAGAGACTCACAATTAACACAAGATCAGAGCCATAGTGAAGCCGCCTTACACTATGGAGCAGAGACCAGGAGAACCCTGCCCGGGCCTGAAGAGAAACAGATTTTCATCAACACCTGTCTCATAGGATTCTCGGGCCAGATAGATTCAGAAAATGAAGATAAGGAAGGGAATAAGACGTAGCCTGCAGAAGAAGAGATCCTCCAAAGATGTTTGGAAATGGATCGGCCATAAAGCTCCATAACCTGCATCCAGCACCACAAGGCAAGCCCCCCTCCGGGACCTCACAAGGAAAGGGAAAAAAAGGTTGCCCAAGAAATGTGGGGTGCTGTAACCCAGAAGCAGACATGAAGAGGTCAGGCAACACCTGGGGACAGCTGGAGCAACTTGCACAGGACTGAGGTGGCTGGAAAGTGCTTGTTGCAGCCCTGTGCCTAGGGCTTAAGTGAGGCAGTGGGCATAGTGATTTTATAGTGAATCAACATGATAAAATCTGTTTAAAGAACGAGAAACAAAAATATTTTGTTTCACTCTGAAGTCATTATGACAAAGAGTATTGCTTAGAAATGTATTGTGCACATGAGTCATTGTTTTTTTGGCAGTTGTCACCACCATTTATGTGAACGGGTTTTTTGGCAGATCTTGGTCAATGAACTGTGTCCCAAGGAGAGAAGGTTACTGTGGTGTGATTACCGATGAGACCAGGGTTAGTTTAATACATCGTTTTTGTACTTAACTAGTTTCATGGTGAGGTGACAGTGTAAAGTTTTGTGTTTTGGTGTGTGTGTGTGTGTGTGTGTGGTGTGTGTGTTGTCTCATTGAGGTATGAATAAGAATCAGAAGCAATTTTAATTGTCAAATAAAATCTAACAAGGTTTATAAGACGCACAAATGCAGTCACACAACCACACACTCAAAAGTAAATTAACAAATGAAACAAAATTAGAAAAAGGAATTTAATTCATTCTCTGTGCGATGGTGATTTGTCAACAGTTATAAACACTTTTCCAAACATCCTACAAGTTTGTCTTCCACTTTAAGCGACTGTGTTGAATAGTAGTTTGCTGAAGTATATCTATGTTTTTAGGGAAGACCTGAATAAAGTGGCAGAAAAAGAGTTTCCTGATATGCACAGGATGTTGGTTCCAGACAGTTGGGTCATAGAACATTGAAGTGTTTTTGTGCACAGGAGCGTGTGTGTGTGTGTGTGTGTGCGTGGGTAGGGGATTGGGGTGGTGTGTGTGTTGTGTGTGCATGTTTGTGAGTGTGTGTATATGTTTGTGGTGTGTGCACATGTATGTGAACGGATCCAGAAACCTATCAGACAGCTGCAGCCAGGAAAAAAGACAAGCTGTCTTCAAGATTTCTTTCCTTCTCAGCAAGCCTGAGGCCATCATTTCTAAGTTGACTGGTCTGATGCTGCTGTTTGAGAAGAAAACTTCTGATCTGCCAACAGTTATTACATGTACAGGAGCAAATTGAACAGGGTACCTTGTGACAGTCATGAGGGTTTCTGAGAAGAACAGGGCAGATATGGCCCACATTTGTTCTATCACATCACATGCTGTTTCCTGAGAACAGCGCAGGTTTTACCATAACGAAGGATTCAGGGATATGATTGCAACAAGTTCATGCTTTAGTCTCAAGTCTTGAGTTCAAACGTTGGCATTTGTTATGAGCCATCTTCATTGTTGCTACGTTACTGAAGCCAGGGCAGTTCAAGGAAGTAACTTGCAACATCTCCATTATCAACAAAAGTTTGTTTTGAAATTAATTGAACTGAATAGAAATGTATTACGTTCACTGACTATTGATCTAAATGTCTTGCTGGTGTTCTGATGATGCATCCTGATTGCGTAGATTGTGGTTGTTGTTCATTTTCATGACAATGTTGTTGATGTTGCTTTGACTTGGAGGTTGTATGTTCTGTCAATCCTTGTTCAGGTTGTTGGGTTGGCTCCTAGACATCATGTTGACCCTGTTGATCATGGGTGCTCTTTTGGTAGATTCCTCTTGGGATTTGTTCCTTGTACAGTTGTGAGATGTAAATTTGGGGATATCACTGTATACATGTTGGTGGTAGTGGCTGTTTCGCAGGTCAGCACATATTTAGATCTCAATCATAGATCAGCTCTGTTTATTTGAAGAGTGGTACCATTGTCCAGAGCTGCCACATATGAATGAGGCTCATCTCTTGTTGGATGACAGTTACTGTTTCCTGTGTGTGTGTGTGGTGTGTGTGTGTGGTGTGATGGTCCAATACCCACACAGGTTGCCCTTGATGTAGAAGTGAATGTTATTTCCAGCATGCCTGCTGTAATTTCTTGTCATCTTGTTGCTTCTCACAGTTAGAGCTTCTCGTTGCAGCATCAGTGCAGGATCAGTTCTTGATGGTAGAGTTGTGCATAATTTTCATATCATAAGCATCTCAGCTGGGGAGAGGGAAGGTTGTGACTGACAGATGTTGCATTCAAGTAAAGAAAAGCAAGTTCAGTGTCCTGTCATTTTTTTTTTTTTTTTTTTTTTTTTTTGTGCATCCTTATGCTGTTTTTACAGTTTGTACTTGTCTCTTGACAAATCCATTTGATTTAGGGTATTGTCGAGATAACGTGATGTGTTGGGTTCCCCACGAAGAGATGAAGCCCTGGTATGGTTTGCCAGTGAATTGTGGACCGTTGTCCACTGACCTGAATGTATGATGTCTGGTTTTCCAAACAGGGCTAGTGTTCTCCTTGTTTCTGATGTTAACACTTGAGCTGTTGCCATGTTCATTTGAATGGCAACTGGAAATTTTGAAAAATATTCTGCAATGAGCAGGTAGTAAAACTGCATGCAGGGAAAAATACAAAAAAAGGGGTGGTGCTTGTTGTGTAGCGACATGCTGTCCCTGGAGAGCAGCCCGGATTTCAGACAGAGTAATCTGTTGTGATAAAAAAGAAATACAAATACAAATAGTTTATCGCCATCTTTCAAAGAGATCTGTTCCAAGCTTCTTCCATGGATCATTGGGTATCTCATGTGGTGTCACTGGTTCACTTTGATTGCTGTCTTGTGTCTTGGCAAGCTTGACAGGACTGGATCATATCTGTGAGTCATCGGTGATGTTTTAAACAGAAAACTGATTCTTTTGCTAGCAATCTTGTCTTTTCTATCCCATGATGGGCTCTGTGCTGGTTGGACAAGATGTCCCTTTTGTAATGAAGGAGGAAATGATGACTTGAGGGCCTTGAATATTATTCCATTTTCCACTCCCAGTTCATCTCTGAAGGACCAGTAGTATCTTATTTCTGTCAGAATGTCTTTGATAGTTTCCGGCCATCCTTGAATGATGAATTTCTTCAGCATGCTGAGAGTAGGGTCTCTGTCTGATTCTTCTCAAAGTTCTTCCTGCTTCTTCCTGATGAAATTTATCAGGTCTGTCTCATCAGATTTCTATTCCCCCAGGTGCTAGTTCAACACCATCCATTCTTTCGCAAGGGAGATGCTCTCTTTGTCCATTAGGATCAGTAACCGTGATATTGTATGTGACAGGACCGTGGTGTTTCCAGGTTCGTACATCAGTCAGAAGTCACAGTCTTGAACTTTGTAAAGCATCCTCTGTAGATGGGGTGGTGCCTTGTGCAGTGGTTTGTCATTGATCATCACAAGTGTGATGTGTGATTACTGTGAACTGGCGTCCATATGGATAGGTATGGAATGGGTAATCCAAACACAATTGCCAGCATTTCCCTGTCAATGTTTGGGTAGTTGCTTTGTGTTTGATCCAGTGGTTTTGATGCATTGCGACTGGGGGATGTTTTGAAAAAGTGCAGTGCCAACTTTCCCTTTTTTGACGGACTTGCGTCCCTTCCAAAATAACTGGTTCTTTGGATTTATAGTATGCCAGCAAACTTCACTAGAAAGATGTTCTTTCAGTTCATGGAAGCAAAGGGTGTAATCATGTATGACAAATGGCGTATCCTCCTTCATAGATCTCTGAGTGGCTGTGACTTGTCACTGAAATTGTGAATGAAGGATGCCTTGTAAGTCATGATACCAAGAAACCTTTAGAGATTTTTTTGTCTGGGTATCAGGCATTTTGGGTCAGGTTTAATTCTTCCACTGATAGATATTTCCGAAGAAGGATATTTGTGATTTTAGGGTGTCATTTAGATGTAGGTAAGGGGCCCATGATAAACTGGTCCAGGTACGTCTGCTACATAGAAGTTGGCTGAGATGAAGTCATGTTGATTTTTGATGCGATGGAGATGCTTCCAAGTCCAAAGGGATGTCCTCTTCATTGAATGCTGTCAGCGTACATTGTACACTTTTTTGTAGCATACGCATGTACTGATCTCTGTACATTTGTTGACTTGTGGTATTGTAATTCCTGCTGCAGCTGTATTGACTTAAAGTCTCAACCAATGTTTTCCTTTTTTTTGCGTAACATGATTGGTAAATTTGTGAAGACTTCTTTTCGACCGTTTGGCTCATCATCTGTATGCAGTGGGAAATTATTCATCACAAACACTGGTACTTCTGTTTTGTTGATGCACTTTTTTCAATTTCATTCACAGTCTTCTTGATCTCTCCGTTTTATATTTGGGTTTCTTCTTTGTCCTTTGTCCTGTCAGTCCTGGTGTTGGTTTTTGCTGTGGAAACCACAGTTATCTAGTGATTTTCTATCAGGTTTTGCATGTGTCACATATCCCAGGACATTTGCATGGTGCATGTTTCAGTCCACAGTTATTGCATTTAAATTCTTGATTTGCTGTGCATCAACATTTACTTGCGGTGATGACATTGCTTTGAGTTCCGTTTTTTTTCCTTCTATTAGGCCTTAAATCTGAAAACCTTATGCAAGAGTTTCTTCTAGTGTGTATCCTTTTGCTTTGCTCAGGATTCTCTTGAAGACTTTAATTGGTGTTGATGTTATGATCAGCTCGTTTATTCTTTCCTTCAACTCCTGTTGATGGAATTGGCATTTGATTTTGAGTGCTGTCCAGTCAGATTTCAGTCCTGTCTCAGTGGGTGCCATCACTTCACTTGTTGATGCATACTGCACTTATTTGTCATGATGTGTTCCAGGCATTGAGCTGCACCAGTAAGCATAGTTATGTTGAATCAGAACCAATATGATGCAGCACACAATACTTGATGCATAATACAGGATATATATATGTAGCCCCTTTTCAGTGTGATGATATAATGCAGTGGTTGGATGATGTTTTGTGTGTTCATGTTGTGCACTGTCGTGTTAATACTTTGTGGTGTGTTTTTTTATTTCCAGGACAAAAGTAGAGTACTTCTTTTTGTTTCTCTTTTAGCTGATCCATACATATCAAATCATTACACATGTTTTTTTTTTTTTCTTTTTTTTTTTTAAAATTTTTTTTAAGGAATTCTCTGAAACATACTGATCAGTGGATACTAATGGGCAGCAAAATGAACATTGCAATACTTTGGTTAAAAATATTGATATCATAATGTTAACATGTAACATTACACAAGACAGTAGATAAACAGTATTGATGGGTGCATAGGGTTCTCTTGTGAATCACTTTACGCAGTTAATCATGTTTGATTCTGTGCTGAAATATACAGGTGGTTTTATCGATCGTCCACGCCGTTGTACAGATCTTCATCCAGATGAGTTCTGAGATGTGGAGTTTGACCTTAATGGTGACCTCTATTTCGAGAAAGCGGTCAACGGCTTTTCTGACAGACCTGTTTGCCAAATGGAAGGATCAGAACTGCTCTCATGATGTGACCATCGTTCTCTTTTCTCGCACATTTTATGATTCACATCATTAGGTATGAATGCTGGTCTCATCCTGTTATCTTGTGTGCTCAAGAGTTTTCAGTTTTGTTTAAGTGGTTCTTGGTTTATTCATTTACAAACTAATCTTAAAGGAGCCAAAAAGAAAAGAAAAAAATGAAAATGCTACATTGTGAGAAGATGAATAAACTAAAACAGTATTCCTGTCAGTCTCAGAACCATTTTATATTTATAATTTTCTAATGCATATATACTATTGGTTTATTTTGATATAGTCTGTGCTCTTTTTATTTATGCTGTTGTTTATTATACTTGTTTAAAGTGCATTCTGTATTTTCTTTAAGATTGCTTTCATATAATTTTCAAAATAGAATTATAAAAAAAGATTTTTGTGTTACATAATCTCTGGTCACAATGCTTGTAGATGTTCCCAATGTTTGCCTCACACAGACACACACACACATACACACACACACACACACACACACACACACACAAGCATTACATGCAAATACACACAGAGTACACATACACACATAAACATATAACACACACGGCGCGCCCGCATGCGCGCGATGCTCGTGCCCACAAGCATGTTTGCACACGCACATGCACACACACAAGCATGCATGCAATGCACACACACATGAACCATTTCACGAATACACATACACACACACATACACTCACATGCACGTGCACACACACACAAACAACACGCACACACACACACACACACACACACACCTTGCCTGTTTTTCATAAAGTGAGTCCCCATCAGTCTTGCAGCAATTTCTTAACTTTCTTGCTATGCATTATGATCATGCTTTCCTGCATCATCATCTTAATAAATAATAATGTACATTTCTATACCACCCTTTCTGCCTAAGAGCTCATGGTGCTTTTCATGGAAGTATAAATAACAAATTACATGAACCACTTATGACCACTCTTTCTCTCTTTCTCTCTTCTCTCCCTCCCCCCCCCCCCCCCCCACCCTCCCACCCCCACCATTCCTTGTATATGCAATTTGAGTTGGCAGGCATGGGGCAAGCGTTGGAAAAGTAGGAAACTGAGAGTTCTGACAGATAGGTATAGAAAAGATGGGTTTTTACCGAAGAACGAAAGGCAGGTATGGAACAAGAAAAAAGGATATGTTGTAAAAAATTTATTTCAAAACAGGGTAGAAATATTGGGAAGAGCTTTCACCCTTTGGTTCTTGTTTTTGACATAAAAATTTTCCCAGAATAACATCAGGGGAAAGCGGCGATTTTAAATTAGTGTAAACACTAATACAGTCGGGAATGATTTTTTTTCCCCCTTGGGGGAGTGAAAAGGGAAAAAAATCAACATGCAATTTTTAATTTTAAAAATTTCCCCCCCCAAACCTTTTCTGCGGGAGTCCGTGTTGGCAACAGAAAAATTTAAAATCATTTTGTTGGACTCGGGAGCAGAGGGGGCACCATTTTTTTGAATTTTTTTTTTTTCCCTGAAAGAATGATTAGACAGCCGGTGAGAAGAGAATTATAGTATCGTTTTGTGGAGCCAAAATCAAAAATAAAGGTTTTGTATTTTCCCGCAGAAAGTACTGACTAATAAGTTAACCCATCAAAGTTCAATGGATTTTTGGTATAAATTTTGGACCCCCCTAGCGCGACCCATACTTACTGGGGTTTTAATCCATTTTTGTTTCTGAGATTCCTTGCTGTTTTAGAAAATTAACGGGAAATTCCCCAAACAAGGAGTCGGGGAAAGAAAAATTTTTGGGGAAACTTTTTTTAAAAGAAAATGACCCATAGTTTTGGGGTTTTTGGGTCATGATTTACCTTTAGTTAAGGTCATCCGGTTTTAAAAAATTAAAGAATACAATTTTGCTTGATTTAAAATTGGCCGTCTATTTGGCCAAGTTCTACAAAATTAAATTTATTGGTTTTAAATCTAAAAGGTTTGGTAAAGGGAACGAATGACCTAAATGACACCAGAAAGGGGGGCAGTTTACGGACAAGAATGGGACCTAAAAACCCCGCCTTGTGACATTTGTAGAATAGAACAGTATATGTCTTTTTTAAGCAAGGCCCCGGGTACGGGAATAGGGGGGGAGATATACATAAAAAGGTACAAACATAAATAAAAATCATACACAAACCCCGATACAGTAAAAATTAAATACAAAAAAGGGTTTTTTTAATAAAAAAACCTTTGTTACTCTACATGAATGCACTGCCATACACACACCAAAAAACATGCACGCGGCGGCGCACCCCAACACACACCACACCCCAAAACACATTTGAGCAAAGCCGCAATTTACATTGGAGGGGGTGATGACTAAAAATCTTAAGGTAGAGGGTTTTTGATTCCCTTTTCTTTTTTATCTTATGGATTTTTTTGAGGACGGGGCCTTGACTGCTTTGGGGAAAAGCTTTTGGGCGAAGCGATTGGCTTTCGCTTTATACTTCGGATCCGTCGCCGAAGGGGAAACTCGAAAACCCCAAAAAGCGGATGTGATTAAACCGGGTGATTGATTTTGCTTTTTTGAGTACCGTTTAAAAAATGTCTTTTTAGAAAAGGTAGCCCAACCCCAGTAATTCTTGGGGGCATTTTTTACTTTCTTTTAAAAGGGCGGCAATTTTCTGCCTTGGAAATGTTCCTTTACCAATCAGAAAATTGCAAAGGGTTTTAGCAACTTTAAAGGGACTCTGGGTAAAATAAACCCATGTTTCTTTTTTTTTTCCCGAATTTTTTTGGGTGGGGGAAAAATAAAAGGCAGTGTTGTGCTTTCTTAAAAATTTTTTTCTGTATTTTTTCCCCTTTCAAATCTTTGGGAAATGTTTCATTTCCAAAAAATTTAAATTTCACTAGGGACCAACTTGTTTTTTTTTAAAATGCAATTTTTAAGGGGTCGATTGGCCCTTCCCTTAAATATAAAATTTTAATTTTCTTTTTTTTTGGGTTTTTTTTTTTTTGGTTTTTTTGTGGGAATTCAGGGGGGAATCGACTGAAATTTTTTAAAATTTGACAATCTGAAAATGGTTGGCCAGGTATAAAAAAACCCAAATTTCAATTTATTTAAATTTTCCCGGGAGTCTTTATTTTTTTGACCCCCCCCAATTTTTTTCCTACAGTTTTTCCCTGATTTTTTCTTGATTTATTTTTTTTAAATTGATCCTTTTTTTCTTTCAGTTTTATTTTAAACCCTTTTCTTTTTTTATCATGTTTCAAACCCATGTTTTCCATCACACTACTGAATTTATTGATTCAGTGTAGTGTTTAAATGTTTTCCAGAGGACTTTCCCCCGGGAGATCAGAGAATGCTTGCAAGTTGATGACTTTGGCAACATCTAGGAAATTTCTATGGGTATTCAGCAAACCAGGATGGAAACAAAGAAGGAAGAATAAAATTGGGGGAAAAACCAAAACCCAAATGAAAACAGATTTCTTTATGTATTTAAAAAAAATTGTTTTTCCCTGTCATAGCAAGGGCCCTTAATTTTAAAACGGATGAAAAAACAATATTTTTTCCCCCTGCCCCCCCCAAAATCCAAAAGGCGGATTTAAAATTGTAGGCAAAAAAAAAAGAAAAGGGGGGGCGCGCATTGTAGTGATGCGGGGAAAAAACACCCCAAATTTTCCGGAGAAATCTTTTTGGGGCAAAGTTTTTTAAATACAATACATTACAATACAAACCCTTTAGGATTTAGTTTAAAAAAACACTTGTCTTAGAAAGGGCATGAAATTCGGGGAAAGAAAAAAACATGTTTTCTGTCCCCCCAAAATCCAAAAGAAGGGGTTTGGATTGTGTGTGTGTGTCTGTTGTGTGTGTGTTTTTTTTTTTTGGTAGTGGGGAAAGCATCCTGTTCCTTAGGATATGCCCCACGCCCCTTGACAAACAAGCGCTCACTTGTTTTTTCTCCTTTCCCCTCTCTCTCTCTTTCTCTCCCCCTCTCTCTCTCTCACACTCACACCACACAAAAGACAAAAACGTAGAATAAGTTTCCCTTTAAAATGTCACCCTTTTTTATCAAAGGGGACAAGGGTTGAAGAAGTTACCCCATTAAAAACCCTTGGGAACACTATCATAATTTGTTTGGGCATGGTCAAAATCATATTTTCCCTTTTATGCAAATTGGTATCAAAAAAATATCTAACAACTGTCTAGAATTTTAAAAACTTTTTTGGGCTTCACGCCGAAAATATTTTTCGTGCCTTTGATAGAAAACACACATTTTTCTATGCTTCGCCAGTGGGGGATTCGGCATTTACTTATTATAAAACCTCTATTGGGGCTGCATAGAAGAAACTGTAAAAAAGATTCTTTTAAAATCTTCATCATGAATGTATCTGATTAAAAGCTCTCGATATCCTCCCACTGAAAACAAAACTTCTATTTAAAAAAGGCTTTTTTGTTCAAAATCATGTCTGGGTTTGCTCCCCCCACTGAGAATAAATTTGAACCAACATCATTGTCTTTTTCATAAAGTTATGGTACACTTCCCAAGGGTCAAACTTTTTTAAATCGGGCCCGGCTTTTTCGGGGCCCGTTTATGGGAAAGATTATTATCCTGCCCAATGTAAACACCGTAAAAAGGGATCCCTAACTTAAAAAAAAATATATTTTTCACATTCCCTTGAAAAAAAATGTGGGTTTTGTTTACAAAAAATCAATTAAAAAAACAACAAAGTATAGTTGTCCTTTTAAATTTGCCTCTTTTCCCCCCCATGTCAGTCTCTCTCTATGTCTGTCTCCACTGTCTTTTTCACTAAAATCGCCGTTCAGTCAGCCTCCCCCACCTTTTTTAAAACTTCCCCCCCCGTCCAATTTTTCCTTCTGTTTCCACCACGCCCTACCCTATTGCCTCGTTTTTATTCATCTTTCCGATATTATATTGGGAACATAAGTTCTATGTTTTTGTTTGCACATGTTTTGTAATTTTGAAGGTTTTGGGGTTGGGAATTGACTTTTGCTTCTTTTTTTTTTTTTTCTTTTTTTTCCAATTTTTTCCAAATTTTTTTTTATTCCCCGAGGGCTGGTATAAACCCCAAATTCCCTTTTTGCTTACTTTCCCTTTTCCCTGAAAATAAAAAAATTCGTTTTTCTTTCGTTCGTTGTTCTCCTCTTTTCCCCTCTTCCTCCTCTCTCTCTCATGCTGATTTGTGGGGGAACAGTCACACTGTCCTTTTTTTGAGTTTGAAAGGAAAAATTGGATAATTTTTTTCTGGGGTTTCCCTTTACACCCTTTTGCCTTCTCTGTAATGAAATTTTAAGGGCTGACATGGCTGTAAAAAAAAGGTGCAAATATTAAAAGGGAAAACCCCAGAACTTTAAAGTGCCTTTTTCTGGGTAAGAGGGTTTTCAAATTAAAAAGAAAAAAACCTTTATGGGGCAAAGTCAGGGAAAATTTTCCAGCAAAATGGCCAAAATTTTTAAATTATAGTAAAAAAAATATTCCGTAACGGGGGAATTTTCCAATCAAACGATATGTACAGTAACTAATTTAGATTAAAACAGATCAAACAGGATAAAGCGAAAGTTTTTTTTGAATTTAAATTTTAGAAAAAATTAAAAAGCATATTGGGGGAACCTTCCCTTTTAGGAAGCCCATAATGCTTGATGTCAGAAGTTGAGCAAAGATGAATATGTGGAAATTTATTTCCAAAGCCCCCAATAGATTCAGGGGACCAAAAATCCCCCCTGGGGGGTGGGGGGGGGGGGGGGGGGGGGTTTTTAAATTTTGATTTCCCGAAGGTTTGATCAATTTGCCTCCCAAAAATACCTGTCTGGGCCAAAAAAGGGAAATTTAAAGGTATGAATTTTTCTAGGGGGTTTTTTTAAAAAAAGGCCTGTTTTTTTTATTGTCGTGAAAGTGGGTGTTTAAAAAAAAATGTTTGTTGTTATTAGTGAAATGTCAAAATTGACTAAAAATTTGGTTTTTAGAGCTTTATGTTTTTACAACCAGCCTTTACTATCAAAATTTTAAACCCGCTAAGATATACCTGAGTATTACAGAAAAATTTTTTTAATGGGCCAAAATTTTCCAACCAATTTCAATTTTCGCGTTGCCCCAATTTACAAAAAATGTTTCATTTGGTAAAAAGAAACGCCACATTAATGGTTTATGCCATACACCCCCACTTGTAAACAGTAGGGGGTTTTTTCACAATAAACCTTTTTAAATTTTTTTGTCCCCAGTTACCTGTCTATAATTCTGGGGGCCCCATAAGTCCGTTGCGGTTTTTAAAAAATTTTAGACAAGTTTAAAAAAAAGAAAAAAGAAAAAAAAGAACCCCCCCAAAAACCCCTTTTGTGGCCCCCGGGGAAAAGGGTGGTTATCTATTGTTTTTTTTTTATTTGTTTTTTTTTTTTTATTTTTTTTTTATTTTTTTGTTATTATTTTTTTTAAAATTTTAATTTTATTGTTATTAAAATTTAATTTTTTGTTATCTTTTAATTTTTTTTTTAAAATTAAAATTTTTTTATTTTTTTTTATTTTTTTTTTTATATTTATTTATTTAATTTTTTATTTTTTTTTCAAGGCCTGGCTAAGCGTACAATGGTGGGCAGGGATCTGGCTGTTGGGTGGGTAGCGTTTTTTGGATTTTGGGCCAACGCAGTTTAAGCCTTCCTTGACTACTGATACTGAGATAAATGATATTTTAAAAAGGTGGAGCTTGGGGGCTTTAAACTGAAGGGTAGGTGGGGGTGTTAGAAGTATATGCGCACTGGTACCGGGGTTTGAGTTGGTTTCAGGGGGTTTTTTTGCTTTGTTTTGTTTTGGCCCCTTCCCAAAAATTTGGGAAAGTTTTTTTGCCAAATTCTTAAACCCGACCCCCTTATGTCCTATGGGGTTTCCCAGGAGAGGGAATCCCTGCTATTGGGGGAGATTGTTTCTGGCAGAAAACTGTTACTTTTTTGTCCCCTTGTAGCAGGGCTGCCCTTTCAAAATTTAAAGACACAAATGTGGACTTTCGGACCAAAGTGATTAAAATAAAGCATGCTGAAAGTATAGAACTTCCTGTTAGAGGGGATTGCAGTGCCCCGAATTTGGGGTTCTTTGGCATTTTCCAAATTTCCGTTGTGGAAAACATAACATGTCTTCGAACAGGCCCTTTATTCTGTACTTTTTTTTCCAGGGGATTTTTTTTCTTTTTTAGTTTAGAAAACCCTTTTATAAAGTTCCCTTTTTCAGAAACCCGGGGCCTTTTGAAATTTTATAAGAAGATAAATAAATGAATTTGATTTAAAAATAAAAAAAAAAAAAAAAAAGGACAAAACCCTTTTCCCGGGGGGCAATGACCATTTGAGCTTCTCTGTAACTGAATGGGAAAAAGGAAGTGAGGGGTGCTCTTCCCAACCCTTTTGTCCCCTTTATGCCCAAAAAGGGAAAAAAATACTTGTAATTTGGGTTTGGCCCTTTTTGGGTCTGGGGGACAATAAAACACTCCCGTGATTTTAGCTGCAAACCTATTTTTAAACCCGAATGTTTGGGCCCTTGGTTTTGGGTTTTGAAAGATTCCACACACCTATGCACACACACACACACACACACACACACACACACACCCCACAAGAACCTACAAAAAGAACAGGCCCGAAGGGTGAATTGTCAAAAAAATGATTTGGAAACATCCTTTTTCTGCTTACCAAAAAAAATTTTTACATTATTGATATTTTTTTTTTTAATCTTTTTTTTTAATTAACTTTACACCTAATCTTGAAAATAAGCCCAGGCTTTACAAATAATTTCACACACAAAATAAAAAAAGGAAAAAATTTAACAAAAATACCAAACATCATTTAAAAACGGGAGTGAAGATAAGGGGATTGGGGGGGCTTAGGAAGTTTGGGTTTCCAAAAAATGGGGGGTTGGGAGGAAAAAACGGTTTTATAATTGTTTTGATTTTTAATTTTATCAATTTTTTTAAAAGGTTTAATTTTGTTTTTGCTTTTGCAACTGCTTTGATGTAGCTGTTGGGTCTCTTGCTAAAACTTTTAGGGGATTTTTTATCATATCAATTTTCTATTTCCATTGTCGCATTATCTTTCCCACCACCATTGCATGATTGTTTTGCACCATTTTACTATTGTCATTTTCGAATTATGACCTGCTATTGTCCTTTCCCTCACACTGTACCCGTTGGGCAAATTTGGGTTCATCATCATTATATTGCCGGGGGGTATTCATCATCATCCCGACTTGTCCCTTGTCATCTAAACAAATATTCGGGTTTTCATTGTCACAACACGTTATCAAAATTTGGCAGGGAAAAATTTCGAACGGAGCCCCTATGACTATGAGGGTGAACAACACATTTCGCATCTGCGGAAAAGCTGTTCCCAAACCCTACCAGGAAATAAAGTGCTTCGCTACCAACCCCTGCCACTGGCCCAATTTGGGCCCCTTCCCAAGGGACGCAAAAATACTGCTGTTGGGGAACTTCCCCTTAACCCAAAAAGTCCCTCAAAATGTGAGTGGTTTAACAGGGGGCACAGTTGAGGGTATGGACAAGGGGGGGGTGATATTGGAAAGGGGGTTTGGGGGGGGATTGGGGGGGGGATTTTTTTTTTTTTTTATTTTTTTTCTGCCCCCCCATCTCTCCTTTTCAGGGGATTTTTTTCCCAAAGCCGGCTTTCTCCGATCAAACCATACACACCACACCCGGGGTTTTATCTGTTGCGTCCCATGCCCGCAGTCTAAGGGCCCACTGGTTTTGGGGCGTCAGGGGGCCACAAAACCCCGAGGGGACCCGCATGCTGCTGAGGTCCCATCCCGGGGGTGTTCCGTATGCCCGTATTGATTTAATGTACCTTTGGGGACCACCCACAAAACCCCTGATTAAAAGACAATAATGGCTTTGGGTTTCAACCCAGACTGGTTAGCGTTCCCCCCGGGGGGGGGGGATTTAAAAAGGGTTTGAGGGAATTTTTATGGAGGGTTAAGGGGGATGGGTTTTTTGGAACGGGTGAAATTTATTTGGTTTTTTGAATGGGGGAGTGGGGTACAAGGTTTTGGGGGGGATTTTTGTGAAGGGGGGGTGGTTGGGGGGGTTTTGTTTTTGGGTTGGGTCAAGGGGGTATTTTGGGGGGAAAGGGGGGTTGTTTATAATTTGAAAAATGGGGGGCGTGCTGGGAGAATGGTGCTTTTGGGTTTACTCACTTGGTTTAAACAAGTGGCCTATGTTATAACCATTTTTCGGTTGTCGTGTTGGGGTGGTGGGGGTTTAAAATTTTCATTGCCATTTTCTCTGGGAAAAACCTTTTTTCTGCCAAAAACTAATTTGGCCCTTTAAAATTTTGTTTTTAAAAAAAAAATTTAAAAATCTTTCCAAAGAAGGTTTAAATCTCCCCTTAAATTAAACTGTTTTCTGGTTTATTAACGATTTTTTTTTGAGAATTTTTTTCCCCAAAAACTGAAAATTCTAAAAACCCCTTCCCACTTAGTTTTCAGAAGGGGGTTTTTGTTTGGGAAAAAAACCCATACCTCGTTTTTTTTTTTTCACCCTTTTTTAAAAAAAAAGAAATTCAAATTCTGGGCAGAACACTGTGATGGAGTCTTTCCCTTTGGGCCAAAGGATGAGTAGCAGGGAGGGTTTACGTCGGTGTTGTCCTCATATGGGGAAAGGCCGTTTTTAGATGTGCGCACCCCTTCCCCCGGGGGTTGCAAAGGGAAAAAGTCTCCAGAAAATTGGGCCCGTCCCTTTTCGTTCCCGCTTTTCCCAACCCCCTTTCCCCCCGGTCGCTCGCACTAATCACCCCCGAAATCCCATGCCAAGGCCCAATAACTCTTGCGATTTTTGATAGTGGGTAAATTTTAAACATTTATTAAAAATATAATTAACCCTTTTTTTGTTGCAATTTTTTAATTTTTCCTGCTTTACCAGAAAAAAGTTTCAGAAAAATTTTTTTTTTTCCAGGGTCATGTTGCTTTTTATTTACACACAAAAAATAAATTTGGGTCAAAATTTTATGGTGGGAAATTTGAAAAAAAATTTTTAATTACAGTATGTTTTTTCTTTTTAAATTTAAAATTTTTCTGGTTGCAGTGACTTTTTTAAAAAACCAAAAATCTTCTTTTTTTTCTTTTTTCTTACCAAACTTTAAATTCCCCAAAAATTTAACATGGGTGATTTTTATGTTCTTTTCCCTTTTTAGGGGTGGTGGGGTTTTCCTATGTTTGGGTTTGGGGGAAAAAAAAACACAAACAAACAAAAAACAAAAAAAAACCTTCCCCACATGTAATTTTTTCCATAAAAAAAGAAAAAATTTAAACCAATAAAAAAACAAAAACCGGAAGATTTTTGCAGAAAGCCAATAAATATCATTTCTTCCCTTTACTGCAGTATCGATTCTGAAGGTTTTGGCGGTCGATTTATGATTTTAAGGGCCTGGGTTGATTCCGATTTTGGGAGTCCGGGATTGATTCATACTAAGTACCCAAAAAAACACTCTCAAAATCGGGAAAAACCAAAAGAGTGGATGTCAAGGGCACTTTAGTTGGGCCACTTTTAAAACCCAAATTCATGCAAAAATCGAAAAGCGTTTTGGATTAACTACTTTAGGGGAGTCATCCAAAAAAAAATCTTGGGAAGTTTGAAACTTCAAAACTTTGGGAAAACTTTACCCCAAAACAGTAGTATATTTCCCCTTTTAAATAAACAAAGTCAGGAAAATTTTTGCAGAACACAAAAATATCAATGAAACAAGAAATAAATCAGACAGTTTTTGATTTTTGGAGATCCACTTTTTTTATTTATGGGTTTCGGGGGGCCCCGCGATCGATTCACAAATTAAGTGGCCAACTTCATCTCATTGTCGGCCCAAAAATCAGTCAATATCTGTCAAAAGTCCGGCCCCATACCTTTGGGCACTCAGTTTTTAATTGATTTTTTAAAGATTCTCATTTAAAAATATAAAAAGGTTCAAAAATAAACTTCAGAAACGGCGTTCCGATTTTGCTAAAAACTCTTGGGGAATCCCAAACTCACCTTTTTAAAATTTAAAAAATTAAAAACTTTGTCAAAATTTTAACAAATCGGGTCTGAAAGTGCAAAAAAGCTGCAGGAATGCGAAAACAAGGCTGTGAATCTCGCGGAGTCTCATTGTTTTAAACAACAATGGGTGTTTTAAAACCCTAGTAAGACATGGTTTAGGTGGGGGTACCCAGTGGGTTTGGGGTTACATGCAACCCAAAATTGCCAAATTTTTTGTGCATAATGGGTTAAAAATCCTTCCTTCCAAGGGGTTTTTCCCTTTTTAAAAATCCCAGAAAAAACCAGGTTTGTATAGGGTGGGAAAAAAATTCTCAAAAAAAACCAAAAAAAACACCCCGGGCAATTTTTTATTTTAGTATGTGTTTTTCATTTATTTTCCCCAAAATTTTGTTTTCAAAAAAATTAAATTTTTTTTCTTACAATTTTTTGTTGATCTTGGGTTTTCCCTTTTTGTGTATTTTTTTTAGCATTTTTTTTTCCCATCAAAAGGTTATTCCAAGTGTCCTTTAACAGCTTGCAAATGTTCCCCCATCCATTCTAAAACTATATTTAGGGAAATGAAGACCTTGTTCATCAATGAAAAAAAATGCACAGGGGTGGAGAAAGTTGAAATTTCCAAAACACACACACAAATATTGTCCCCCTACAAAAAAAAAAAGGAGTTCACTGTACACCAAAAACCCGATGGGATTATCACTGACAATATCTTGTCTGGAGGGGAAAAAACCCCAGCAAGGGGGAGTTGAGTCTTTGGGCCAGCTTCACACACAGTGGAACTCCCAAACCCCTTTTGGACCCCATTTGGCATTTTGGGATCTTTGGGGGTTGGGCGCTGAACAGGTTTTTCACGACCTTGCACCTGCGGTTTGCTGGTCACTTATATCCACCCAGCCATGTTTGGGGAAAGTATTTTTGTTTCTGCATTTTTGGGTTCTGTCTTTCCCGGTTTGGGCTCTGTTGTTCACACTGACCATGGTTTTTTGGCCCCCATGCTTTGAGCACGTGAACGGCTTTTGGGCCTGACGCTTCCACAGCAACATGACCTGCAACCATACACACACAAATGATCATGCAGGTCTAAGTCTTTCTTCTTATTGTAGTTTTAAATTATTTGTTTGCTTATTCCCTTGTTTATTCTAAATATTTATGTGATGGAAGCATAATGTGGTAATTTTTTTACATATAGTCAAAGAAAACCACCTTAGATTTTTTTGATTTTTTTTTTTACAATATTGCAAACAATAATGACAGTATCATCAGTACTAGTACTATTACAAATAAACTCCATGTTATTGTAAAACAGAAAAAAAGTAAACATATGCATGCAATCACACACACACACACACACACATAGTTGTACACTTGAGCATGTGATGTTGTTTTTCTTTCTTACACCAATGACAAACACACACACCACAGCACACACACACACACACACTATATATAATATATATATATATATATATAATTATATAAAATAAGTAAAACAAAGTTGAAAAACAACACCTTTTGTTAAACAAAAAAATAAAATCTGAATTTTCGCTGCCACCCGGCAGCTTGGTTACAGACTACACTGATACTATAATACATACACACTCACATTTTCAGTCCAATCACTGGTAAAAACACCAGCAAAGTCATCCATTTTCCTCAGTGATTTCGGTTGTCAGTGGCACATGTTCAGGACTCACTTTCCTCTCCACTGTAAACATCCTCTTCAGCGACGAATCTATTTCCAGTTCATCAGGATACGGTTCAAAATCAATGTTCCATGAATCAGCATTATCTCCTTCAACATTGGAGCCTTCAGTTTGGATCATTTCCAAAGCAGCTTCAACGCTTTGTTGCATTTGACATCTCCTACCGTGTCGAACACTTCGATGCGACGCCATCTTGTCAAACAACTTGCAGAGCTGACTGAGGGTATGCTTCATTGTCAACTGCTAATGAGCGCGTCACTACCACACACGCAGTGTGTGTGAATGAAAAGTTGACTGGAGATAACTTAAGAATCAGCTCTGTTTTTGAGTTTCGTATCCGAAAATCCAAATCCACATATGCGGACATTGGCATCTTCTGCTTCGTCCGACGGCATCCGCATATTCGAACAATGGCAGCGAGTGAGTTAATGGCCAGCATTCTCTTGTTTTCAAACGTTCTATATGCCACTAGAGCACAGCATCCTCCAGCGAGAGCGGTCAAGGGCATCAGTTTCCCAGAAAGCGATGTCTATGTGACAGGCTTTGAGGTTTGTCTTCAAGGTGGTCCTCAAAGCACTTGCAGGGTCTTCCGATTTTGTGGTGGCCTTCTTCAGCTGGCCATACAGTAGCATCTTCGGGATCCTGCTGTCTGTCATGCGGACAACGTGTCCTGTCCAGCGTAGCTGGCACAGGATCAGCAGGCTTTTGATGCTGGGCAGACAGAACACATACAGTGATACTAACTACACCATTGATGTGCTGACTACATATAAATATTCTGAAGTGGACAGTGAATTAACTGGAATGAACATAAAAACTGAATCGATACTTGGTTGGAGACTGGTTCATGCAGACTAGAGATCTACCATGTGTTGCAATGTGCTTGAAGCATGGCAACATCTCCTTTACCACCGAAATAAAAGAATAAACAAGATATATTAAAACACAAAAAAACATGATTTAAACGGCATTATTACGTCTAATACAATTGCGTCTACTTATCACATGAAGAAGAAAACAACAATATTGCTTTGAATACAACAATATTGCTTTGAATATTAAATTTAGTCAAATGACATCAGATGCACTGCAGCAGTGGGGATTAGTCTGCTTGTTTAGGAACTGAACATGCATGGTTCAATCCCGCTCACATGCCTTTTTTTTTTCTGTTTTTCTCCCAAGCTTATTTTATATATATTATATTTAGTACAGAACACTTTTTAACGATTTTTCTAATCTCTTTTTTTCCCCTCATGATTCCTTACTGGTTAAAGCGTGAAACACAAGTGAGTCTTGAAGGCTTGCCTCTTGTTGTTTTTATGGGGGCTTGGGGTGGGGGTATATTTTTTTATGTGGCTGAGAGGGTATATATGGTTGGATGGATTGGGTGACTGAGGGTTGTGAGTCTTGGGCAGCGAATGTTTTTTTTCTCTGGACTGGAGCAAGCTGACCGCTTACGCCTTTCCTTACTTCCCGATCCTGCCCTAGATGGTTGGGAAGCCGGGTCGGAACGCCTGCACAGTTCTGTTAATGCAGGATTCTGATAGCTCTGAAGGCTCACGCTGTTGCCACTTCAGCCACCTTTCAGCACTCTGTGCCTCTTTGCCAGGACAAACTCAGCTGTCACGGTTTCAAGGGCTCCCATGTGAACCAGAAGGTAGTGTCCTCCTCTGTTTGCTTTGAATTCTGCATCAGTTTGACATGGTACAGTATATGACACCAAAATGGGGAGTTCGTATTATACTCCCAGTTTTGGTTAAATATACTTACCATGTTTAACTCAAAAGCCCGCCCATCTGTCTCCATGGTTCTTGCCGTGCTTCACATGGGACATATCTTTGCTGGCCATTGGAATGATTATTTACCTACTGCCGGAAATGGCATTTCATTGGCTAGCAGACGGCAGTCTAATGGTGAGATGTCGTATCACTGAGTTGCCGCAATAAATTATGGCAAGGAGTGCAAACAGATAGGCCTCGTTTGCATCAGTTTGACATGGTAAGTATATTTAATCAAACTGGGAGTATAATACGAACTCCCCATTTTTCCTTTCAGAATTACTCTGTAGCTACAAAACAAAAGAATGCATGACTTGTACATTTACTTTTTATTGTTTGACAACTGTGTCACATGTTTTATCTGATCAGTGTGTCATGTAGTAGGTAGCGGCAGCCCCCATGGCCGATGCCGGGAAACCTATGAACACCTAAAAAATTGACTAATTTTGAACTGCATTTTCTCAAATTTGATTTCATTTGTGAAAAACTATCCGACTGAAATAATTATTTATCGTCTATATTTTAAATTTTTATTGTGTTTGCTTTATGCAATGCGTGAATGAGTTCGCGGATAGAAGAAAAAGAAGTGTACTGTAACGCAAAACAGCAATCCTTGTTCAATGGCGGCCGTGTCTTTTGAGCACGACAAAGTTAGTTTCAACCACACAGTGGAAAAAATCGCATCCGTTGCTTTCCATTCACTGGTTACTGTTTGAAAAACTGGGAGCATGAAAGGCGAAAGTTCAAGGAGAACTTTCGTGCGTTTTTTTCCAAGCCTTGTGCGAAGTTGGGTAGTTAGATCTGAGCGCAAATTCAGGGGAAATTTTCGGCTATCTTTCAACGCCCGCACAGTTCAAAAATGAAATCAGACCCTACGTGATACTGTATGAGAGGTAAAGAGCATTTTCTGCTGATTTCAATGGTATCCGAAACTAATATTTTTGATCCATGAGCAATTTGCTCAAGCGATTCAAAAAAACGGTACCCCACTTTGTCAGTTGCATCGGCCCAATCAACATTCGACACAGGAGAGCGGCGCTTCATCAAACACAAAAATGGCATTGTTTCTCCAGAAAATCTTAAGTTTCATCGGTAAGTTTATATTATTTTTGAAAACAAATGTCTTTAGCACTGTCATGCACAATATTGATATGAATTCTTTGAATTGGGATTTTATCGATGTCAGTAACTGAGCAGCTTGGATCTATTTCATCAGTGTTTTTCGTTAGCGTGACACTGTGTTTCAATCGGAATACGATTTATTTTTTTCTGAGTAAAACACACAAAAACTTGATACAGAATGGAAAATGGACATGTTAAAACGGATCACATGAATTCCCATTTACTAATATTGATTGATTTTTGCTTTAGTAAGCAAAATATTATCTGGGTCTAAAACCGGAAGTGCTCTGGACAGCATTAGCGTCGTCTGCTACAATTCGGTGAGTGTTAGATAAGTGAGTAAAAAATTGTAAATGTGGTTTCTTTTTCATTCAACATCACACAAAAGTCTGATATTCTAGTTGCATTTTGCTTCGGTAGCTGTGAAACGTTATATTAATATATACAGACAGATAGATACTATGCTCTCACATTCCCAGAAAGAACAAGAACACCAGTTCATACTAACCCCTCCCCCCCTTCCCCACGCCCCTCCTCCCCCTTTCTCCTCTGCAAACTTCACTTTCATAATTAGCTGAGAGTTGTATAGTCATTCCCCTACCTTGTCTCTGAGAATCTCCACCAATGGTAATGCCCATCGCACACGGGGCGTCGAAGCAGCAAGTTTCACGCGACAAGCAGCAAAAACGTGCTGCGCCCCGTGTGCGAGGTATTCAGGCAGCAGAGTTCGCGCTGCCAAGCAGCAAGATCGCCGTTGCCGCACGTCAAAATCCTGGATAGAACTTGTCCTATTTCCCACGACAAAAGAGACGGACGTGCGTGGAACAACCAATCACGAGATCCGCTCATTTCACGTGACACAAAATGGCTGACATCGTTTGGACTCGATTCATTCGTTTGACGTTGCTCAATTAATCTTGAAACAAAGTGTTTTGGAAGTAAACGATTAGACTGTTTGGATGAAAAGATTGTCATTACATCTGAACGCATGTCTGTTTAAGAGTGATTTCTGTGAGGCCCCAAAAATGTTGACTTTCTACTTTGAACAGCAACTCATATGGTAACGTTTGTAATTCCTGCTGAGAATATTCTGAGAACGAAAGTATCTTTGACTGAAATTGTAAGGATAACTGGATTTCCAAATATCTTTTAGAGCTGTACACACTTCTTATTTATTTCCACAAACACATCATGTGCAAGTAAACACACACAGACACACACACACCACCACCACCACAAAATACGACTGAACATTCACACAAACCCTACTGAACACACACACACACACACACACACACACACCACACCAACCACACACAAACACTACTAAACACACACATACACACACCACATCACACACACAAACGGTACTAAACACACACACACACACACACACACACACACACACACACACACTGTACCACACCACACACAAAAACATGACTGAACTCTCAAACAGCACTGAACACATCACACACACACACACACACACACAACACACACACACACACTACTGAACACTCACACAAACACTACTGAACACACACACACACACACACACAACACCACACACACACACACACACACACACAGAGTCATTCCTTCATCCACATGCTCACTGTGTAGACACTGAGAGCACTAAATAACAATAGACATAATAGTACATGAATATGCAAAATCAAATATTTGAGTTCTGCAATTTTGACAGTTCACTGATCCTGAAGTAATGTGCTGGGATAACCAACAAATCAACTGAAACAAATATTGATTGCAACCATAACTTCTTTTTTTTTTTTCCTTTTACTGGAGTGCTATTTTACCAATATTGATTACAAATGTTGGTTGCAACTTAAATTGAATGTTTGTAAGCAGTCAGAATACAAATATCATGCTGACAGCAGCTAAGTGTGACTATTTCCCATGAAATCACAAATATTAGCATGAAATTATGATCAAATATTGGTGAACTACTGATTTTAGACAGCATGTTAACTTTCTATCATCATAATTATGATTTATTTTGATATTATTCTAATATTAACTTTTTATATCTATTAGTTAATGTGCATGGTTGACCAAGTATTACAATATTACAATATACCCCCTACAGCAATCAGTTGTTTGTAGCAGGCATACAGCATATGTTAAGCTGAGTAAAACAAAGTGTGAGATATAACATGTGGTAAACGATTGCATGTGGTAAACTGACTGCAGGTTAGTGTGATTTTCAATTTATTTTCCCCCAAGTGAAACAAATACTGAATGCAGCATTATTTATTATGTGGAGCTATTTTCTCATACTATTTACAAATGTTGGCAGCAACCTAACTAAAATGTTTGTAACCGGACAGAATACAAATATTATGGGATTTATGCTGACTGTAGCTAAGTGTGACTATTTTCTCATACAAATAACAAATATTAACAGTATGATTAGTGTTTGGTAAACAACTGATTTCAGATAGCATTTTAACTTCACTTCGTGTCATAGTTCTAATTTGATTGTCTTTTGACATAGCTTTCACCCATAATAGGTCTGAGTGCAATCAAAGACTTACCTGATTTCACCTTCAGCCCCCTACCTTCACCTGAAATAAACATTAGCCAGCAGTTTGTTCTTACAGTGTTTGCCAAATGACTTGTCATATGTATATCAGTGGGTTGTTTTTTTTATAACACTGTTTGATAACTTTACACACCGTTGATTAGTATCAGTGTGTTTTGATGTTTTCAGTTTAGTTGTAACTTGTGTTACTTCATATTGGAGAAACTTTTTAGTTCAACACAATATATGCTTGATTAATTGATTTCTCCTTCAGGGTCTGAATGCAGTTATAATTTTTTCTTCCTTTTCAATCATATTTTGGGAACTGAAAAATGTTGGAATCTGATTGCATCTGCAGTTATATCCATTCCATTCCATTCATTCTCCTGCCCGGGATGGGCGTAGAGGAGACATGAGGACGATTCCATAGTCAGACGACGCCACCCGGTTCTATCTTCTGCCTGTCGTTCAGCGTAGCGCTATCCATATTGGTCCTTTCCCTTTGATGTTGTCCATCCAGCATTTAGCTTGCCTCCTTTTCGCCTACCACCCTCTAGCGTTCCTGTAGAACTGTCTTTTGCAGTGAATTGTGGCGTGTCACTCCCCGAACCATGACAGCTTCCTCCTTTTGACCACTGCTAAGAGTGGTTCCAGTGGACCACTAGCTAGTTATTTGGCTCTTGACAAAGTCATTGGTCTTTCTGTCCTTCCATGAGATTCCAAGCAGTCGTCTGAAGCATTTTGTCTCAAACGTCTGGACTTTCCTAGTAGTCTCTGCTGTTAAAGTCCAACTTTCACATCCATAAAAGCAGTATGGATGCACCAGGGTCGGTACGTTTGATTTTTGTTGGAAAGCTGATCTCTCTGCTCTTCCAGATCTTGCTGAGCTTGCCATTGCTGATGTTGCGATCGTTTATCCTAATCTTTATTTCAGTTGTTGAGGGGACCGTCGTTTGTGAGGGTGGTGCCGAGATATTTGAAAGCATCCACTTCTTCAAGTTGTTACCCGTTCATGAGATTTGAGCTTGGGTGTTGGTTGAGCTGTTTACCAACACTTTGCTTTTCTCGGTGCTCATTTTCCATTCCGTATGCACCTGCTCTTCCTTCTGTTCTTTGGTGAGGTCTTTTTAGTTCTTTGTTGCTGCCTCCTAGTAGATCTTTTGTCATCTGCGAATCTCAAGTTTTTGATGATTCTTCCTCCTATGGAGGGGTTTAGAGTGGAAGTCATGGAGGGTTTCGCGCTGATGTTTTCTAGGAAAAGGTTGAATAGTACGGGGGAAAAGCAGGCAACCCTGACGGACACCGACTGTGGTCTTAAAGTATATTCCCGATTTGGTTGTTGAGGAGGACTGCGCTGCTGGATGTCTTGTACAGCGCCTGAATGACTTGGGTGAGACCTCCTCAATGCCAAACTGTCTGAGTACCTGCCACGTCCATCATGCCACACCTGTCAAAGGCTTTCTTGAAGTCTATGAAGTTGTGGAACAGGTCTCTTTGATGTTGCAGGGTGTTTTTCCATCAGTAATCGGCAGGTGAAGATCTGTTCTACTGTGCTTCTGCCTGCTCTGAATCCGGCTTGTTCCTCTGCAGGTGTTCTTCACCCTCTTTCTTGAGTCGGTTTAGAATGACTCGAAGCATGATTTTGCTCGGTGGCTAATAAGACTGATTGTCCTGTAATTCTGGCATTGGCGGAGATTCCCCTTTTTTGGTATGGGGATGATGAGCGACCGAGTCCATTCTGAGGGCCACGTTTTGTCTCCCAGATCTTTTGACAGATTGCTGTTACAATTGTGACCAGCTCATTCCCCCCGTGTTTGAGCAGCTCTGCCGGAATGTTGTCTGCTCCAGGTGACTTTCCTGCTGGTAGACTGCGTACCAGCTTCTTCCACTTCTTCCTCAACACTGGCAGGGGTAAAGGGTTTCCCCTGATGGTGTTATGTCTCTGTCAATCAAACGTCATCTGGTTGTATGGGATAGTTGTATAATTCTTGACAGTATTGTGTCCATCTGTTCAGAACAGCGGAGCTTTCTGTCAGTAGTTCGCCTGAGGTATCCTCAATGACAGACGATTTGTTCTGCTGCGTCTTGGTGAGTTCTTCAGTGTGGCATTGGCAAATTTGCTGTTTCCTCCTTCCATTCCTTTTTCGATCTTCTCACACTGGTCGTTGACCCCATTTTTCTTTGGCTTCTTCCATCTTTTTTCTCACAAGTTATTGGTTTCACGATACTGTGCGGCTTCGGTTGGGCTAGTGTTTTTCGTTTTTCTTCAGGGATCTTCTCTTATCACACGGGGTAAAGGATGTGTTAGAGATCCATGGCTGGTGTTTTCTTCCTCTGTCGCCCCAGTACCTTTCAGCTGTTTCACGGACTGCCTCATTGAAGGTGTTGGTGAGGTCGTTGTGTTGTTATCCAAAAGGGCTGAGTGCCGCAAACCGTCCCCGAGCTGAGCTTGGAAGACCTCTTCAATCTCGGGTCTTTAAGCTTCTCCAGATCAAACTTGATACGGGGTTGCACCGCTTGGGTGTTTTTTTTCAGCTTCATCTTCATTGTGAGCAGCACAAGGTCATAAATCACTGCCTATGTCAGCCCCGGGGTAAGTCCTCGTCTTTGCTCTGTTGATGCTTGATTTGAAACCGCGCGGGTGAGGACAAAGTCAATCTGGTTGTGAGTTCTCCCGTTCGGTGCATGCCAGGTTGTTCTTCTTGACAGCTTGTGAGGGTAAAGAGTGTTAGCGATGGTGAGCCTTTGACTGCACGCAAACTCCAGAAGGCGAAATCCCCTGTCGTTGGTGTCTCCTGTGCCATACGGGCCCACTGTTCCAGCCCAGTCGTTGTAGGCATCTGAGCCGATTTTGGCATTGAGCCCCCCCTGAACAATGATGAGTCTTTTTTGGGGGCCTTCTTGAGGGTTTGTCTTCTATTTTTTCGTAAAATTCTTCGACATCCTGGTCTTCATGGCCCAGTTTTTGGTGCATATACTTGGATGATGTGAGTTATTCGGTTTAGCTGACACTCGAATACTGATGACACGGCTGGTAAACTGGAGTGCAGCTCATGATGCATCCAATGACTTCTTTGCGTACGATGAAACCTACGCCATGTTCATGTCGAGAATCTTCACCACAAATACCACATCTTTGTTCCGTCATCCGTCATAATCTCTCCCCAACCCGTCCATCGTACTTCTGATAACCCCACAATGCCCTTTGGTAACGTTTTAGTTCATGCTCAAGTTCTTTCACTTTGCCGCATTGATATAGCGTGCGGACGTTCCATGTTCCAATGATGACTTTTCTTGTGGCAACTTAATAATTCTTTCGCTCCAGTAGCTGACTTTACACTTCCACCCTGGGGAAAGCCAGTGGTAAGCGCGGTCGTTGTTGATCCGGGCCTCGACCGATCCGGCATTTTGCTGGCTAGGGTTTTGTGCCCTTCATGTTTTTTCTGGGGGCTTAGGTTTTTCCCTTGGTGGCGCCAATCTCCTCTCCAAGTCTCCTACCAGTTATACCGCCGGTTTTTACTCGGTCCGCGCCATGCACAGCAAGCTTAGTGAAGACATGGACGCACGGGAAGGCGTTGTTTCGTGGACAAAATAATGCAGGAGGGGCCCTTTTGCAATACCTTACTGTCTGGAAACCCAGGCAGTGGCTATGCGGCGATCACTTAAACCTGGAAAGGAGGGTTTATCGAGTGACACATCACTTTCCTTGAGTGAGGGGGGAACGTCCAGCACCAGACCTCACTATCCACCATTTATATCAGGCACAGTTTATTGGTATGAACTGGGGCCACTGATGGGGAGAAGAAAAGAACTGTCACAATTGCATGTCCCAGGATTCTCCCCACATCAACACTAATGTAATGAAAGATGCAACAACCTGAAATTGTAAGGATGACTGGATTTCCAAATATTTTTTTGAGAAATACACACTTCTACTTTATTTTCACCCACACATTATGTGCAAGCGCACACACACACACCCCACACACCACCACCACACCACACCACACCTCCCCACACACAAAAATACTACTGACACTCACACAAACACTACTGAACACACACACACACCCACACCACCCCACACCCACCCCCACACACAAAAATACTAAACACTCACAGTCACACAAACACTACAGGAACACAAACACACACAGACACACAAAACCCCACACACACCACACACACACACACACACACACACAAACCACACTCATTTTGTTTGGAATTGAAAAATGTTGGAATCTGATTGTATCTGCAGTTATAACAGGCACAGTTTATTTTATGAAGCTGTGCAACTGATATGGAGAAGAAAAGACTGTCAAAATTGCTGTACAGGATTTACACATCAACACTGATGCAAATGAAAGATGCAACAACCAGGTTTGGGTTTCCCAAAGTAAAATTCTTCTTAAATAAATTATTACATTTTCTTTATTTTAAGGGATATATACACTTTTTGTATTGATTGTAAACATCAACACATAGAGGACACGGACACACACACACACCACACACCCCACACACACACACATAATATATATATATTATATATATATATATATATAAATATAGTCCACATATTCTCTCTCACACTCCAGTCAAAGATCAGTCCACCCCAACTCTCTGTGTCTCTCTCGTGTCTCTGTCTCGTCTCTGTCTCTCTCTCTCTCTCTCTCTCTCTCTATATATTATATATATAAAAGTGTGTGTGTGTGTGTTTAAAACTAGATTTGTTTATTTGTGATTCTGCACACTATGGCTGTGTCTGGTCACCAAGACAGAAAAAATACTGTAGCCAAGTGTCTTTTGCATACCATGTTAATGTTTTGTTATTTCTAGTGTGATAGGAAAAGAATCTTAAAATAAATAAATGAGTTTAAAAAGAAAGATGAAAATAAGTGAACAAACAGTCAAGAGTTAATTGTTATAGTTCATCTTGTCATGTCAAATTTTGGAATGAATGATTAAGTACAAGTAAATTAAGAAGTAAACGCATGAATCATTAAACAAATTATAAGGACAGACAGACAGTTTGGACAGATAGACCTGTATAATTTAATAGTACAATATTAGATAAACAAATACAATGCAGAATATATTCACTGAAGGAAAGGGTCAGTTGAAAACTGGATGGCAAGAAGCAAAATAGTGATAAAATTAAAACCCGGTCAGCAATTTAGTAGTAAAAAAATAAAATGAAATAATGAATAAAAAGCAGTTTCATGTTTATAAATCAAAAGTTGATGACTTATACAGAAGTGAAAAAAAAAAGAAATCAGCGAATACATATAAATGAATATATAAGTATGAATTATGATAAATTTATTCAGTTTATTTTAATTGCATGAATGAATAGACCAAACAAAATGGCATGCTAAACAACACAGATTTTATTTCATTACATTGTTTGAGACAGTTAACAGATGAGAGATCATTTGATTGATGTAACAATTAAAATAGTGACTGGTGAGTGACTGAATGATTGATCAATGATTGATTTTGCAATGAATATCAAAATCATGCATGGAAAAGTGACTGAATAATAACTAATAAACAGATATACTGGACAGGGGGGTGCGATGAAAAAAATTCAAGGAAACGTGGTGATGTGTTTGAAAAAAACGTCAAAAAAAATAAAGAAAAAAACAGTATAAAACAGCAAAAACATGTTATATCTAAATATTAGCCCCTTTCAAATGTAAAAAAAATAACAACAAAAATCATCAAAAACAACAACAAAAAACGAAGTTTTTTGTTTTCTTGCTCGGAAAAAGTGGGGGGTATTTTCATGGCAACAGTCAACCATAATTTCCTCTTCAGTATCAACAATAAAATTATCGTCAGTGCGACTCTGACAGCACGTGACTTTCCAAATATGGAGCGTGAAGCGTGATGCCCGGGGAGATTGTCACGCGTGTGCGAGCGACACGCCTCGCTACAATTACAGGCGTCGGCGGGGACAGTTGTAGCGAGGCATCAAAAACTGATGCACGGCTGTCGCTGACGCCCGTGGGCGACGGGCCTAAGGAGAGGGGGGGGGTTGTCAATGGTTGTGGCAACCTTGGCATTGGCCAAATCACTGACCACTTGCTGGGGCCCTGACTGCTGACAGTGATATAACCCACCACCTCCTCCCTCCAGTCACCCCCTTCCCCATTTTTTTTCCTGTCAGTGGGAGTGTGTGTGTGTGTGTGTATGAGACAGAGAGAGAGAGAGAGCGAGCAAGTTTGCATTTGCAATGTATGCTTGTGAGTTGTGTATGTCTGAGTATGAAAAAGTGTTTAAAATGAAAAGATATATGATTAATTTGAACAGTGCAGTCAACATCCTGTTTCTTCAAAAATTTAAACACCCAAATTTTTAAAAACTAAATTAGTAAAAAGAAAATCAGTACAATAACACCCATAGCCAAAGTTGTACATCAGGTTCAGTCAAACTTTTTAACACTACAGGAATCCAGCCAATTTAAGAGAGTATAATTGTGTGTGTGTTGGGGGGGGGTGGAGGGGGGGGGTATGTAACCCATGATATGCTGTGCTCTAGACTGCATGAAACAAAACAAAGGGAAGTAAACAATATTTCATGAAATGATAAAATGCAAAATACCCTGAATGAAATATTCACTTTGATATATATATATATATAAGACATGCATTCTCCATACACACACAAATAAAAGGGGAGTACACAAAATTAAATTCAAAGAATAAAATCTAAGTATGATGTGAATATTAACAAAAAAATATTCAATTAAGTAATCATATATACATAAGACATTAAGTAATACTTTCATCTCAGTCATGGAAATGTAGCACCCTGAAGTGGAAATATCTGAGTAAATAATCGCATGCAACAGAGGGCATCCATAAGATGAACAGTACATGTAGATGGCAAAGCTCTTGCCAGCAACTGGAAAGGACAGACCCCCCCAAATTCAGCCTCAGTTGTCAAAGCATAAGTTGTTGCTGCAATCTTTAGTTATTGTGTGAAAGGTAAATGCGGCCATTTTAGTTCAGTGCAGTGAATTTTGTGTTGCTGTTGAATTAATCTACCTGTTAGTATGCTATTTTATAATTCTGTTATCACAGTGTTTTCTCCCACTCAAACACTCAGAAACTGACAAAAGGGCTAAACATATATTAAACTGAGAGCTCTGTTTTTGGTTTTAAGTTTTAAATTGAACATAACATTGTTTCTTTCTTATGAGCTGATCTGTGTATCTAAAATGTTGCAGAAACAGCTGCTCATGGCGGGTTTGCAAGACCTATTCCATGATCCAAAAAGGCCGTATGAACAGCTCAGGTAGCGGCAGCATGTTATTGCTGATTTCCAGGAACCTATGAGTGCCAAAAAATGAGAGATTTTTTGGTGTGCATTTCTCTTGTGAATGCCATTTTGTGAAGAAATAAAGATGCATCATCCACCTTTTATTTTCTATTTATGTGTTTTTTCTACAATGAAATGCATGACTGGGTTCATGATGGAAGAAAAAGCTAGAGAGCTGAAGAAAACAGATTCAATATCTGTCATTTTTGCTAGCAACTTAAGTAATATTTGCTCCCTCCGGGAACCTTTGTTGTGGAATGCCCCCTCACCTACCCATTCTGTATAATGCTTTTTAAGTTGCATTCGTTTTATAAATTTGTAGTAATTTTGCAGAAGTGATCAGCCTAGAACACTGGTAACTTATTGTGGCTGTAACTTCAATATTTTTTTCAAAAACAAAAATTTTGAAAAAGTCTCATCCACAGCATGCACCCTTTTTTAATGGAAAATCAGGTTTTCATTCCTTTTCTGCCAACTTTAGAGGAAGTTTTAAGGTGATTTTATTTATTTTGAAAGCTGGCTTTCACTTAATACACTCACAAATTTCATGGTCCTACTTGTGACAGTTACTGAAATATTCATCTTTGCAGCATGCTACCCCAATAAACAGTCTTTTTTTCGCTGGTCAAATTGAAGATTTTTCAAATTTTGAGACTTGATACTTAAAATTCAGTCAACTATCCTGTCTGAAAAAAATTCAGTGCACTTTCTGTGATGTATTCTGCAAGATATTTTATTATGAAATGCAACTGTCTATTCGTTTCAGTGCTGTTAGACCTTCAAAGTTGCTATTCTGTGCAGATTTTCTATTTCCTCCTACTTTGACAGACATTTTTCCAGTTTCTTTGCTGCTGAATTTGTTAGTGTTTTCTTGTGCAATATGCCATTATCATATGGTTTTTAAAGTATATGAGTTTTCATTACAGTACCCTCATGGACGTATAATATAAATGTGAAATATTAAGTACTAACAGCATGTACACATCGTCACATCTTTAAAAATTGGAATTCTTCAGAACCAATCAAGATATTCACTTACTTTTTTTTGTTTTTCTTATATTGTCATGTTGTTTGCCAAAAACACATTTCAGTCATTGTATAAATATTTAAATTTTCACTTGCCGCCACCTGCATATAGTACACATATATCTGTTTCATTCTTTGGTGAAGCAAGAATTAAATCACAGTGCATGCAGGCAAGGTGATTTAGTGATTGTTCCAGATTTTATTATGGTTCTTCAGAATGTTTGTGGACAAAGCAAGATTGAAGAATTGTGAACACTCAGAGTTGCTTTGTGTGACTATTTGTGTTCCATGTTTGAGAATTATACATAGACCGCAACTTTGACCGTACGGGAAGGTATCGGTTGTGATTCACACCGGGCCCCAGGGGTTTTGAAGTGGACCGAGAGCTGACGTTCATAACCAAACAGAAAAACCATTGATTGTGGTATGCTCAATAGAACGCTGTACTGTGGTTGTGCAAACATTCGTGGTTAAAAAAAAGAGAAGTATTGGTTGCACTAAGAATGCTAGTTAATTTTTATGCAAAAACAACCAAAGACCCATACATAAAAAATTTCAGTAATTTTGCAATAAACATGTGCATCCGGGCTATGCAGCAGTATGACACTACAGCATGTCGTACCAATTGAGGCAGGGAGAAGCAGGAGTTATACACAAACGAGATAACTTTATTACTCTAGATTGACAGTAGACTGGAATACGTATATCTTACAAATACACATTCTATTTTTTAAAATCAAGCCTCTCCTTCTCCAGCCTTTTCCCTTTTTTTTTTTTTTTCTTTTTTTAATGTAAACCATCTCGTCTACCCTTCACACTGCCACAACCTTGTATATGCATTTTCAAAATTACATAACAAAAATAAAAAAGATGATTAAAATCTTTTGAACCGAACACACACGTACTGCACAGTGCCCACACACTCACAGACAAAAAAAGAACGGGCCACAAAAAGAACACACACACAACACACACACACACACAAAAGGTAAAGGAAAAAGGTACAGTAAAAACAAGCAGTTGCGGGTTTTAAGGACATGTAAAATATGAAAACAAGAAAAATTTTGGAATTTCCTCCCCCCGTTTTCCCCATACTTTTCTTTTTCCATTTTCTATCTTCTTTTTTTTTATACTGAAAGTATGGTGGATAATGTGTTTATATTGGTTGATATTATAGGAGGATGTGCTTCAATTTTATAAAAAGTATACACAAACAAATGTCGGATTCACCCCTGCAAATTCGAAGAGGTGTACTTCGGGAAATACACTGGTCCCACATTATTCTGTATATTTAGAAATGATATTGTTAATTGGCTTCCAGATATCAATTCACCAACAGTTAGTCTGTCTCAAAATTAAAGTATCTCTTGTCTTTTATATGCTGATGACTTTGTACTACTTTCAAAAAATAAACATGGCCTACAGGTAATTCTAAACTAGGTTACACTATATTGTAAACAATGGGGTGGTCAAATCAATAGAGACAAAACAAAAGTAGTAATATTTTTGAGATCAGAAATATGAGCTCAAATATTTTAAATTTTAAATAATTTAAACGTGGAACAGAAGTGATAGAAACACTGAAAAGCATAAATGTCTGGAAATAATATTCCATGAATCAGGCGAATTTGAAAAGGCTACAGAACACCTGGCAGAAAAAAAGGATATAAGCATTCATATTCTTAAAAGAACTTTCAAGAATGAAACATACGCATGCATATAATATCAAAATTATTTAATAGTTTTGTTTCACCTGTACTAACGTATGGGGCAGAAATATGGTTCCCTACTTGTGAAAAAGCAGATGATACCTTTACCTGTATAACCATTGTCTCATGAGACAAATTTCCACATGAGCATGTTCATTTAAGCTTTTTAAACAAACACTGAAAGTCCACAAAAAAAGACTACAAATTGAGCAATACTCGGTGAAGTAGGTAAATACCCCTTAACTTTAAAAGTGATTAGTCAAATAATGAAATTTTGGTTTCACATAACACAGGCACGAGCAATTTGTGCATCAAAAATGTGTATGATGACATGCTTACAGAGGAAACAAAACAGCGAACATGGATTAACTTTGTTAGAATTATATTACAAAATATTGGTTCAGGACATGTTTGGAATAACCAGTCCACATTCAGTATTCTCAGACTTAATCACATTATAATGAATAAACTAGAATATGGATATATTTTATACTGAAAGAGAAACAAATCTGAAAATGATTAAGAATTATTATTTTATAATAAAACAAGAGAGGCAAGGCTTTCAAGACTTAGTTGCTACACGCGCTGTATCCAGTAAAGGAATCATGATTAAAAGGGAGAAATCGTTAGATTGGGTCCTGTTTATATATCAGTAAGCTTTAGAAAAAGTTGTTTTTTTTTTAAATAAAAAAAAATTAAAAAATAAAAAGTCTGCCAGTTAGCAGGATCACAAATGTTCTGTTCGGAAATTAAGCAGTCTGATTCCCAACACAACGCCACGCTGACGTCATTTGACCCATATTTAATATTTAAAGCTATGGGCCTTTTTTTAATGCGATATAAACATTATTATATTTGAGGTAATAACAGCATTTAAGGGTCATGTTTTCTTGACATAGTTTGATTATTTAAAGGGAAATTCTTTTAATTCGGCCGTAAAGAAGATGCCGACATCTATTGATCTGAACAAACCAGTCAAACTACAGGCTTAGTGACCGAAGAAACGTTCGATTCAGTTTTTCTTTTATGTTCATTCCAGTTGATTCAGTTTTCGATTTAGAATATTCATATGCAGTATGATATGATGGTATAGTGTAACGTATGTGTTCTGTCCAGAATTTGTATTTCTTTTATTGTAATTGCAAACAAAGAAAACGAGGTCCTGTCTTCTTCTTATCAAGCATTCTGGCAACTGGGTTAAGGTAATGGCGTTTTTTTAATCCGGATCAGCCTCATCAAAATAAACCGTTCATGATCCGGAAATACACCATAATTCAGGAGACTTACAAGCTGTTATTGGTATGATGGAGAAGATTTTTTTCCTGCAATGTTTAAGCCAAATTTGGTATTGGCAGTCAAAGTATTTCCAGAGAAAATGGCAGTGTTAAGTTTACCACGGTCACACAGACATATTACACACACAGACACAGACACACACACACACACACACACAGAGACCACCGAACACCAGGTTATAACGACTCACTTTGTTTACACAAGTGAGTCAATTACTCGTGATTACAGAACCAAACCTTTTTTACTTGAAGAATATCTTAATTATCATCAAAAACATCATTATGCTAATTAAGAATATTGTGTCATGATATAGCAATAGAAAGAGGTAGATATTTAACATCCCAAAAGAAATGGGACTATTTTTACAATGTCAGACAATTGAGGATGAGTATCATTTCTTAGATGACTATGATTATACAAAGAAATTAGAGCAGAATTCATACACAAAATTCAAAAGTACCTTCTAAATATCATCAAACCCAGTCAGCTGATAATGGAAGACAAATTTGTGGGAATGTTTGGAAGATGTATCAATAACTGCTGTCAAAAACAATCTCTTGTTCTGTATTTCATTGTCTAACTTTTTGTGTGTGGGTATATGTAACTTTGCAAGCGTGTCTTATATACCTTTAAGGTTTATTTGACGTTAAAATTGATTGTGATTCTGACTGAAACAGGTGTGGGCAGTGACCTGGTTTGTATGGGGGAACAGCCACTTCACGCTGTGCCACTTTCAAGGTCAGCTATTACCATAGCAACACAGATGACACGCAAGTATGTGTCAAAGAGTTTGGAGCTATATGGCCCTGTGCAATCTGGACTTTTAGCAAAAATGTGGAAGAATGTGTAGAGTTACAAACAAATATCATTTTAATAGATTGATTTATTTGTGTCTTATCAAATGACTTTGCTCTAAACGATTTACAATTATCATTCAGTCAGTGAATGTATGAAACACATAGTGTACAGAAATTTTCTTTCAGGCTTGTCATAATCTTAAAAGGGATGAATAGTTTAAAGCTATTTTAAGAAATGATCAAATGAAAATGATAGTCATTTCATCATGAGAATACATTGCAAAAACCACTCACTCACATGACCATGGTGAGGGAGGTGGTGGGGGAAAGGATTTTCGAGGAAGAGAAATAAGAATATCGCATAATCACTATCATGATAATTAAGTTCATTGTATTTTCATACTAACAGTAAAAACATGAACATTGGGACAAATATATTGGTTTATAGAGAATCTACCTTTAAAGATAAACTTAGTTTCAAATTATCTAAATAGGGTGTTGGTGGGGTGTGTAGGATGGAAAACATTCACAAATCCATTTACACACATACACACACACACACACACACACACACACACACACACATATATATATGTATATATATATATGAATGATTATGAATGAATGATAGGGATGATTATATAGCACTTATCCTCGGTCAGAGACCAAGCTCTAAGTGCTTTACAAACATGGGGTCATTTGCACAATAGGCTGCCTGCCAGGGTAGAGCTGACTGATAGCTGCTGTTGGGCACTCATCATTCGTTTCCTGTGTCAGTCAGATTTCAGGCACGCACTCAGACAGACATGTAACATTTGACCGTTTGTTTATTTACCCCGCCATGTAGGCAGCCATACTCAGTTTTTGGGGTGTGCATGCTGGGTATGTTCTTGTTTCCATACCACTGAAAGCTGACATGGATTACAGGATCTTAGATGTGCATATTGATCTACATGCGTATACACACAAAGGGGGTTCAGGCACTAGCAGGTCTGCACATATGGTTGACCTGGGAGATCTCTACCCTTTATCCACCAGATGCCATCACGAGATTCGAACCCGGGACCTTAGGGCTGTGGTTGACTAATGACCTACGTAAAAAGGCAGAATAGATATAACAGACAAATTCAACAAGACGAAAAAGCTATTAATGTATGGATGAAACGATCTGTGACAGCACTAGGAAGAGTAGCTATTCTTCAATCCTTATGGATTATGCTTCCAAACTCACCAGATGACTGTATTAAAAATTGCAAAGGATGTGTTTTGATTTTGTATACGACAAAAAAAGAGATTAAAGTTAAAAGTTCAATAGCAGTGCGTAGTATTCAAAATGGGTGTAAATATTCCATACATTCCATCGTTTCTAAAATCCCTGAAACTCATATTACTGAAAAAATGCTGGAATCAGTCATTTAGTCCTAAATGGAAAAATATATTAGTAAGAATGACCAGAGGTTGGGAATATCACAGGAATATGGCCCAATAGCACTTAAAAGTGTGAGGGCTATTGTAAAACCCTTTTTGGAAAGAGGAATTTTGCAGTTATTCAGAATTTTTTACACCATGGATGTTCATGAGGAACAAGACATTTTTGATGGAACCACTGTGTTTTTTATAACAAATTTAAGATTGGTGGCAAAGTTTTGTATTTTGGAGACGGGTTAGAAAAAAAATGTTTATTATGTAGAAGGCCTTGCAATGAAAATGGAAGATTTTTAATTAATAATCATGTACAAGTGTTTTTACAGAGTTTGTACAAAACTTGAAAAAAAAATGTCCAAACTGTGATAGACTTGATCTCAGCCATGTGTCTTTACATACAAATGTAGAATCAGTAAAATAAATCCAACAATACAAATGTTCATAAAAGATCTTAAAAAAGGCATATGAAATTGAGAAGTATGTTTTAAAAATATATATGGAATATAACAAATATGTGCAGAAATGGGCACCATTCATACATACATATTATTCAAGATTAAGATCTGTATCATATAGAATCAAGGTATGAATGAATGATTGTTGATATGTTACATTAAACAAAGCATTAAAATTAATATGTGAATGAATACCCATTTTTCTGCTTAAGATTTGACGTGAGCCCAAATTGATGTGTGAACAGATATTAGATTCTGCCATTAATACAATTTCATTGTAAATTGTGCATCATTAGTATCACAAGAATAATGTTTGAATGAATATTTATTTTTCTACCAATATAATTCTTGATGTGGAATGATTGATATTCAGAACAGTATATTCTTGTAACTTCTGAATGTAAATTAATATTATACTTGATATGTAAACCTTTGTCTGAAATTCATATACTGATAACCTCTCTGGTGTCTTGCATAAGACTTAATGCTTTTAAACAAAATTTAGCAAAAATGTTTATTGTGTATGTGGTAGACAGATAACACAAACCATTATTATATATTCCCCCCCCCCCCACCCCCCATTGTTGTTCATATTGTTGATTGCTGTTACACAGATATTTATGGATTGTTCAGGAGTCCATTGTTCTAGTTCATCCTTTCTTAGTATTTCCCCCTTTAACCACTCATATGTCACTTCCAATATCACTCTAAAGTGAAAAGATGTAAATTAAAGAATGAACATTATGCAGAATAATACAGCAGGTGTCTTATTTGGTCAGAATCAAGCATGGGTGTATACATTACACTATGCACACACATTCAGGCTTGATCCTGACTAAGTTAATGATCAGTGTACAGTGATCACACCTGCCAGAGGGTCTTGAAACTGTTGTTTTGTTGTGACAGTTCCACAGCAGGAATGTAAAGAGCTCTGTAGAGGTTGTGTGATGACTACAACATTCCCCACTGGATGAATCACAGGTCAGTTGTGCAGTCTTCCACTTTTCTTTTGGCTCATGTGTGTAAACAGAGTGAGTCCATGTAATAACCTTCTTTTGGGTGTCTGTTTATATATGCTTGTATGTGTGAGTGTGTCTGTGCTAAACTTGAACAAATTCTGTTTCTCTGTAAAGTTTGCTAACACCAGATTGGCTGAAAAATAGAAAAAAGAAAAGAAAAAAAAATTCAGTTGTAAGTGTGTACATCTTGTGGATTTAACAATATTTATGGATTGTGAGCATCTTATTTCATTTCACCTCAGGACCTGCTTGACATTTCTTGTTGCAGTTAAAAGAAAAAGAAAACTGTGGACAGACATGCAAAATGACGTTAACTACACCACTGACAATGTTCATTGCAGTTTCAGTTTCACCTTCAATGAGATGTCACAACATGCGGACAGATCCACATATACTACACATTTACTAGGGGGAAAAAAACAAAAGGATGAGATGCCTGACCTCGCATAACCAGATCACTGGTCAGGCCTTGAGAGCCTATCTTTAGTTTGTGTAAATCATAATCATATACATAAATAAAATAACCAGACAAAATAAACAAATAAGTAAATATTTGAAATATAGTGAATGGAAAGAAAAGTAGATGGTATTTAAACAATTTGTTTAAAAAAATGGGCCATGCTCAGGTAGCCCTTGTGGACCCACACATGTGCACAAAATAACACAGGTGTGCAAATGCACACACACAAACACATAGATGCACACACACAACACACCACACACAGAGAGATGCACAACACACATGCAAAAATTAGCAGTCCACAGACAGGTCCAACTCTCAGCTGACAGAGAGTGTACTCAGCCCCACTCTTCACACACTTGCATGCGTGCGTGCATGTACACTCAGTGACACAACATTAAGCATCACTCAGCGGGCTTAGCATGTGCGTACACCACAGAAAACACCAGTGTTAAAAAGAAAGCAAAAATGAACTTGCCGAACATGATTTAGAGTTGTTGTTTTTCTGTGAGAATCATTCACCATGCTATTGCTATTTTTGTTTCAATATATCCAAGCGGTAAACTCTTGGAAAAAAAAGAAAGCAGGTTAAAAGTCACAAAATACAGATGTTTAATGGGAAGTTATAAGTACAAGGTGTGTTCAAAAAGTATCCGACCTTAACCCCTAGGCTGCCTGATGACAGATAACTCGTCATGGCAAGCATGTATGCTTCGCTGCCACAATGACGAGATAACTCGTCATCGAAATATTCTGACTTTTCCCTGCTTTGCATTCAGTTCCTTGACAAAAATGCTGGTAGCTTTAGCTTGGGGAATCTTTCGGGGTTCTATTATAGTAGAAACACCATCTGCGTCATAAGGGAGTCCTTTATTTGAACGTTTTTTTGTTGGGTTACTGGCCCCAGTCTTTGCCTGGTTTCCTCTCCTCGCTCGCTCAACAAAATGTCGGACTGACTCCGTGCTCAAGACATGGCTCATGGCGAACTAAATCAACCAAGATTACTTTCTTTAGCTGATGCTCAGAAAGAATTGGAGCATAGATTCAAAGGAGAAGACAGTGGTGAACATTTATAGGTGATTTGATAGAAAATAAGGGAGCAATCAAGAGAGTGGCCAAGATACAATATCAGTGAGTGATGCCAGCTGTTCAACTCTAGCAGACGACAGGTCACCGATATTTTTAGCAGGACACGTATGAGCTATTTTCTTGGCACTCAGCCAACGCGGTCTGATGATAACTGGATGAAGTGACGGTGTGAGACCGGTGAAGAGGAGGGGGGTGGAGACTGAGGGGGCGTGGCCTCACATCCATATTATCTCTTGCAGAAGTCACAATGCATCTATTTCTTTTTCAGTTTTTTTTATATTGTGGTTTTTCTAGTATGATTTTGTGTGTGCAGATATCCATTTGTCTAGAAAATGATATTTTTGTGCAAATTACAGACTAATGTTTGTAATGAACAAGTTGAAAATGTGACAAAAAACAAAACACTGATTTCAAAGCAACGCATGTCACTAAAAATACATAAAATGGGAAAACATCAGTTTTGTATTCTTTATTCATTTACCTTTCAGAAAATATATACTTTTATGGGTCTTTCTCCAATACAAGAGCACAGAATTTTTGGAAAATTTATACCGTTTTTTGTGAAAAAACCCTGGCAAATAGATTTCACTTAAATCTTATTTTCCTGGCAGCGAAAGGGTTAATTTTTCATGCGTAAACAAATGAAGCTAGGGAGGCGTGATTTGGTGCACGCATGTAGGCGACCCTAATGCGCATGCGTAAAATTTTCCTGCCTGCAGAAGCTGTCAGTTGACGGCAGACCGCTGACGAGTGAGGAAGTGTAAGTGATCGCCGTTGGATTTTTGTTTTGACAAAATGACTGAAAAACTTGAACAACGCTACTGCATCAATTTTTGTGTCTAGCTTGGTGATTCCAAGTGGAAACGGTCCGCAAGATTCAACAGGCCTTCGGGGACAAAGCAATCGGCACCACACAGATAAAGGAGTGGTACAACTGCTTCAAAGATGGCTGCACATCAGTGGAGAGTGAAGCACGTTCTGGTATGCCCTCAGCATCCCGAAATGAGATCTTCATTGACCAGTCGAGGACCTCGTGATGCAGGATCATCGAATCACGATCAGAGAATTGCAGACGAGGTGGGCATCAGTATTGGATCCATTCATTCCATTATGCAGTAGGATTTGGGCTTGAGGAGAATTCAGCGAAGTTCGTACCAAAGCCGCTAATGATTGAGCAGAAGCAATTCCGTTTGGAGATTGCACAGGACATTCTGGAGACTGTGAACAGCGATCCCAACTTCCTCAACACAGTGATCACAGGCAGTGAGTCCTGGGTTTATGGGTACAACCAGAAACCAAGTTGCAGTCATCACAATGGAAGCATCCAACATTCCTGAGGTAAAAAAAAGCAAGGCAGGTCCGCAGCAATGTCAGAGTCATGCTGACCGTCTTCTTCGACTCTAGTGGCATGGTTCATCACGAGTACACACCACACAGCACAACCATCACAAGGAGTATTACCAAGAGGTTCTGCATCACCTTTGTGATGCTGTGCGACGCAAACGGTGGGCAGCGGGCAATTGGCAGCTCCATCACGATAACGCACCACCCATTCTTCACATTTGATACAGAGTTTCCTGGCACACACACAACACACCTGTGCTTTGTCAGGCTCCCTACTCTCCCAACATGGCTCGTGTGATTCTGGCTGTTCCCACAGCTAAATATGCTCCTGAAAGGGACCAGATTTCAGTCCAGAGAAGACATCATGCAAAATGCAACGGACCAGCTGCACACCATCCAAAAGAGGTGTTCCAGCGCTGCTTCCAACAGTGGCAGAACAGTTGGGAGAAGTGTGTGGCAGCCCAAGGGGACTACTTTGAAGGAGATTAGTGTAAGTTTGTTGTATTGGATACAAGTAGTTTTTATGAACAAAGGTCGGATACTTTTTGAACACACCTCGAAAACCAGTGAAAATGACCTGATGTGGTTAGTGTTCAGCTGTATTTTCAAATTCCAGCGCACACTTTTTGATGGTGAGCAAAAATATCATTTGGAGCAAATTGCACAGTTTACACATTAACTGATTGCACTAAGTCAATTGCTGTTTTAAAAGAAATCAGTTTTTGTTTGGAGTGCTGGACAAGTTTTGGAGTTTTTGTCATGATCAAGCCAGAAAATCTTGAAACTTTGATAATCCATATTATATTGTAAACAAATGAAATGAAATGCTAATTGATGCTTTTGTTGGAATCTTTCCCATTCCAACACACAATTTTTGTTTTAACAAACTCTCTTTTTACTGACTGTGAGCAAAATATGATTTGGTTGGATATACATAAGTACTCTCCTCACTGCCCCCTCACTGTTCCTGTTTCATTATTATTTTTTATTTTTTTTATTTTTTTTTAATACAATTTGAAGTCTGTCACTGAACTAACAACAAACATTTTCTGTGATTCATTGAATGGAGACAGATTTCATAACAGCTTATCTTTACTTCAGTGTCACTCCCTAAAAGGTGGGCAGATCACATCTGGAAGCGATGATGATTTATTAACATTTTTATACTGCCAGAGCCTAAAATTAAAACTATTTAGGCAGTAACTGACCTACACGCTGTTTAAAAAAAAGATCATTACATACATGAACTAAATTTAAGATTGCCTGGCAATGAAAATAAAGAACAAGAAAAATACAAAAGATCCGATACTGAAACATACGTGTTAGTTCCTAAGTACACTGCATAAAACAAGTCACAATAAGATAACTGGAAGCCAGTTCCAATAATTATTGAGCAGTTTGCGTTCATTGACTTGACTGTTATTATTGCAAGACCCCCAGCCAAGTAACTGCAGTGGATGTATATCTTGAATGATGACACATAATTATTGTACAGTTAGCTTGACTTGACTGCCAGAGAAGGAGGCGGAGATTGTAATCAAGGATTACAGTGTGAATTGGTAGATATTGTACAACGAAAATAACAATATGTAACTGTTGATTACATTTTGATTGTTGTTTAATATTAATGGCCCTCTGCTCCTCATGGTGCCCCTAAGGAATAAGTGAAGTGTGTTACTACTGAGACAGGATGTGTAAACTGAAGTTGTGATCGTGTGTGTGATACAGATGTATTGGTGTGACGGACGAGGTTTATTTGTTCACAGTTTTTACACCTCCAAGAACCAGATCCAGAACCAGCAGAATGCCACCTTTGTTCCCCGCATCAAACCTCCCCCAGAATTTGTAAGGAATCAGTATGTCTGTCCCCTGTGGAGGGTATGATAGCTGTGTGTACGGAGGGGGTGATGTCACTGTATGGGGCCATCGAGGGATGATGTCAAGGTATGGGGCTATCAAAGTGGGATGATGTCACTGTGTAGGGTTACCAAGGGGATGATGTCATTGTGTGGGGCTTTTCAAGTGGGATTTTGTCACTGTGTAGGGTTACCAAGTGGGATGATTTCACGGTGTGGGGTTACTAAGGAGGAGGATGTCACTGTGTGGGGTTACCAAGGGGGTTGATGTCACGGTGGGGTTACTAAAGGGGGTGATGTCACTGTGTGGGTTACTAAGGAGGAGGATGTCACTGTGTGGGTTACCAAGGGGTTGATGTCACTGTGTGGGGTTACTAAGGGGGTGATGTCACTGTGTGGGGTTACTAGGGGGGTGATGTCACTGTGTGGGGTTACCTAAGGGGGGTGATGTCACTGTGTGGGTTTACCTAGGGGGATGATGTCACTGTGTGGGGTTACCTAGGGGGAGATGTCACTGTGTGTGGTTACCCAAGGGGGGTGATGTCACTGTGTGGGTTACCTAGGGGGATGATGTCACTGTGTGGGGTTACCAAGGGGGGTGATTCTCTGTGTGGGGTACCAAGGGGGTTGATGTCACTGTGTGGGGTTACCAAGGGTGATGATGTCACTCGTGTTTGGGGTTACCAAGGGGGATAATGTCCATTGTGTGGGGTTACCAAAGAGGGTGATGTCACTGTGTGGGGGTTAACCAAGGGGGGATGATGTCACTGTGTAGGTTACCAAGGGGGTGATGTCACTGTGTGGGGTTACCAAGGGGGATGATGTCAACTGGTGGGGTACCAAGGGGGTGATGTCACTGTGTGGGTTTACGAGGGGGATGATGTCACTGTGTGGGGTTACCAAGGGGATGATGTCACTGTTGTGGGTTACCAAGGGGGATAATGTCATTGTGTGGGTTACCAAGGGGGGTGATGTCACTTGTGTGGGTTACCAAGGGGATGATGTCACTGTGTGGTTACAAGGGGGATGTTGTCACTGTGTGGGGTTACCAAGGGGGGATGGATGTCACTGTGTGGGGTTACCAAGGGGGGATGTCACTGTATGGGGTTACCAAGGGGGATGATGTCACTGTGTGGGGTTACCAAGGGGGTGATGTCACTGTGTGGGGTTACCAAGGGGATAGTCATTGTGTGGGGTTACCAAGGGGGTTGATGTCACTGTGTGGGGTTACCAAGTGGGATGATGTCACTGTGTGGGGTTACCAGGGGGAGTGATGTCACTGTGTGGGGTTACCAAGGGGGGTGATGTCACTGTGTGGGGTTACCAAGGGGGTTGATGTCATGTGTGTAGGGTTACCAATTGGGACGATGTCACTGTGTGGGGTTACCAAGGGGGATAATGTCATTGTGTGGGGTTTACCAAGGGGGTAATGTCACTGTGTGGGTTACCAAGTGGGGATGATGTCACTGTGTGGTTACCAAGTGGGATGATGTCACTGTGTGGGGTTATCAAGGGGGATGATGTCATTGTGTGGGGTTACCAAGGGGGATGATGTCACTGTGTGGGGGGTACAAGGGGTGGGTCACTGTGGGTTACAAGGGGTGTGTCACTGTGGGGTTACAAGGGGTAGGTGTCACTGTGGAGGTTAAAGGGGGGTGGTGTCACTGTGGGGGTTAAAGGGGTGAGTCACTGTGGAGGTTAAAGGGTGGTGTCACTGTGGGGGTTACAAGGGTGGGTCACTGTGTGGGGTATAAAGGGTGGTGTCACTGTGGGGGTTAAAGGGTGGGGTCACTGTGGGGTATAAAGGGTGGGGTCACTGTGGGGGTTACAAGGGTGGTGTCACTGTGGGGGTATACAAGGGGTGTGTGTCACTGTGGGGTATAAGGGTGGGGCACTGTGGGGTATAAGGTGGGTCACTGTGGGGGTTAAAGGGTGGTGGTCACTGTGGGGGTATACAAGGGTGGGTGTCACTGTGGGGGTATAAAGGTGGGGTCACTGTGGGGGTATAAAGGGTGTGTCCAATGTGGGGTATAAAGGGTGGGTCACTGTGGGGGTTAAAGGTGGGGTCACTGTGGGGTATAAAGGGTGGGGTCACTGTGGGGGTATAAAGGGTTGGGTCACTGTGGGGGTATAAGGGGTGGGGTCACTGTGGGGGTATAAGTGGTGTGTCACTGTGGGGGTATAAAGGGTGGTGTCACTGTGGGGGTATAAAGGGTGGGGTCACTGTGGGGTATAAAGGGTGGGGTCACTGTGGGGGTATAAAGGGTGGGGTCACTGTGGGGGTATAAAGGGTTGGTGTCACTGTGGGGTATAAAGGGTGGTGTCACTGTGGAGGTACAAAGGGTGGTGTCACTGTGGGGTATAAAGGGTGGTGTCACTGTGGGGGTATAAAGGGTGGGGGTCACTGTGGAGGTATAAAGGGTGGTGTCACTGTGGTGTGTCACTGGGGGTATAAGGGTGGTGTGGTATGACTATGGGGGTATAAAGGGTGGTGTCACTGTGGTGGTGTCACTGTGGGGGTATAAAGGGTGGGGTGGTGTCACTATGGGGGTATAAAGGGTGGTGTCACTGTGGAGGTACAAAGGGTGGTGTTACTGTGGGGGTATAAAGGGGTGGGGTCACTGTGGAGGTATAAAGGGTGGTGTCACTGTGGTGGTGTCACTGGGGGTATAAAGGGTGGGGTGGTATGACTATGGGGGGTATAAAGGGTGGTGTCACTGTGGTGGTGTCACTGTGGGGGTATAAAGGGTGGGGTGGTGTCACTGTGGAGGTACAAAGGGTGGTGTCACTGTGGAGGTACAAAGGGTGGTGTCACTGTGGAGGTATAAAGGGTGGTGTCACTGTGGTGGTGTCACTGTGGGGATATAAAGGGTGGTGTCACTTTGGTGGTGTCACTGTGGGGGGTATAAAAGGGTGGTGTCACTGTGGAGGTATAAAGGGTGGTGGCACTGTGGAGATGCAAAGGGGTGTGTCACTGTGGAGATGCAAAGGGTGGTGGAGGTATAAAGGGTGGTGTCACTGTGGAGGTACAAAGGGTGGTGTCACTGTGGAGATGCAAAGGGTGGTGTCACTGTGGGGGTATAAAGGGTGGTGTCACTGTGTTGTTGTGAATGTGAGGGTATAAAGGGTGGTGTCACTGTGGAGGTATAAAGGGTGGTGTCACTGGAGATGCAAAGGGTGGTGTCATTGGGGATGCAAAGGGTGGTGTCACTGTGGGGGTATAAAGGGTGGTGTCACAGAGATGCAAAGGGTGGTGTCACTGGAGATGCAAAGGGTGGTGTCACTGTGGAGGTACTAAGGGTGGTGTCACTGTGGTGGTATCACTGTGGGGGTATAAAGGGTGGTGTCACTGTGGTGGTATCACTGTGGAGGTATAAAGGGTGGTGTCACTGTGGTGGTATCACTGTGGAGGTATAAAGGGTGGTGTCACTGTGGTGGTATCACTGTGGGGGTATAAAGGGTGGTGTCCCTGTGGTGGTATCACTGTGGAGGTATAAAGGGTGGTGTCACTGTGGTGGTATCACTGTGGGGGTATAAAGGGTGGTGTCACTGTGGAGGTACAAAGGGTGGTGTCACTGTGGTGGTATCACTGTGGGGGTATAAAGGGTGGTGTCACTGTGGGGTATAAAGGGTGGTGTCACTGTGGTGGTATCACTGTGGGGGTATAAAGGGTGGTGTCACTGTGGAGGTACAAAGGGTGGTGTCACTGTGGTGGTATCACTGTGGGGGTATAAAGGGTGGTGTCACTGTGGTGGTATCACTGTGGGGGTATAAAGGGTGGTGTCACTGTGGAGGTACAAAGGGTGGTGTCACTGTGGAGGTACAAAGGGTGGTGTCACTGTGGGGGTGTCACTGTGGGGTATAAAGGGTGGTGTCACTGTGGAGGTATAAAGGGTGGTGTCACTGTGGAGGTACAAAGGGTGGTGTCACTGTGGAGGTACAAAGGGTGGTGTCACTGTGGGGGTATAAAGGGTGGTGTCACTGTGGAGGTACAAAGGGTGGTGTCCCTGTGGAGGTATAAAGGGTGGTGTCACTATGGTGGTATCACTGTGGGGATATAAAGGGTGGTGTCACTGTGGAGGTATAAAGGGTGGTGTCACTGTGGAGATGCAAAGGGTGGTGTTACTGTGGGGGTACAAAGGGTGGTGTTACTGTGGGGGTACAAGGGTGGTGTCACTGTGGAGGTATAAAGGGTGGTGTCACTGTGGAGATGCAAAGGGTGGGGTCACTGTGGAGGTATAAAGGGTGGTGTCACTGTGGAGATGCAAAGGGTGGTGTCACTGTGGAGGTACAAAGGGTGGTGTCCTCTCTTCTCCTCTACACAGACCCCTCGGATGTCCAGTGGGTGCTCTTAGAGAAGTTGCAAGCGATTTAAAAGTGAGCAAGTCTTCTGTGCAAAGAATGGTGAAAGAACTGGTGCTGAAGCCCTCCAAGAGGATACGGGTATCAAGGAGGGACCAAAATGTTAGAGGGAAAAGAAAAACTCACTGCCGTAACTTGAATGACCCCTACTTGGCCACTGATGTGAAAAGGATCATCTTCACAGAAGAGAAAGACTTTACATTAGAGATAGCTAAAAATCACCAAAACAATCACATTTATGGGAAACGGAAATGAGAAATTCAGCCATCTCGCCTCTGTCATGAGACTTCAATCTTCTCCCGGATTGTAAGCATCTCTATCCTAAAACAATTAAGTGTTTCAGCAAGATGGGGCTCCTTCACACACAAGTAGGGTAACCTAGGCCCATCTGGAGGAGGCTACACCAGAATTCGTCAAGAAGGATGAATGGCCTCCACAAAGTCCTGACTGTAACCCAATGGATTATGCCCACATGGGACTCTCAGAAGGAGAAAGTTTACCAACGAGTGAGAGACAAACTGACTGAGCAGGTGTTAAAGGACAGATAATTATGTCATGGGAGGAGATATCGGTGGAAGAAATATGAAAAAGCATTTCTCTGCTTGGAAGAAACGGCTTTGTTTAACTGTGGAGGAAGATTTAGGCCACACTGAGCATAAACTGAAATAACTGAGTTTTCCTCTGATATTGGATTTTTTGACATGCTGTTTGAATTTGACAATACTCGCATAATTTGCATCCAAACTTTTAGATATTTTGCAGACGTGTTGATGATACTTCAACGGTTATTGTGTGAAAATGTTCACTGAATTCGGTTTCTCTATCACTGAGAAAATACTTGTCAAAAAGCAGTTCACTTTTTGGGGGACACCCCGATATTGTCATCACTATTTGAAATACAGACAAAAGAACTTCCTGAGGTTCCATCAATTTCATTTATCAGTACTCATGACAATACCAAATGTAGAATAATGAACACTTTTTACATGTGTTCATTATTATTTTGTATTGTCAGGTATCTCATGTGTACTGGTGGAATGGCCCATCTCCATCTTTTTCATAAAATTCCTTTCACCAATATCACTATAACACTGTTAGTACAGTAGAACACATTGATCGTCTTGTTGTACACTGAGCCTAGAAGATTACCAAATAAAAAAATAATGTTACAAAATAAGTCTTAAATGCTCCATGACTGACCCACAATTGAAAGTTGAAATCACATAAGGTAAACATCATGAACATGACTAAGTTTTTATGTGATTTTACAAGGACAGAGATTGCATGTATAAATAAAAGACAGCCTTGAGGTAGAAATTATTACTTTCCACTTATTACTTTCCATTATTCCAGGTTTGATCACTCTTTTATTTTAATAATAATAAAAGCGCATTTTAAGTGACTATTCATATGTTTCATAGGCCTTTTAAAAACAACGAATAGTTTACAATGTATATATATGTTATATTGTGTCAGGTGCCTATGGATGGAAGTGTGGGATTTTCTTAGACACACTGCTCACTGATGAACTCCTTCCTACCTCCCTACTCTTCTCCCCTCCCCACCCCACCCTCCTACCATGGGCATCTATCCCCACCACACCCCTCCCCATACCCTCCTCCTCCCTCCCCCCCCCCTTCCCATTGCAAGTGCAGAGGGAGCAAGTTATCAAGAAATACTAAGGTAAAGATGGTATCTCCTCTGATCATTCTCTTCTGCCCTTTTCCCTTCCACTTTCATCACCCTCAAAACCCCATCCCCCCATGTTGATTTGTGGTCCCTGGGTTCTCCTCCTGGGATTGAATCAGTTCCTCAACACGGTCCTTGTTCTCCTCCGAACATGCAGTCTTGGGTCTCCCACTGCCAATTTTACGTGCTACTGACCCTGTAGTGCATATTTTAGCAATAAGTCTATTTACTGGGACATGACTCCACCCCTTGCCTGGAAATTCCTTTATGATCCTTCTTCCACCCAGCCTTTCTTCTTGAAACAGTTTTCAAAGGTAACCTCATCACTTTCACTCAAAGGCATGGTTGATCCCTTCAAACTGAAACTTGGACAGAACTGATTTGGGATACAGACAACAATAAAAAAAATCAAAAAAAAAAATCAGTAGACTGACAATGATTGACAGATGCCAACACCTGGCAGCTGGCATGAACATGATGAAGGTCACATTGCACAGCTCTGATATTAGATTTTTTTTACATGCTGTTTTGAATTTGACAGTACTTGCATAATTTGCGCCCAAAGTTTTAGATATTTTGCAGACTTGTTGATGATCCCCAAAGGTTACTGTGTGACAATTTTCAATAAATTTTCGGTTTTCTCTATCAGGGGAAAATATTGTCAAAGAGGTTCATTTTTTTTTTGGCCCCGAAAAAGGGATTTTGTTTAGGTGACTGAATTGTACATAATCCCTGTGGCTTGCGAACAAGTTTAAGATGGGGTTTTGTATCTTTTTTTAAATGAAGGAGTATTTTGCTGAAATGAAAGAAGTATGGGAAAGGGTTTGATTTGATTTGTTTGATTTCGATAAGATGATGGAAAGAAAAAACCCGAAGACAGTCATTCTTGGTATGTTTTTTTGGAGGGTTTATGATGTGTGGGGTAGGAGGTGGGTGAACAAGAGTTTTGAAAATCAGAGAAGAATGGTTGAATGAAAAAAAAAAAGGAAAAAAAAAAAGGTACCTTTTAGTCCAAAGGGTTGGTGGGGGAATAAATTTTTACTTGTGCAGGGGTGCAAAAAAATATGTTTGTAGCCTAACTTTTTGATGTTCCCATTCTTTTTTTTCCGGGTTAAATTTATATTTTGGGTTATATGCCTTTTTCCCAGATTTTGTGTGTACGGGGTATCTCATTTTAACATAAAAAAACCCTCTGTGCGATCCATTCCAGTAAGTGGGCCCTTTTGTTTGATTTTTTTTGTCACAAACAGTTTTTCTTGAAAAATTTTGGGCAGCTCTCCCGGGGGGGGGAGAGGGTGTCGCCTTTTGGCCCAGTGCCACTTTTATGGGGATTTTTTTCTGTCGCAAGTTTTACTTGCTTTACATTAATTACAATCAAAGGGGGAGTTTTTTCTAAAAAAATTTGCAAGGGAAAATTTATGGTCTTGATGCAGCCTTGTTTTCTTTGTGTTTGGGTTAAGGGGGGCTGCACAGAGGACTTTATTTTATTCTCAAAACTGAATTACAAGTACAGCACATAAACAGTTCCCTGTACGGCAGCAGAAAACGGTGGGTTCTGTACAGTTTGCTGCAGAACATTTAAGGGGGGCAGCACAATGTGTACAGTGGGGTTTTACGCCCCCAAAACTGTACTTTAGTAACCACGGTGCAGTACGTACAGTACATTTATGTAACAGTACAGTACATTAAAAGGGAACAGTTTTGATCGCTGTTTTTTAAAATTTAACAATAACAAAACTCGATGTTGCGCTGCAATTGTTTTTAATTCCCGGTCCCTCAGTAACGTAAAACAATATCGGGTTTTAATTAAATTCCCCGGGGTTTACCAATACTCTTTTTTATCGTAATGGTTTTTTTAAAATAGACTGTTTTAAAAAACGGGAGACTTTACTCCCCCCTCATCTTGGAATAAAAAGTTTTTTTTTAAATGGGGTTTGTTGAATTTAAATTTGTTTTTGCTAAAATTTTGAGACTTCCCCAAACTTTTTGGAAAAAATTGGGGAAGTTTAAATTGAGTGTGTTTCTTTTCCCTTCCCTTCTTGAGAGTTCAAAAAGCTTGGATGAGAAAGGATATGTTTTTAAAAAAATGTTCTTCAATTATTTTTACTTGGGGGTTTATTTATTTGGAACTGTTTTTGAACTAATTAACACATAATTTAGGGAAAATCTTTAAAAAGGGAAATTTTTGGGAAAAAAGCATATAGTTAAACTGAACTAACTGTGGGATGCATTTTAGCACACACTAAATTATATATGTTTTGAGGGGAAAACATGAAAATAAAACAAATTGTTCATGTGTTTGGCAAAAAAAAACGGGGTTAGCTTTTTAAATGCCCAAAATAAATATGTGACAGGACGAATCCGCTGAAAGGGATGTGCCCGGACAAAATCATGCTGTAGGATGTGACAGGCCCAGAATCAGGCCGTATGGATGGGGACGGGGACAGTTTCAGCAGTATGGATGGGGGAACGGGAAACAGAAAATGCCTTATGGATGTGACGGGGAAAAGAATCACGCTGTATGGATGTAAAGGGACAAAATTTCATGCTTAGGGGATGACGGGAAACAGAATCATGCCAAAAAAGGGGTGTAACAGGGTTCCCCAGGAAAATTTTTTTCCCCCCCCCCCCCTTTGTTTTTATTTGACACGACAAAATTAAAGGGGTATGGATGTGCCGGAAAAAAAAGCTGAAAGGAAATGTGACAGGACAAAAACTTGCCAAAATGGATGTGACAGGACAGAATCAGGGCCGTTGGATGTGCCCGGGGACAAAATTCATGCCTTATGGATTTTTAAAGGTTTGTGAAAGGACAGAATCATGCGTAGGGAAATTGTGACAGGACAGAATCATCCCCGTATGGATGTGACAGGACAAAATTTGCCTTATGGTTTGAAAAGGGTTTGTGCAGGACGAACCCATGGGGTATGGATGTGAAAAGGTTTCAGAATCATGCAGCTGGATGGGGACGGGTTGTGACATGGACAGAATATGTCATATGGATGGACGGGACTTAAACGCTTTTTGGATGGGGGAAGGACGGGTTCTTTCCCTTATGGATGTGACAGGTGGGGACATGACAGAATCATGCTGTATGGTTGTGACGGGTTGGGGACATGCCCGAATCATGCCATATGGATGTGCCCGGGAAACAGAATCATGCAGCTTGGGGGGACAGGACGGGTTTCATGCGCAGGGAAAGGGGTCAGGTGTGAATGACAGAATATGTTATGGATGTGACAGGGGGGACAGGACGAATCTTTGCCATAGGGTTGGGACAGGTGGGGACAGGACGAATCAGGGTTTTTGTATAGATGTGACAGGACAGAATCTTGCTGTATGAATTTTGCTTTGACGGAATCATGCATTTATGGTTGTGGCGGGGACAAAATTAGGGCATTTATGGATGTGAATGACAGAATCTTGCTGTTTGGATGTGCAGGACAGAATCATGCTGTATCGATGTGACGGGGAAGAATCATGCGGTATTAATGTGACATGAAGAATCATGCAGTATGGAGGGGGAAGGTGTGGCAGGACAAAATCATGAAAGTATGGTTTGGGTGCCAGATGGGACAGGAAAGAATCATGCTGTAGGGGATGTGACAGATGGGGACAGGACAGAAAAATGTTTTTTGGATGTGACAGGACAGAATCATGTTTGTTTGAATTGACATGACAGATTCATCCCAGTAGGATTTGACATGACAGAATAAATGCAGTTTGGATTTAAACATGACGGAATTGCTTTGTGGATGTGACAGGACGGAATCATGCAGTGTGGATGGGGACAGGTGTGGCAGGACAGAAATCTTTTAAATTTTGGGAAATGGGGGACAGGTGTTGAAATGACAAAATCATCCCAGTTGGATGTGACAGGGGTAAAGGGGACAGAATAATGCTGTTTGGACGTGGACGGGACAGAATCATGCTGTATGGAGGTGACGGGTTTTGGGGCAGGGAACAGAATCTTGCGTATGGATGTGAAAGGTTTTGAATGACAAAAATCATCCCGTATGGATGTGACAGGTGTGACATGATAGAATATGCGTGGGGATGTGACAGGACAGAATCATGGAATTTAGGGGTTTGGGGGACAGGTTTTTGGACATGCAGAATCATGCAGAAGGGGATGTGACGGGTTTTGTGACAGGAAAAAAATATGCTGTATGGACGTGACAGGAAAGAATCATGCGGGTAGGGTTTGTCCCGGGGCACAATCAGTGTAGGGATGTAAACAGAGGGTAAAAGGACGAATCAGGCGGGTTTGGATGTGACAGGACAGAATCATGCCGTATGGTTTGTGACAGGTTTAAAAGGCCGAATCATGTGTAGGGGATGTGACAGGACAGAAATCACCCGTATGGATGGGACAGGACAAAAATCATGCTTTTTGGGGATGTGAAGGACAGAATTGCCTTTAGGGGATGGAAGGCCCAAGAAATGCCATAGGATGGGGCGGGGCCAGAATCTTGCGGTTTGGATGTGACGGGACAAAATATCCCGTATGGATGTAAAGGGAAAGGGAATCAGGCTTTATGGATGTGCCCGGACAAAAATTTCATGCGGGTTTGGATGTGCAGGACAGAATATGCCATATGGATGTAAAAGGACAAAATTATGCTGTATGGATGTGACAGGACAGAATCTTGCTTTTAAGGTTTGTGCCCGGGACAGATTCTTTCCCGTATGGATGTGCCCGGGACAAAATCATGCTTTTTGGGTTTGACGGACGGGAATCATCCCGAAATGGATGTGACAGGGGGAGCACCCACAGAAAATGGATGGATGTGACGGAAGAACCCATGTTTTTGGGAAAGTGCGGGAAAGAATCATGCTGTATGGATGTGCAGTTTGTAACGGGGCCCAGAATCATCCCGAAAGGAGGGTGACAGGACAGAATCATGCTGTATGGAGGGGGAAGGACAAATCATGCCGTATGGATGTGACGGTGTAACAGGGCCCAAAATTCATGCTGTTTGGATGTGGACGGGACAGAATAAAGCTTTTTGGGGAAATGTGCCCAGGGACGTTTATGCCATTTGGTTTGTGACAGGGTAATAGGACAGTTTTCTTTTGCCGTTGGATGTGACGGGGACAAAAATATGCTTTTGGAGTGACAGGACAGAATCATGCCTAGGGGAGTGACAGGTGTAACAGGACGAATCATGGTAGGGGATGTGAGGTGAAACAGGACAAAATTCATCCCCTATGGATGTGACGGGTTTGAAAAAAGGACAGAATCTTGCCTTTGGGATGGGGACGGGTTTGTAACAGGACAGAATCATGCCGTAGGTTTGTGACGGGGACAAAATCATCCCCTTATGGAAGACCCCTCTCTTAAAACTGTTAGTTTTTTTGTTTGTTTTGTTTTGTTGTTGTTGTTCTTGTTTTTTTTTTGTTGCTGTGTTTTTCGGGGAAGGGGGACTGCTCATTCGGGAAACGGGGGATTTTTGGTTCCTCAGGGCAAAAGGGCAGACATGGACTGTTTAAAAGGGTTCAGCTTTCATATGTCGATGGATCCCCCACCGATATGGACGGGGATCCCTCCTTTCTGTGCAGTTGAAGTTTAAGGGGGGGTTGGGGTTTGATTTTTTTGGGAAGAAAGAAGGGGGTTGAATTGTAATTTCTCTTTCACCCGCCCCCTGAAGCCCCCAAACATGGAACTTTTCTTGCTGTGACTTGAAGGGGTTTTGGAAAATATTTAAGGAGTTAGTTTATTTTTTCTTTTTTGATGGGCAAAAACAGTGTCCCCCAATTTGGATTTCAGATTCTTTTTTTGTGCGTTGGTTGTCGCGTGGGTTTTTTCTTCTTAAAATTTCTTGACTGCTCTTGATGAGGGATTTCTTCATGCAGTTTTTTTGGGAACTTTTGGGGGTTGGGGTTGTCAATTTCTGGAAACTTGTCTTCTTTTTTCTGCTGATAGAGTTTTCTGGGGGCTAAAAACCGTACTACTTTGTGGTTTTAAGCATTGGAAATTTTGCGAAGGAATTTGAAATTTTTTTTGTTGCCATGTTTTTTTTTTCCCCCGGACCCAGCTTGAACAGTTAACTTAAGCTTGGACTTAATTTTCCCACCCCATTTGTTGTGGTCATAGAGGTGTAACCTTGTGATGTTGAAAACCTAAGTATTGGAAAACTGTGTAAAACTCAGGGTTTGTTAAAGGGGGGCTCCTTTGTGGGTTTTTTGACAATGTCAGGTATGTTTGTTGCGCAAAGGGGCACAACCCTTTGGGAATGATGGTGTTTTGCTCTTGTACTGTGGAAAAATTTTGCTTGGGGAAATTTTGAGCAGGGGTTTTCTTTCACAATCATGTGGTGTTCCCCTGATGGGAATGGCCCTGTAAAGTCAAGACTGACTTCAGCCCCACCCTTTTGGTGAGGTAGTAGTGTCCCTTAGGGGTTTCCCACGGGGGGTGAGTTGGTGTTGTGGAAAAAGCATGAAAGAAAGTTTTCATTTTTTGGTTCTAAAATTTGTCTGCTTTGGGGGGGAACCTTTATTTTGGTGGAAAAGATTCTTCACTTCACTGTTCCCTGATGGCCCTTGGGTTTTGATACCCACTGGCGCTGTAAAAGGAGTTTTGGGGGAAATTACAGTGTGATTTCCAGAAGAAGAATTTTCCGGTCTTCACTATGGACAGCTCATTTTGCACTGTTTTGAGGATGTGAAAAGAAGAAAGATAACATTGCATTTTTTGGGGTGGATCCCTGTTATTGTTTTGTTAGCTTTTTTCACTGCTTGAAGTGTTGGGTATTTTTTGTCCCCTTTTTATTTCTTCCAAAGTCAGGGCTTTGGAAGGGTGTGATTCAAAAAGGAATTTGATGTATTCTTCTGAAATTTTTTGATTCTTGTTTTGTCTGCCTGTCTTTGGGTTTTTCTCACTGGGTGCCTAGGGAAAAAAGTCAGCGGATTTTTTGCTCCAGGTTGTACTGCGAAAAAATTTGTATGTTTTGCTTTCGAAGATTCCATCATCGATGGTGTGCGGAATTTCTTTTGGGGTTTGTTGTTGTATAAACCTTTTTAGTGATTTGTGGTCTAAAAATTTACTTTGAATGGATGTCCAAAAGTAGAGGTGAAAGTTCACATGCCCCACCTGCAAGGGTTTCTCGTTCAGTTCAGAGTAGTGTGTTTCCCAACATCGTGAGAGAAAACTTGCCGTACGCAACAAGTGGACATGCCTTCTTTGTCTGTTGTGCAGAATTGCCCCTAGTCCATAGGGGCTAGCTTTAAACAAAAAACTTCGGGTTTTCAAGCCCAGGGTTGTAGTTTTTCTTTGGTGGTAATTCTTGTAAGATGGTGATTTTGGGGTTTTTTGGGAAGGCGTTTTCTTCTTCTGATGTCCACTTCCTTTCAGCTTCTTTTTGTGTCAGATGGGGAAAAGGGGTTTTCCTGGTGACATAAGCTTTTAGTTTGGGATGAATCGGAAAACATAGTTTGTCAGGCCGGGTTTTGGACTGCTTTGGTGTTGGTTGGATTTTCCCGTTTGATGGATAGCATAAATTTTTCATGGGGTTTGGGGTGATACACCATCTTTCCCAAAAAAACTTTTAGCTGTAGAACCTTGGGTTTCTTTGTTAAACTAACATTTGGTTCTGTTGAGTGTGAGTTCTTTTCACTAAAATGAGAAAACCTTTTTTGGGGGGCTTTATCATGTTTCTTCTTAAAGTTTTCCCATGAATGAAGATGTCATAAATTGGTGTTGAAAGCAATAGGAATTCAGAAAGCATTTCCCAGCTTATGTTTTCTGGAAAATTTTTTGTGCGGACCTGACTCAAGTTGAGCGTTTGTATCTTTCTGGGGACATACAGGGAGTTGTGAAGGTTGTGATTTTCCGAGTTTTCTTTAAATTTAAAGCTGAGTTACCCAAAAATTTAAAGTCAACTTGCTGAAAATTTAGACTGGCCCAATGCTTCAGGGGTTTGGCATGTTTGTGACGAGTTCGTTTGATTGTTTGGGGGTGGGGGTTTTTGTTTGCTATCAGTGCAAAACATATTTCTTCAGGTTTTTTTGGTTTTTGGTGCAACGGGCCAATTGGTGGGCCCAAAGGGTGTAGGTCCTCAACTTTTCAGTGCACCCTTGTTTTCAAGTTTTCGGGCCTCCACTTTTTTTTTTGCATGTTGATACAGAATTCTTCTGGGGGGGTTGTGCATTTGGGTTGAACTTTTTCAAAATGGGGTGTTTGACTTTTGGGCTTTTTTTTCCCCAAATGGCGGGAAAACCAGTGGGGTTTTTTCTTTCCCTAGGATGTCGGCATTTGGCATGGTGAGGTGGAAAAAGGGGGAAGAATTTATCAGTCGCAGTTTTTTTGAGCAGATAAGCAGTTTTCCCAAATGTACAACATGAAATGAAGAAGGTGTTTAAAATTGTGCATTTGTGGTGTTGGTTCCATATGTGTAGATCTTGGTTTGTGTTGGGGTGCAGCGGGGTTTTGTGTTTGGTTGTTGCAATACCTTGCAAATTTTGTTCATAAATTTTATGTTGCTGGAGCTCGGTATCAAAAAAAAAAGGGAAAAACCAAAATTCCCGACGGGGTCAGGGGGATTCGGGGTCCTGCCCTAAAATTTTTCTTGCAACCCCAAAATTGGTATCGTCATCTGAGGAAGTATGGGGCATTTTGTTCTTGTCAACATTAAAAACATCAAAGAGCATGAAGTGCCCACTTTTTCTGTTGAACATTGTTTACTTTTAAAGTGAATTTTGGCTTGGGCTTTGATGCTCGGGAAGTCTTTGGGAAAGGGCCACTTTTTAAAATTTGCCCGGTTTTGGGCAAAAAACATGGCAGGGTTTAAAGGTTTTCTTGTGGACACTCTCACGTGGATGTCTTTGACCCCACCCCATCCAAAGGTCTTTGTTGCTTAGGTCTTTTGGTACTTACTTTTGAAGGGGGCCAGCTTTGGGGTTGGGGCTTTTTTTGAAATTTATCTTCTCTGTGAAAAAACCCAGGGTTTACAAGTTTGTTTCTCCTTCCTTTGGGTTTTTCCCTTGGGGATGCCCGAAAACTCTAATCCCACGGGGCAGTCTAAAGGAGGTTGTCAAAGGCTTATGTTTGCATCATGGAGGAAATTCTCTGAGGCATGTTAAACTGACCCCTTGCTTGTTTTTGGGTTTTTATTTCACAATAAACATTTTAAAATTCACATTTGACAGCAAACAGGGGTAGACAAGGTTTTTGGGAAAGGGTCAATTTTTTTCTTTTTCGTCTGTTGCACTTTTGGGTTTTTTTGAAGGTTTAAAAAGGGTGATGTTCTTTTTGGTTTAAAAATTTTTTTTTTAAATGTTTTGAAAACACTGTTGTAGGGCATCTGCAACTCCGTGTTGATTTTCAGAAAAAGTTTCAAAAATAATAAAAAATTCATCTCCCCCAAAAAATTTTGTTGTAGTGCTTTTTTTTTCTTGTTGTTAGTGGGGTTCATTGCAGCTAACAAATTGGAAAATCGTTTTCCCAAAATTTTTGCCATCGTGTGCGGGCGGGCGACTATCGAGTTTAATGGAAAATTTTTCAAAGGGGAGGCAGTGAACCGTGGCCCCCCCTAAAGAAAACCAAAAAGTATGTTTTTATCTGGTTTTTGTTTTTTTTTTTATTTATTCCGTCGGGCCCAAAGTAGAAAATCACCCTTTTACAAAAACAGATCAAAGAGTCTTTTTGTTAAACCGGGGAAATTTCGATAAAAAATATTTTTTAACGTGGGCAAAATTAAGAACCTTATTGTTGACATTACGGGAAAGGACGGCATTAAAAAAATTGCGTCTGTGTCAAGGGTTTTTAAATTTTTTTTTTTAATAACGGAGACTGTACACAAAAAACAGTTCGAAAAACTGTATGTTTGGTTTCTTCAAGTTATGGGACAATAGAGTTCAGTCCCCACTGCATTTTCACAGTACCGTACCCCCACACCCAAAATTTTACCCACATCCCTTTGCACATACACCCTTTTTTCACATTACCCCACTCAGCACCGGGTGCAGTAAAATTTTCAACTGGATGTTTTTTGGAAACTAGAATTTAGGTTTTTTCCCCAAAAAATGAGAGGGGAAAGAGAAAAAAGCTGAGATTTCTGTAGCGGGGTTTTTGCGACACTAATAACACTTCTCCAGAGGGTGAATGAAAGCGGGGACCTTTAAAAAAACTTTGCAGTTGGGGTTTTTTTGTCCTAAATCCACAAAAAAAAAAGTGTTTTTGCATGGACACGGACGGTTTAATTTTCTCTGTTTTTGGGGCCCCACGTGGAAGCGGGGGAGTGATGATGAAATTTCCCCTTTTTTTAACTATGACGAGTTTGAGCCCAGGTTTTTCAAATACCTTCCCCAACTCTTACAGGGGGGTGTGTTAATTTACTTGAAATATAAGGTATTTTTATTTTTATTGGGTTTAAAATTGTTATTTTTTTTCTTTTTCTTCTCTTTTTTCTGATGATTTCTTAGTTACAAAAAATTGCAGAACCAAACAGACAGGCTGATTCAGGGCAATTTCAAGATTCTTTTTTGAAAGTTAAAACCGGGGTGATATTCAACCAAAATACAGTTAGACGATGACAAAAAATGAAACAATGATTTTTTTCCTCTTTAAAAATGTCCCCAAACTGTTTTTTCCCTTTTCCCCTTTTTGTGGTTGTGATACCACAGTTCAGTTTTGTGAAATTTTTAGCAAGGAACCTTGGGGGTATTATTGACTTAAACCTCCAATATGCACGTTCAGGGAGTCAATCTGTTTTCAACAGTCAATTGTGAATTTTATCGATTAACTCTGTTTGTCCCGTAAACTTTCTGTTTAAACTTTCAGGAAATCTTATTTTGCTTTTGTGCAGTCATGATTCGCTACGGGAATTCCTTTTTAAAAGGCTGTCCTTTTTAATCTTTTTCAGCCAAAATTTTGAAAATTCAAAAAAAATTTCTGGTTTTCTGGGCTTTCAGAGTCCCTGTTTAGATTGAAATTTCTCCCCACCTTCATACTCTACACTAGCCCCATTGAAATGGGAATTAAAACAAAGTTGGTATCTTGCTAAAACTGTTTCCACTCCCCAAAGGGCCCGTTTTTTCCCGACCCTTTTTAGTACACTTTCAAGAAAATCTTCGCTCCCTCCTCGACTGGTTTTCCTTCCTTTAAACTTTCCTCTTTTTCAATGCAAAAACCTTTGGTGGAAAATTTTTTTCCTTTTGCTGCTCCTCATATCTGGATTTTTTTTTATCTGAATCCCCAATGTTTTTCCTGTTTCTTTTTTTTCAAAGTCCAAATTTTTTCGTACCCCCCCGCTTGGACCAACGCCTTTCCAAACCCGCTTTTTTAGATTTCCCCTTTTAGTTAAAGGGGACTCCCCTTTCCCTTCCTTCAAAACCCCTGACTGAAACGAAGGGCCATGAATTCCCGAAAGAAATTTACAATAAAATCCTGTGAAATGGCTCCTTTTTCCCGGCCCCTGTTTTTCCAGTGTTTTCCCCAGATTCTCCCCCCAATCACATATTGGGCAAATCATCTCTTCTTACAGGGGAAAATTTCCCTCCCCAATTTTAAAAATGGAGGGCGTCTGGGGTCTTTGAAGAAATCAACTTGCGCAGACATTTTGAAAAAATTTTTGTAGTTTCTTACCCCTTTTTGTCCCGGGCTTTGGAAAAAAATTTCCTGAAGCAGTCAACAGCCACCCTTTTTTTCAGTTAAACTCCCCCCACCCCTTTTAGTTGCCTTTTTTGCTGAACCCCAGTACCCAAACCCTGTCTCCCGCCCGAAAAAATCTTCGCCCAACATTCCCCCTTTAGGGAAAATTTTTTTTTTCCCCTGGGGTTTTTCGGGCACCTTTGAATGGGGAGACCATTTTGTCCTTCTTTCCCGTTTTTATTGGGAAAAATTTGGTTTCAAGTGAGCTGTTTTGCGGTTCAAATCTTATTTCACTGACCAAATTCCGTTTGTCATAGTTGTTAATTTTTCGGGTTTTAACCGTTAAAATGAACACAGACTCCCAAGGGTCTGCTTTAGGCCCTGTGCTTTTCACACCGTTCACTGCTCCTCTCGCTGAAATTATGACTGAACAACCCAAAGTTGGCTTCATTCTTGTGTGATTGGGCACTTTAACTTCAGAAAAATGATCCCCTGAAAATTTTTCCTCCCCTTTTTGCAAGAAACCAAAACCCAAATACTTTGGGACATTTTAAAAACTGGTGGGCTCTGAAAATTTTTAAAATTACAAATTTAAGGCAGACAAAACAAAGGTAATGAGCAAAAGGAATAAACAAAAAAAATCTTTCCCTCCAATTGACACAAACAAATTTAGCCCCCGGGTTTTTTTTTTTAAAACCATTTTCTTTACGTTCAGTCAGGAACCCTTTTGGGTTGTCCTTGAAACAAAATTATCCCTGGCAAAATTTTCCCGTCAGACCTGTTTAATTTGCTAATTTCCCGTTTCGATGAAACATTCCCTTTTGGGAAAAATTTTTGTCCACTGACACAAAAATCCAGGGGCTTTTCCCGGGTTGTCGTTTTTTCATTTCTCCGGGCCCTTTACCCCTTTATTGTCTGGTTTGCTTGCCCTTTATCCAAATTTAATCCCTTCAGTGCATCCAAAAAATTTTGCTGCCCAAATTGTCTCAGAAAAAAAAGATTGAGCACTTCACTCTTGTAAAAACTCCTTTTCCTTTTCTGTCTCACAAAAAGAATAAAGTACAAAAATATTTCTCTGTGTTATAAATTTTAATCACAAAATTGCCCCCTTTCCCGTCTCTGTGGCTGCCCTTTACCTTACCCCCATCTTTCTTGCGATGGCTTCAGATCCAATTGTTCATGCTTACCCCGATTTAAAAAACTCCCTTTTTGGACGCCATTCTTTCTTGTCTTGGACCTTGCATTTGGGAAAGAACCCCCCTCTTTACTTCGGGCGGGTTTTTTCACACTCAGTCTTTTTAGTTGGCCCTTAAAAAATTACTCTTCCCAAGTAGTCCCTCCCCTGCTCTTCCCTTTTTTCAGTTTACCCGGGATGCGGTGCCCTGTGAATGCTGGTTGAAAGTGATTTTATTTGTTCTGTACTTTATTCCGCGCTTAAAAAATTACTTTTTAATTTTTATCAAATTTTTATAAAAACCATCTTTAAACTATTGGTGCATTATTTTCTGTCTCAGTTTGCAATTTATTAAAAATCATTTTTTTTAAAACCTTTCTGTTAAACCTCTCAGCTTTCTTTTCTCCAACCCACCTTTGTCAGGTCTGTTTGGGGTACTTTTTGATTGAAAGAGGGGGGGGTGGAAAGGGTGGGAGGGAGGGGTTTTGGGGGAAAAAATGGTTATGAATGATTTATTTTTCTGTAAATTTTTATTTTATGTAACGTGCCCGAGCTCTCGATAGGGAAAAAGGGGTTTTATAAAAGTACATGATTATTATTAAAACTATACGATCACTTCTACTACTATATTTTATGTCATCATCATCATTATTATTCTGGGTATTATCCTTTTTTTTTTGTTGTTTTTTTTTGTCTATGTTTAAAATTTTTGTTTGTTGTTGTTGGGGGCTATCATTGCCTTTATTTCTGAAAAAAAAAAGCATTGTAGGGCTTTCCCCCTTTAGAGTGGAATTGCTGTGGTTTTTGGTTTTTTTTTTAGTGGGTTTTTGTGTGTGTGTGTGTGTGTGTGTGTGTATGAAAGGGTGATTCATGTCATTGAGTGTACGGTTTTTTTAATTGAATAACCCCTGAAAAGAAAGTGAGTGTGGATTGGGGGGGCTGCAAAGTGAAAAAAATTTTATGTGAAATCATTTAAAAAGGCTTTTATTTGTTTCATTGATCCAATTTTTCTTTTTCCCGTAATATTATGGGTGGGTTTTTATTGTTGGTTTTTGTTTTGGTGTTAACTTTTTTGTATTGTAATTATTGATTTTTTCATTATTGTTTTTCTCTCTTTTAGTATTGATGAAATTTGGGGTGAGGGGGGCTAGATCTGTGGAAGACGAATCTCATCTTTACATTGTCAGTTTGAGCTACTTCCCCTTTTGGAAAAAGTTTTTAAAAAAATGCAAAAAGGGTTTTTTGTTTCACTTTTTGGAAATTATTTTACTTTTTAATTTCAAATTACTTTCAAGGTGTTTTTATGGTTTTCCCCCCCCTACCGTAGGGGTTTTGGGTTCCCTTTCCCTTTTTCTGCCCCAACTGCAAACCCTTTTGGGGAGGAAAGGAGAGGGGAGGGGAATAAGGGGGGGGGGGGGGGGGCGTCGCGCGGTGTGTGTGTGTAGGATTTCTGTTAGCTTTTGTGGGTGTAGGATGCATGTTATTTATACTGTGTACTTTTATGCAGAATGTAATGATAAAAGAAACCCTTTTAAAAAAGTTGGGCCATTGAAACACCTATTGGGATTAGTATTAGAATTTTAAAAATTTATTTTTTCTTTCTTTTATAAATGATTCATGCTAGACTGTATCTTTGTTTCACTTTTAAAATTTTTTATTAAAAAAATTTGATAAAATTTTTTCTATTAAATTAAATTTTTTTATGATTGTTTATTTAAATTGTGTCACTGCTGGTGGTTCATTAAGGTGTCTTTTTATTATTTCAGTGTCGTTGATTTCTTTGTGGTTTCTTTTAAAAGGGGGGCTATAAATATTAGGGAAATTTTCTAAAATTTGGGTTTTCCTGGGGACTAATTTTGATGTTTTGGGACAATTTTTGTTTTGAGAATTTAGCAGTGGATATATGAAAAGGGAAATTTTTTTAGGTAGCAGAAGGGGTTGTTCAGGTTGATGGCATTTCTTTTTGTTATTTGGGCTTTGGTAGTTTTCTCATAAACAGTGTACTTGGGAAATTTTTTTTTACCCCCACACCCCCCTTGTCTTTTCATCCCCCAAAACCTGTCTCTCTCTCTCTCTCTCTCTCTCACTCGCCCTCCTCTCCCTTTCATTCAGAAAATTTAGATTGTAGTATACCATCCGAAGAAATGTTTTTCACCTGTTTGCCCCTTTTTTCCCTTTTTCTGTGATAAAAAACTCTCTGGGGAGCTTTGACAGTGTGTGGTTTGTCTGTCGGGATCGCGAGGGGGGATTAGTCATCCTGGGGGGGGGGTGGGTTGGGCTCTGTGGGTGCACAGTGAATGGTTTAGGCCCAATTTTGCGCCCGGAAGGTTCTGATGCGTGTGGGCAGGGGAGGGGGGGCGGTGTGGGACTTGCTGGCACTGCTTTTCCTGGATGTCTGTGTTGCTCTGCTTTCAGTTATTTGTTTTGGGCCCCACAGGGGTTTTGGGGCCTTTGTGGGGCAGTGAAGCCACTTTGGTCTGTCCATTGCATTCGCTCCCAAGCGGGCGTGGCTGATGCTGAAGGCCTTCAGGAAGCTTTCAGAGTGCTTTTTAAGCGTTCTTTTTTGGGCCCCCATGGGAGGGGCTTGCCATGTTGGAGTTCGCCCTACAATGTTTTTGGGGAAACCGGTGGTCTGGCTTTCGAACTTCACGGCCCGCCAGGCCCCCAAAACTTTGGGGGGGCATCAAGATGGTGTAGAGGTGGGCAAGTTTTTCAAGAGGGGGCATCGTGTCAGGGATCTTCTCTTGCCCCTTTATGCCGGGGGAAATTTTCTGAGGGGTGGTGGTTGGAAGTGGTTCCCCTTTTTTGGGCCCTGGCGTTTTTTAAACCCTCCCCTCCCCAAACCCGGAGGGGGTCGGTTTGGGGTTCTCTTTTACCCTCTCCCGGGGGGGGGCATAAACCTTTCATGGTCGGGAGGGGCTTTGTGGCCCGTGATGAGAGAGGGATGTCGGCGGGGGGGATCAGTGCTTCTTGGGGTTTTTCTGCTCTGGTCCCAGGTCTTAATTGACAGCCTACATATAGCCCTCGTAGGGTTAGGGCTGAATAAAGTGGTTTGGTTTTTTTACTGATGCCCCCGATAGGGCTTCCATGCCCAAAAGGTTTGGGGGTGAGGCCCCAAAATAAAGTGACCCCCCCGTCCTTTTTGCTATTTTCTATTCTTTTTTTTACCCCTCTTTTCTGTCCTCAGCTTCCCCCTCAAGCATTCTTTTTTCCCCCCCCCTTTTTTTCTTTGGGGCCCTTTTTCAGGCCCCCGTGTTTTTCCGTGCGGCGGGACCCGTGATGGGGGGAATGAGTTCCGGGGGGTTGAGAAGCCGCTGCTCTCAACAAAAATCCCTTTTGGGTCGGGGCCTCTCCTAAGACAGGCGGCCAAATTGGCCCGGGGTGTTTTCCCAAACGGCTACCCCCTTCGTGGGGTGGGTCGACTGGCAGGGTTTTGAGGGGTAACGAAGGGTAAAATCCGTAGTGCTCGGTTTTTCCGTCCCCGGGGGCTGGGGATGAGGGGGGGGGGGGGAAAAAGGTTTGGGGCAGGGGGTTGGTTTGTAATTTCCCCCCCGAAAACTGGAAGGGGTCAAGCTGGGGGTTCCCTTGACCCCGGCCCCTAAATTGGGGCCCAAAGGTGGGGGGGGTTAAAGGGGGGGTATGAATATACAATTAAAAAAACAGGGCCTAAACAAATTTCAACCCCCCAAAAATCGGGAAAAAAGGGGGAGGGCCCGGGGAAAAGAAGACTCGACTCAGATTCAGAGGTCGTTGAGACCCTGGATTTTGGCCTCGTGGCTTTGTGATGGGGGGGCGCTGATTTACGGACAAAACCCCTTTTGGGTCTCAGCCCTTCGGTATCCCGAAAAGGGGTTCCGTTTGGCGGGGGGTCGCTGAAAAACCATTTAAGAGGCTGGGGGGGAGCCCCGGAAACCTTTTTTTTGTGGAGACCGGGGTCCCAAAAGGCCCGGGGCACAGCTTCTGCTCAAGGGGAAAAAAAATTTTGTGGAATTTGGGCGGTGAGGGTTTCCCCCCCCAAAGGTCTAAAAACTCAAAGGGGGTTATTTAGATGCCCCGGGGTTGAAAGGAGTGTCTGAAGCTGAAAACGGGGAGCGAGTGTCCCCTCAGGGAGTTGGGCCGAAGTTTTACGGGGGTGACGGGAAGAAGGGGGCGGACAGAGTCCCCACCAAACTTTCTTCCTCACCTTCTGTGGGCCCAATGTCCCCCCGGACATTGGGGTCGGATACCTGATGGGGGAGTGTAAGCCTTTTAAAGTGCCCTCCCCCCCTTTAAAATGTTCAAATGCCAGAAATTTGGAAAAGTGAGAGACCCATAAAAGGGGGAAGAGCGTGTGGCAAATGTTCGAAAGGGGGCGCACCAGGGCGATTGCCAGTCCCCGCCCGTTTGTGCAAAAAAGGGGGAGGCCACCCCTCCTAACGGGAAAAAATGCCCCGGGGCCCGGAAAGAAAGGAAAAGGAAAACCAGAAAGGGGAAAAACAGGAAAAAAAAGATATCCCTTTTTTGAGGCAAGGAAAACCCGGTGGGGGGCCCCGTCGCCCTAAAGGGGTCTTACGCCCCTGTCGTTTTGGGCCTAAGGTTTGGGGGACGGGGCGGTTCCCGACGACGTCCCCCAGGGAGCAAAGGACGACGTAAACCCACCTCGTTAGAACCCCTGGCCCTTTGGGGGGGGCGCGTGTCCACCCCTTCCCATCCTGTGCGGCAGTCCCCCAGGGGTTTTGGGGCGGGGGGCGGAAAGCCCCGGGCGGGGGGGGCCCCGTTGTCCCCCTCCCGCCCCCAACCCCCCCGGGCCCCCTTTTCCCCGCCCCTGTTGCCTGGCCCTCGGGCTGGGAAAGTGGCCGAAACCCCCCCTACCTTTCCAAAAAATCAAGGGGGGGGGTTTGCGGCCCGGCGGGTTTGGGGGAAAAGGGCCGGGGGGTTGGGGAATTTCCCACTTGTGGGGAAACAAAAAAAATTCAAAATTTTAAAAATAAGTACTCCCTTGGCCCACCTTTTAGCCCTGCAAGCAGAGGAGCAAGGGGGGGGTTAAACGATGGAAAAGGTGCTGCTTTTTTTTTTTTAAACCCTTTTTTTTTGGGAGTGATCCCCTGGAACATCTTTGGGTTTTTTGCCAAAATACGGAACTTCAAACTGCTTTGTGTGCTTTGAAAATTTAGTGCTGGCGCTGAAAGGGACCCGCAAAGAGGGTGGCAAGGTTTTACTTTTTCTGGTTTTAAAAAAGTTTTTTTAAACCCCCTCAACCGAAGCAAGAGGGGTTGAAAGGGGGTGTCGGTCTTTTTTTCGCAAGTTTCCCCTTTTTTACGTTTCATTTTCCCTTTTAAAACACCCCCTTTTCAGGCGGGGGGCGTCAGAGTCCCTTGAGAAAAACCCTCACTGTTGCTCTCTGTAAACCTTTCCCCCTGCCGGGGCCCTGTTTGAGGCAGGACCTCATGAACCTGGGGCGACCCGCTCCCAGGGCCGTTTTTTTTGTTGGGGGACTTTCCCAAAGGACCCCTCCCGCTTGGGGAAGTGGATGCCCTCAGCCCGGAGGTCTTCTCTTGGAAAAAACCTTTTTTTCCGGAATTTGGGCTTGTCTGTCTTTAAAGTCAAGTTCCCCCTTACCTTTATCTGTCTCTGGGGAAAATCTCGTGTTTAGATCTGTCGGGCTCCCATCCACGTTTTGGGCCGGAATACGAGTGGAAAGTGCACGCGATTGCACGGGGCAGTGGCAAATTTCCTGTCGTCGTCCCCCCCCCAGATGGAGAAAGGGGACTCTCTGGCCCGACCGTGAACTATGACAAAGAAAAACGGAGGGGTTTTTTTTCCAAAGAAGATAAAAGCGGAGCTGCAGGGAAAAAAAACAGTTTTTGAAAAAACAAGGATCCTGTGACCTCTGACTCGGCTCGTTTTTAGATTTCACCAAACTGCAAAAACCCATCGTCTAACCCCCAAGCCCCAGGTTTTCCAAGAACGCCCCGGTTTTAAAACGGGAATTTTGGGAAAGGCCGTTAAGCTCGGAAAAGAGCGCAGCGACGGTCTTTCGGAAAAAACCCGGGGACCCAAAAAGCCCTTTGAACCCCTCAACAGTTTTGGGGCCCAAAGCCAGGTTTTGTTTTTTTTAAAAAAAGCCGAGGAAGTATTTGGGGAGATTTTTTCTCTTCCTTTAAATTTAACCACCCAAAAAGAAAGTGTGGAGGGTTTTTTAAAAAAAATTAAGGGCAAAAACGTTTTGCCCGCCCTTTTTTCATCTTTTAAAATTTCAGACACTTGGTCACAGAAGGGGAAAGAAATTGGGCCAAATTTTCTTGGCCCCCACAAATTTAACAGAAAATCGAGATCTGCTAAAAATTGATCAGTTTCTTTTTAAAAACCAAAAAACCCGTCCGAAAAAAACCGTAACTTTTTCCCCCCAACAAGAGAATTACAACCTTCCTTTCACAAAGAATGAACTTAAATCTGCCCCTTTAGGGCCTGTACGGTTCCCCTCCGGAATGGACGGGGGTCCTTATTTAAAATCTTAAGCATCTTCCCGAAACCTGTCTGGAACCCTGCTCAAAAAATTTATAACCCTTTTGGATCAAAAGGGTTTTTTTTCCCCCTCCTGGCGGAAAGCCTCATAATTTCCGCTGCCCAAACTGGGAAAAAAACCCCCCGAACCCTAAAAATACCCCCCCCAAAAAGCCTGACCAGCTGCATCTGCAAAATGATGGGAAGATGGTCAAAAGGGGGGGGATGATGTGGAAACTAGAGGGGCCCTCGGCCTTCTGGCGAAAAACGTGCGTTTTCCCCAAGCATCCTTTTACCCCTTGACCAATTTGGGTTTATTGGAAACCAAATGTTAAGGGAAAAGCCTTTGTAAGCAAACAGATGTGGTTTGGGCCCTATTTTTTGAACCCCCGGGGGAAAGCTTTTCAATACCAAAAAGGAAAAAATTTGGGAAATTTTCTCGGAATTGCCCAAACTCGGCTTCCGAGGGGCAACCCGCCTCAGTTTTCCAAAATTTTTTTAAAGGGAAGGAAAAATTCCTGGTGAGGGCCCGGGCCACCCCGTCCGCATTCACGGCAGGAGCTGGGTGTTCCCCCCAAGGGAGCATTCTGTCGGGCTTCTTCAGATCAAAATTTAAAGGGGCATGTTTTAAACCCTTCAGAAGGGGGTCGGCAGCTTGGGTGTTCGTGGGGCGATTTTGCCCTTTTATGCAAATGGCAGCAAATATGCCAGCATCCCGCACGGCCCTTTACTCTGCGTCAACAAAAACCAGTGTTGGGCAGAGGAGAATTGGCCTTTAAAATTTTCGTCCCCCAAAAAGAATGCATTTATTTTTTTAATTTTCGCCGTTCTATCCCGGGAAATGACCGCCTGGGGTTTTGGCGGTAAAAATGGTTTCTCTTCGAAACCCAAAAAAGATTCTGATTTTTTCCCCTCCCTTTTTCAGCCCTGGAGGCGATCGCCTGCAGGAAAATATCATCCCAAAAATGCTGGGAAATTTTTGAAGCTTTTACTCCCCGCATGAAGAAAGGAACGAGGTTGTGTTGGAAAGGGTTCCCGGGGCATGTTTGGGATTCGTTTGGGAAAGAAAGGGCGGACCCGTGGCCAGGGGAAAGCCCCGTAAAGAAAGAAATTTTCCCGATCCTTTGTACCCTTAAAAAGACATGAAGGGAAGGTGAAAAAATTCGTTTTAGGGTCTTTTGGGAAAAGGGGAAATTGGGGAAAACCCCGTGGGGCAACAAGCTTTTTCCCGATCCCCCCGGACCTAAAAAAGACCCTCCCCTTTGGGGGTGGAAAAACGAAAAGGGGGGGTCTGTGCTTTTGCAGACGGGGTGGGGCACACTTTTTTTTTACTTTAAATTTTTATTGTTGAAGGGGGGGAAAAGGCCCCCCAATGTATTCCCCGTGATGAGCCCCTCACCCTGAAACGTGCTCCTTTTACTTGGGATTTTTCATGAAAATTTGACGCAGAAATTTAAAGGCGGTTTTTTTGAAGACTTTTTTTCGTGTTTTCCCTCCCTGGGCGCTTTATTGGGGTTTTTAACTTGAGTGGGGCCCTTGTGCAGGGACCTGGGTGCCAAAGCCTACTTCAGCGTTTTCTGAAGGTTTTGCGCATGGCTGAAAACTTTAGATGAAAGGGGGTTGGGGGGAAGAAAAACACCTTGTTGACTCCGTTTTTGACGGGAATGGTTTTTTGAAGTTCTCCGTTGTCTTGGACTGGGGCCAGCTTCCCATTTGTTTTAAATTTCCGTATATGGGAAAGAGAGCTAGACAGTACCCAAAGGGCTTGGAAGAAGCCCCCCCCCCATTCTGGTTTTTTGGCCCCTTTAATCCTTACACTAAAAGGGGGGGGGGCCACACCAAGGTCATGGGCTCCCGGGGTGCCCTGTATTGCTGCCTTTTTTTCTTTTTCCCCCCTAGTCCCCAGTAGGTTCAAACCGCGCCCCGGGGGTTGCCACCCTTTAGGATGGCCCCCCTTTTCTGGGCGTTTTTAAACCCCCCCAGCCCTTGTATGGCCGTTTGAGTAGGGAATTTAATCCTTATGAAGTTTACTTTCATTCCTCCTCGACCAGCTGGAACTCTTTTCTGCTGCTTCTGCCATTGCCTTGAGAGCCCATGTCCTCTCTCTGCTAGAAATCGACAGCTGTTTCATGAGGCTGTGGGCAGATGCGCTCACAAACCCTCTTGCACTAATCTGTATGGCGAGGACTTTGGCTTGGAAGCCAGATTCTCTCAGGCTGCTGGCTAGACTGGCATACTTCTTGTTCTTGTAGATGTGGGCTTCCTCCTTTCTGCTTTCGTGTGGCACAGAGATCTCAATCAGAATCACTTGTTTTGTTGCCTTGGAGTGGAGTACTATGTCAGGTCTCATGCTGCTCGCTGCTCTTGCTGATGATTTCCGGTGTTTCTTCCCTCTGGTGGGTCAATGTGCATCCCCAATCTTTGGCACCATCAAGCAGCCCATGTTTCTATGCTTTGGATTTACAGCTGTTCCGGGCCAGACTTTATTGCCTTTGCAGAGAGGAACTCTGCTTTCCTTCCCCATTTCACCAAGTTTGTAGGATGGGAAGGAGGTTGGTACACAGATTTTAGGATGAAGCATCTTAGGATGAAGCTGATCCTCAAGGGGCCAGTTCCACTTGTCACTCCAGCTGAAGCTCCTTTGGAGTGCATTTTCCCATGTTGTCCACTGCCCCTGCTGGCCTTGCTGGACTTCCTTCTGGACTTTTATCATCCTCTTCCTTCTTGATCTCCTGTACGATCATGTCTCTTTTAGCTTTCCCCTTTGCATTGGACTGCCATTCCATCTTGTTGATCCAGGTCCTGTCTGATGGTTTGGGTGTGTCCTATCATTTCCTTTATCTTCAGTCGACAAGTTTTGCTACCTGGGCAGCACCCTATGCAGCAGCAGAGCCCTTGATACAGAAGTGACGCTGCGCATCACCAAGGCCAGCTCTGCCTTTGGCAGACTCAACAACAGGCTGTGGAACAACAAAGGCGTCAGACTCAGCACCAAAATCAAAACCATACAGAGCTGTTGTGCTGACCACCTTGTTGTACTGCTGTCAAACATGGACAACATATCACCGTCACATTCAACAACTTGACAGTTTCACCAGAGATGCCTTCGAAAGATCCTCGGCATAAAGTGGCAAGACAGGTCTCCAACCTTCAGGTCCTAGAGAGGAGTGGCTGCCCAGCATCGAAAGCCTGCTGATCCAGTGCCAGTTACGCTGGACAGGACACGATGTCTGCATGACAGACAGCAGGATCCCAAAGATCCTTTTGTATGGCCAGCTGAAGGAAGGCCACTGCGAACTTGGAAGACCCTGCAAGCGCTTCAAGGACGCCTTGAAGACAAACTTCAAAGCCTGTGACATAGAAATCGCTTCCTGGGAAACTGATGCCCTTGACCGCTCTCGCTGGAGGATGCTGTGCTCTAGTGGCATAAAGATGTTTGAAAACAAGAGAACGCTGGCCATTAAGGAGAAGCGTGAGCGAAGGAAGCAGGGCGCAACTTCTGGAGATGTTTTCCCTTGCAGCACTGTGGAAGTGCTGCGCATCCAGTATCGGCCTCGTCTCCCATATGAGGACACACACAGACAGATATGCCTGCCTTGCTTACTCATCCATCGGACCAACGGGAGACTCCATCATCGTATCATTTCCTTCATCTTGAGACTTTCTTTCGCTGCACTGACTGCTTCCCTGACTTTCCATTTTCTGCCAGTCTTCAACTTGGGTTGGTTGGATCTCACAATACGTCTCCAGAGTCTTCAAGCATGCTGAGAAGTTTTGCCTTCCCTAGCTTGTATTCTTCAACAAGGGATTTCAGAGGTAGCTTCAGCTTTGCTTAGCAACAGTAGAGTACCACATCAGTGAGACCAGGTGGGACACCAAGCCATTTGCATGTGTACTTGTTGATCTTTGTCTCAATCAACTCGACTGTGCTAACAGCTGATATCATACATCAGGAGAGGCCACAGGAGCTTTGGTATGAGCATTGACTGTTGGCAAGACACTTTGTATTTGCCAGGAAGGCCACACTGGTCTATGATATGCAGGCCTTCTGCTGTCTGCTTGGTTTCCTTTCCTCTTTTTGTATCTGTCACGGACTCATCATACCATATTCCAAGGCTCTTGACTGTCTCATCTGACGCCGTTGGAATGGCTTGGTTGGCTACAGTGAATGTGACCATTTCAGCTACCTTTCCTTTATGCAGTGAGAGGTTCCGTGATTTTTTGGTTTGAAGTTCATCCTGGCTGAGGCAACTAGCTGGTCAACAGCTTCAATATTTCATGGGTGTCATCCTCTTTTGTTGAAAAGACTGTTGTGTCATCCATGAAGGCTTTTAAAGGAGATGTCTGGTGTCTGTTGCCAAGGCCGCTTTGATCGTGCCCTTCATTGAGGCCTTCAAGATCACTTCCATTGCCAGCACAAACAGGATTGGAGAAACTGCACAGCCCATGGCTATGCCCACTTCCAGATTGAATCAGTCTGTCGTGTAATCCTTGGTGGTGAACCTCGTTGAGAAGCCATGGAAGTAATTCTTCAGCATTTCCATGATGTTTGTTGGTACATAGTGCATCTCGAGAGCCAGTTGGATCATCTCACAAGGAACTGACCCATACACATTTGCCAGATCCAGCCATACCACGTCTAGGTACATTTTCTCTGCCTTTGCTCTTTGGATTGCATCCCAAGTCATTGTGGCATGTTCTACACAACCAGAACTCTGGGATGCTGCCTTTCTGGACTGACACATACAGGTACCATTTTCTGTGGGGTATTTTGTCAGTCTTGCAGCCAGGACAGAGAAGATTTTTCCTTCAACATTCAGGAGTGATATTGGTCTGATCTGGCTGATGGTACTTGAATTCTGCCCATTCAGGATGTACATGCCATCAGCTATCATCCACTAGTCACCGATCTTCAGGTTCCTCCATGCTGATCTTATCACTCTGTGCAGCCACTCAAGGACTTTAGGACTTTCTTGTACAGCAGGTACGGTATTTCGTTTGGCCCTGGCTTTCTTGACCACTTTCAGTACTTCCTCAAGGGTTGGTGGTTTATCGCTGAACTTCTTATCTGGTTTCCTGGGATGAACCAAACCCTTCGAACCTAGTGGTTTCTTGCTCTGCAGATCAGATATGGTTTCCGAGATGCTGTTCAAGTGTTTCTTTGTCCACTGTGAGTGTCCCTGATTTGGGCTGCTCGAACAGTTTCCTGGTGAACTTAAAGGGGTCTCGAAGAAGCAGTCTTTTGTCTTCTTCTTTTTTTCTCCTTTTCTCCTTGCTGATTCTGCTTTACTGAGGGCACTGTGTTTTGTTTCAGGTCTTCCAAAGTTTCTGTCGGCCCTGCTTCTTAAATTCTGAAGCAGTCTTCATCCTTTTCTTGAGCTTTCTTTTGCATTTCAAATGTTGTCCATTTCTCGTTGTCACCTGGATTTTTGAGGAGGTGTTATTGTCTTTGGTTCTTTCACTCCAAAGTTTCCTGACAGGTTGTGTACACAATATCTCTGTAGATGGCTAACGTATGTTCCAAGGTGCTCTTTCCTAACAGCCCATCAAGTTTTCTGTCTATTTTCTGGCCCAACTCTTCCCATTCCGTTTTTGCACTTGCAGGTGGCAAGTTTAGTTTCTGGCATTTGGCTTTAAGATCTTGTACAAATGATTTGTCTGAATTATCACGAGGATGTCCTTGGCACTGTGGTTTGAATCCTGGCCTTGGTTTTCCGACGTCTTATCTGCTGGTGCAGTGCACTGCTGCGCATTCGTCAGATTCTTCATACAACCCTTTTGGTCCTGTGGATCTTCATGCACGTTCAGTGGAGAATTTCCGCCCACAGACCATGGAATTCCTTCGGTTCTGATCGAAGTCCGTTTACCGTTTCCAGTTGTGATTGTGTTGGTGCCAATGGATTCATCATTCTTTCCCCCTTTCAGTGGAACCCTGGGAGTATCTCTTCTTTAAGGGTAAAGTGGGCTGCCAACCGACGGAACCTGAGAGTCTAGTCTTTCCTTGTGTCTGTTATCAATATAATAAATAGCTTTATTGTTGTATTTACTGGTTGCATAGTGATGTTGTGTAGTTATTAGTATTGTTCCTGCTTTTGCTTTTATTATCATGATTATTCTTAAGTAGTAGTGTTGTTATTGTTGTTCTTATTATTGTTGTAGTGTTGTGATATTGCTCTTGTTGATATTGCCTTTATTTCTGAAGATATATGATAGATAGAATGGATAGAGCAGTCAGGAATGAGAGTACTACACTGCAGTGATTTGGTATTATCATTGATTTGTTGTTGTTGTTATTGTAAAGAATGTATGTTTCTGTTTGTGTGTCTGTGTCTGTCTGAATAGAATAGAATAGAATAGAATACTTTTATTGTCATAAAACCTTAAAGTTTATAAGACACAATGAAACATAAACATGAGCATATTAAGAAGAGAAACATTCATGAACAAATTTCGCCAGCCTTGGCTGTATTTCTGTTAGAAGGATCAGTTCACTAGCTTTGCATTTGGACGACATATATCGATTAGGAATCTGTGTCTGTAAGTATTGTACTTTACACAATTGTCTAAAAGGTGAATCTCATCTTCTAAACTGTTAAAAGTATCACACAGTCTTTGTTCTTTCGGTGTATTTTTATATCTTCCCTGTTCGATTTGTAAGTCATGGGCACTGATTCGTAACATGGTCAGTGCTTTCTTGTGTTGTGTATTTGCTGTATTCTTTAATTAAGGTTCAATTTTATAATTTGTCACAGCGTTCTTGTAAAATGCTAATTTAGATGAACTGTCATGTTTCTGTTTCCAAAATTTTATATATTCATTTTCAAGCTTCTTGGATACAGCATGCTTTAATCTTTTAACACTAAAAGTGAATGATTTTCCAAAACATGATCTAATCCAGTGCTAGTTAATACATTTCTTATGAAAAGTAGCCACTGAACATTTTCATTTGTTTGACATACATGCAGTTATATGTTGTGTATACAAGTGAATTTTGAGGAAGCTCTAATATGTGTATCCAATAGCCAATAACTTGACATATTATTTTTAGGCTAATAGGAAATCTTCCTAATTCTCCTAAAACGGGGAGAACCATTGCTCTTTTATGTACACCAAGTAACTGCTTACAAAACTTGACATGAAGTCTTTCATGTGGAAAATTTGTTTGTTTGTCTGTGTGTGTTTGTTTGTTGTGTGTGTTTGTGTTTGCCTGTTTGTGTGTCTGTGTGTGTTTGTCTGTTTGTGTGTCTGTGTGTGTTAGTGAAGAGGATTGATGTCATGACAGTATATGTTTTCATGAGTAACACCCGAACAGAATCATGTTTATGGATCATGAGCTGCAAGAAATTATATGTGAAATCATTTAAGAGAGCTTCTTATTTGTTTAATTCATTACTGTAATATTATGATTGTTGTTGTTAATTGTGTCATTATGGTGTATAGTGTTTATAATTGTTATTTTAATTGTTCTTATTTTATTATTGTTTTTTCTCTTCCTAGAGTTATTAGATAAACAGGGATGAGTGCACTAGTTCTCTAGTGGTTTTGATATTGTGTTTTGGATTAATTCAGTGTGGAAGGTATGTTGTTATGTGTTGTCTGCATATTAGTGTGTGTGTGTGTGTGTGTGTGTGCCTTCGTGTGTGCGTGCCTGTGTATGAGTGGTGGTGTTCGGGATGTGAGAGAGCATGTGTGAGCCGCAATTGTTTTTTTTTAAGTCTTGAAGGTAATATTGAGGTGTGATGCATATTTGCACTCATTTATATGTATAGTCAGGCATTTACTGGGTAGGAAAGGGAATGCGTGTGAGAGTGTGTAATGGTTTTGCACGTGTGACTTTTTTTTTTTGGTTACGCAAGTGTATAAGCATGTGCTTGTGTGTGTGTGAGTGTGTGTGTGCATTGGTGTGTGTGTGTGTAAATATGTGCAAGTGTATGTATGCATGTGTTTGTGCATACATATGTGCATAAGTCTGTGTATAAAAAATATAAGAGATACATTACATGTTTTATGTTCTGTTTTTTGCTGAAATAACAATCCCAAATTGCTGAAACGGGAATAAAAGCTGCAAAAATGTATACCACCTTAGTGTATCATTGCACATCAGTAATTTTGATTTCATAGTAAGAACTGTCTTTTTTAGCAGTTATTGGCAACAGTCAGTCTGTTGCCAGAATATTCTTTGTTCTGGCGCTTTACTCTGCTGTGTTGATATTATTTTTAAAAAAAATATAATAAAAATAAAAACACCCAAATTGGCCAACATATGTATTTTTTATATAAACCTTTTCAAAAAAAAAAAAAAAAAAAAAAAAAAAGGTTAGTTTTCAGTATCTCGGAGAGGTGTCACTGCATTTAATGAGTCAGGCATTTACTGGGTAGTAAAGAGAAGGGGAATGCGTGTGAGAGTGTGTAATGTTTGTGCATGTGTGATAGCATATTCAATTTTTTTTGTTTCGCAAGTATGTAAAGCATGTACAGTTATTGGCAACAGTCAGTGTATTTCCAGAATATTCTTTGTTCTGCGCTTTACTGTGTTGATATTATTTTTAAACAAGAGAGGCAAGGCCTTCAAGATACTTGTGATACACTTAAAAAAAAAAAAATCTAATCGTTAAAATGTGTCTGTATTTTGTTATTATAAAGCTTTGCGTAAAATTTAAAGAAGAAAAAAAGTCCTAACCAGAGTCATTGATTTTAGTATTTTCCGAAAAAGACCACTTGGGCGAATGAACATAGTGAAAGCCCTGTACACTGAGAGTAAAAAAACACAAGCTTTTTATGTATTGAGTATAATTTCAAAATATAATGTATGTTTAAGATGAGAAAGATCAGTTTAAAGCAAATCAAGTCCCCTAGCATAAATTACAGAGTAATTTCCCTTTTTACTATCTGCACCAAAACGTTTGCAAAATAAATGAAACTTCCATGCTTAGCAAAAGGAGTTCCTGTTGAACAAAAAATGATAATAATGACTGCTCTTGTTGTTGTGTCAGAATATCAGATCAAAGTGCCAAGTTTAGAGAATACAAAAAATATAAATATAACAGTAAATGCAGTTTGCATATAATTAGGCTTCCTTTTTTTATTTTTTTGTGCCCATCCCAGAGGTGCAATATTGTTTATAAACCAGGTGATGGAAAGAACTGAATTTTTCCTATTTATGCCTAATTTGGTGTCAGCTGACGAAGTATTTGGAGAGAAAATGTCAGTGTTAAGTTTACCACGGACACACACACACACAACATACACACACACACACACACATACACACACAGACAACCGAACACCGGGTTAAAACATAGACTCACTTTGTTTACACACAGTGAGTTAAATATATATATATAATAAAATCAGCCAAAATGGCCAACATATGTATTTTTTTATATAAACCTTTGTTTTCTTTTTTTTTTTTAAAAGGTCAGTTTCAGTATCTTAGGAGGTGTCACTGCATTTGTATATTCATCCATGTATGCTAAATCACATCTAGCTAGGCAGATGCCTAACTAGAATGTAACCCATTGAGCTGGTCAGGCCTTGAGTGCATGCTATATAATTGCGTATTGATCAAAGAGTGGGTTTCTTCTGCAGGTTTTTAGGAGGATAACACTTATGTTGGCATGAGTTCTTTTTCATTGTGCCAAGTGTGTGTTGCACGTGCAGCCATGGTTTATCATCTTGACGCTCAGTTTGATTCAAACTCAGACCCTTGATGAGTAAAAGAGCCCGAAGACTAAAATCATCTGACGTATACATGGTATCCACCCATATGTATTTATAAAACTGTGTTTTTTAATCAATATATACCGTGAAATTTTGCTAATTAGCTGCAACTTTTCCACTCAGTTATGACCCCTGTGGCAAAAATAACGATGCAGTGTTTTTGTGGATTTTTCCCATGTTTTGGGTTTTCTGATGACACGTTCAGGTCAAATCAAGTGTTGCCTTCAGTCTCCAGTCTACTTTTAAATTCATATTTGGTTTCAGAACTGGTTTTCACTCTTCAGGAATTCAGAACTCACTGTAAAAGTGTGCCAGTTAATTCACATTTTTTCCCTCCAAATTTATATATGGCCTTTAAGCACATGCAACATTCAGTTGATTGCCCTTTCTCAGACAACTTCCATCATGCTGAAAAACATGACGCATTGCTTACTATACAGCTTTAAAACTGAAGGCAATTGAACTGTGACTAAATTTGAGATGTTTTTTGCATCGTTTTTTTGTGTTTTTTTTGTTGTTGTTGTGTGTGTTTAACATTTGCGGCTTAAAAACCACTGCAGCTTATATGTGAATATTCCCACCCCCCACCCACCCCCCCAGAAAAAAAAATCTAAGAGATGCTGCTTAAATGATGATGTGCTCAATAGCCTGATTTTTACTATTCTCTGTATCGTTCTGTATTTTTAACATTCTTTATCTTTCTTTATGTATTAAAGAATCATTCAGTATATACCCTTTGTCCACCATATTTTAAATATTTGATCACCATTTCTGTGTGTGCGACTTGTGTTCTGTCTGTGCTGCAGATCTGTGCGAAGTGCCAGCTGCTAGGGTCTCAAAGGCTCAGGGATGAAGCACCTGCCACAGACATTTGCTGAAGCCCGCCGGGCTTGTGGGCCACGAACAAGGCATATATCAGATGATGTTCTTCCCCGCCACACTGTTTCTTCAGACAAGAAGTCCAAGGGAATGTCCTCCTCGGCGATCAGCATTCCCAGTGTGCCCTGTCTTGTGGAAGACATGTCTAGTTCTGTTGTAGGTGAGTAGTGTTGTTTGGGGGTGTAGTTTGTTGTGTTTGTTTGTGGTGTCAAGGGATTGATTGATGTTGTGGTTGGGCTTCAGGCGACCATAACCCCTCCCCCCGACGCCCTACTGGGGTAAGGGGGAAATTTTCACTTTGTTTTCATGAAAGTTTGATCAGTTTGCCATCCAAATATATCTGTCTGCCAAAAAATGAATTTATGGTATGAATACACCAGGGTATGGTTACAAAATACACTGGGTTTAGTAATTTTGCTAAAGAGTGTGTATGATAAAGTGTACTATATGACTGAAATTTGGTTTGTAAAGCTTCATATCACATTACTATCAAGAATGACCTGCTAAAATGTAACTGAACATTACAGACTTTCCATTACTGACCCAAATCCTATAATTTTCAAGTGTCGCTTCACTACAGTTTACAGCAGTGTTTCATTTTGTAAATAAAGCATCATCAGTGGTGCAGATGTCCATACGCCCCACTTACTTCAGCAGGAGAATAATATTTGCAATAAACTTTGGACAATTTTTTTGTCCATAATTACCTTTTTGACAGTTTACTTGGTTCACACAATGTTAGATACAGCTTGAAGAATCCAGGCAATGTACTACAAATATCTGAGCTCCCCTCTTATGTATTTTGAAAGGGTGTAGCCTACATAAATAGCCAGCAGTTCAAAGTTATTGCAAAATTTGACTTTGTCTCCTTCTTGAGTGACAGAAAGGATTGTTGAGTTGTTCATATACATAACCAAACTGCTCTGTTTTTTATTTCTTGCCATCAAGAACCTCTCTCTTGTACTTTACATACAGATAGCATTTGCTCCCTTGGCAGTGTTTTTTAAAGGTTCCATTTGTTCAAGATGCCTGCTTGTGTTCTGGGGGGTTCCTTTGCACATGGAGAATCTTTGAGAAACTTTCCCAGAAGAAGCCTTTCCATAGCTTCCGAAACAGTATTGCGACTTCTGGTGGCAAGGTTATAGTGTCTACTGGCCACAACGGCTTCAGTGCAACCCGCAGCACAGATGCCTGACTGAAGGATAATGTTTCTGAAGCCTGTCCCTTTCATGATCTTTCCAAGGACAAAGGGAAGAGCAAGTGAAGTGAAACATACCAAGACACACAACATCCTTCTGGGACTGGTGATTTGCCAAATGATCATTGGTGCTTTGCAACTGCATTGTCAAACATGACAAAGACATACTTCTGACCCAGTTATCTAGTTGTGTCCAGTGACATCTGCAGAATGTGCAGCATTATTACACTGTCTGTGACAGGATGAAGAACAGGTTACATGTTGTCAACTACTGACTGCACCCACACATGGCCAGAAATTGTTCCAGTGAGTGACACCCAACCTGCTCATGCTGGAATGCATTGCTCACAGTAAATGTGTACCTGGTCAGTCTACATGGAGATGGATACAACAGCATCATATGCAGTCAGTTGAATGGGGGAGCAAGTGCCAAGATGCTGAATAATGGCTCCATCTTATCATTTGTGAAACATGGAGTTCTGGAGGTTGATATTGAAGGCTAGTTGGGTGTGTTGATCAAGGCTGTGTGTCACTGAGCACCAGTTTCAGGCCTGGTTTTCAGAGTTTCTCATCACTTTTGAATGGCAGTTCTGCATGTTATATGTGTTGTGCCAGATCCTGATCCCGTCTTCCACTGTCTCACCAGAAGTGAAGAATCATGTCATCAGGAGAGATGGACACAAACTGAGACATGCAGTGGCCAAGTGAATTAAAAAGTTCAGTGCTTCCTGTTAAATGTGGACTGCAGTGCTCAGAACAATGTGCTTTGGCATTTCCACTTTCCTTTTGTGACAGCACAACACGGCTTGCAGATGGAGGAAGTGATTCTGTATTTCTACCCAGAAGAGTTTCCAGATAGAACATTTATAGAATCAGGAATCTTTTGCTCTTCAGTCAAAAAAGATGCCACAGTTGGTGGCCATGGACTCACTGGAGCCTCACTGTGACCATGAATGAAGGAGAGTGAGCACTGTTTCTTCCATCCTTCTCTCTGATGCAGCAGCAACAAATGCTTTTCAACAGTTCAGCCTGTAACTCACTCTGGTGATTTAAGAGCTCCAAAGTTATTTAGCTCCTGAAAATGTTCAGTCAGTTTTCTTTTCAGCTTCTGAGTCATGTCATTGGGATTGTAAGCATATTATGAACCTTTATCTAAGCATTGATACACGCTTCACTTTCTTCATCATTATATTTTTTTCCCCACATACCACACACATAGTTAACCCATTGTCTGCCTTGGGACATGAGACCAAAGTCCCTTTGATGCACTGTTGTACGCTTACAGGATGTAACTCTCGTGCCCAACATTCATCAGCAGTTCATGGTTGATAGTTAAAGGGAAACAACCACTTTGTTTCCTCCCTTTCTTCTAGAATGTTCGAAGATACATCCCTTGGATGTGTATGGTCTGTACTGTATAACTCAAAGGCAGTGGGAAATTCTGAAGGCACTTGCAGACATGTTAGTCAAAATGGCGTTGTCCAGCAAGAGTAATGTATTTATTTTTATGTTTTATAAGTTTTATGTTTTTGACTCACTTGTGTAAACAAAGTGAGTCCATGTCATAACCAGTGTTTGGTTGTCTGTGTGTGTGTGTATGTATGTCTGTGTGACGTGGTAAACTTTAACATTTCCATACCATCAACATGTTTACTGCATATGAATATTCTAATGTGGACACAGAATAAACTAGAGTGAACATAAAAGAAAAATTGAATCAGTGTTTCGGTCAGCTTTTCTAGGCTGGTCTGTGCCGATCTTGTATTTTCTTGTTCACAATTAAAAGAAAAGAACTACAAATCTGGTCAAGAACACATGCAGTGACACAGAACTTCATATCAACGTGTGTACTGCATATGAATATTTTTCAGTGAATACTGAATTAACCAGATAAGCAAAAAAGAGAAATTGAACGACCATGTCATAGTTTCCAGCAAGCGTAACTAAACCTGTAGAACATCCATCTGGATCCAGAGAAAATGGCCAAATGTTACAGAGTGCTTGAGTAGATGGCAACATCTCCTTTACTGCGGACTTTAAAGAATTTTTTAAATGCTGGAGATATACCAAAATAACATGATTTAAACAGTGTGATCACTTTGAATACTGCAATTGATTTATCACGTTTAAATAAAGCATGCTTAAATATTAAGTTTTTGAATGTCATCGCTAGTCGGCAATAGCACTGGACTAAGACCGTTTCTTTTCACCAGAACATGCTCGGTTTGAATCTGCTCTCATGCTTTTAAAAAAAAAAGTATAACCTGAAGCTTTAATAACAACAGATGCAAAACATATTTTGATGATTAAAATGTTTGTTTTTTGTTGTTGTTTTTTAATTTCTTTTAAATGTGTATAACAAGTGAGTCTTGAAGGCCTTGCTTCTCTTGTTTGGCTTGGTGTTGAATCTACTAATCGCTACTCTGAGTATCTCTTGGTGTATCCACTGGATCCAGACAAGTTATATATTTCATCTGTGTTAAGTAGTCTGTTCTCTGTGTAATGCACGATGTATTTGATTTGTTGAGTTCCTTTTTTCTTCCAGGTTTGGAAGAAAAGTGTTTTGTTTTAATATGTAATTAACTCATTGGAGATGTGCCGGAGCTGAAGCTCCGGCGCTCCGCCCACACAGAACGACATGCCTTAGTGTAAGATACGACAAATCTCCAAATTTTTTTTCATACACTCAGCAGTGTTCAATTAAAGGGAAACAAATCAGGCTTTCTTGAGGGTCCAGTCTAGGAAAAATTGAGTTATTTCCCCTTGACGTCAACCGCGTGAAAGGCTTTCTTTCTTGAATTTTCATGATGCTTACATAACAAAACATGGCGACACAGTGAACATACTCCCTGTGTGAGGCTGTTGAAATTGTGAGAGAAGAAGGATCAGACATTGAATGTGACCTCCTAGACACTGGTGACGAATTCTCTGATGATTTTTTGATGATGATGACATTCAGTTAGTACCGGGATGATGATTTTGAAAGTGACGACAAAACTTTGCTGACTGACCCCTACGACGCTGAGACAGAAAGCGACAGTGACACTAGTGACAGCCATACTGCAAGACAAGATGACTTGATGACTGTAGATATTGACGATGAGGAACAAGAGTATTTGTATGAGTGGGTAAAAGACCTGACAAACTTCCCACTGGCTGCACCTTTCACTGGGGCCCCAGGCCTCGCACTGACTTTCCAGACACGTCCACTCCTGTTGAGGTGAGTGTGTTTACAATTTGATACTTTGCTAATTTATTTCTTGTGTAAATAAATGTTGATTTTTACAATTTTTAATGAATGATTTATACAGATTAATGTAAAATCATCATTTTCTGTGTGTGCACTTACTAAATTGTGTGGGGGTTATCTGTGGAATGGGTGTGTCAGTGTATTATGCGTGGGCATGTCTGTGCATGTGTGTTATTTATACTGTCACTCCAGAATTATTATGCATGTGTATATGCTGTGTAATATTATTGATGTTTATTTTGCATTTGTTTTTGTGCCCCCCCCCCCCCCCTTTTTTTTTTTTTTTTTTTTGGGAATACATGCAAAAGCTTTTCTTCTTTTTTCTTCGTTTTTTCTTATGACAGCATTGTTACAGAAATTCAAAACACTTTACACACATGAGGAGGAGATCTGCCAGACACAGGAGCAGACATGGGGAAACTGAGGCCAGGCAGTTACTGGCCTGCTAACATTCCACCCACCAAGGAGCAGCAGACTAGGAAAGCACAGAGAGAGTGCAAGGTGTGTTACGCCGAACACAAAGCACAAGGAGCATCACATCAAGAGGTGAAAAACGCAACAACAAAAAAGCCACCACAATCGTGTGCAAACAGTGTAAAGTGCCCCTCTGTGCTGTTCTATGCTTTGAGGTGCTTTGACTACAGCAAATGATAATCTAGGTGCAGCAGAAATGTGCAAATTGGTTTTTTTCTTCTTTTTTTTCAAGTGATGGATTTGCATGGTTTTGCGTTTTCTGTTTTTCCAGTGTTGTCATCTTTTATTTTTTTTTTTTTCAAACAGTTTACTGTGCAACATTTGACTTCAAACTGATTCATGAGAATCAGGGAACCTTACTGTGTGAGAAAATCACTGTATGTTTGTGGATAGCTGATGGATATGACATGCCTGGTGAGTACAGTATACCAATTTTTCTCTTTTTTTTTTCTCTTTTTTTCAGTATTTAGTGACATAATTTAAAATATTAAAAAATTTTATAGCAGCATTTAATGAGAAAACTTTTAAAATGTTAAAAGAAGAGATAGTAAACTTTCTGTTGATATATAATTTGTATGTCTTTGTCTCTGTGTGAAAGTGTGTTGAATTTTTTTAATATGACAATATTTGCCCATCACAGCAAAACTACATGAACTATTTAACTATGTCTCCATAGAGTTAATGAGTTGTTAAATAGTAGCTGGTTATGGAAGTTAGTTCTGTCTACATCATCCAGTTTGTTGAGGGTCTTGTTATTCAAGCAAGTTGTTAAAACAGCTTTCCATAAATTATCAGTTCTGTCTAGACAGTTTATTTTATCTATTTTACAGTCAATGTGAAAAATATTTTTGTGCTTTGTAAGTTTCCCAAGGGCCATTTTGGTATTAAACTCCAATTTACATATCAGTGGTTTCAAATAACTTTCCCGCCCATTGTAAATACAAATTTTGGGGTAGATTGATCATATATTCATATTTAAGTCCTCCCTTGTCGTAACTTGCTCCCATTATCTTTTCCTTTTTACTTTTTCAAAAGCTTTTATGTTGCTGTACTTTTTCTGCCAAAGGAATTTGAATAGGTGTATTGACTGTGTGTTAGATTTTGAGTGGAAGGCTGGCAGATTGTATTATATGAATAAACTGACTAATAAGAAATGTCTTTATTACTACAAATTTTCGTGAATGCTGATGTCTCTTGTGCTCATGTTTCATATGATCTATTTAATGTAACCAGTTTTCTTGAATATGTTTGCTATCTTTTCTAATTCAGTGCAAAAAAAACAAACAAACAAAAAAAAACAAACAAAAAAAAACGAAACTTTTTTTTATTATGGAGACTGGTATATGTTTGACTTAATTTTGTTTGCCTATTTTAGTGCCTTAGATTTCTTAAATTAGTTTCAGGTTTAAAAAAAAAAAAAAAAAAAAAATGGGACCAATTGAATATTTCTAATGATTTGATAATATCTTCTTTATCTTTCGAAGAGCCCCAATCGGGGCCCTGCTGTTCACTACCGTGTCAGTCGAAGGCCCTGATTGGGGCCTTAAATAGTGTAGAATTTTGGAGTGGCACTAATTTCCATAATGACGTTATGAGCAAAGAATATCTTAACTGACCTTTCCATTCTCCACTGCAGCCAATAGGATGGGGTTACTATGCTCGCGAGCAGGAGAGTTATTTCGCAGTAAATGGTTCACGTGAACAGTATGTGTCAACATTGGCGTCTGATCCAATGTCGTCTCAGTCCCCAGGCAGACAACAGAATTACATGAAGGGGCCCTGTCATGGTTACATAATGTTCTGAATTTCATCAGTTTCAAACTCTTTGTGCTTTCCTGGATTTGTTTACAAGTCATCAGTATGTGCAAATTTCAAACAAGAAATATGGAAACTTTCATCATCACACTGTATGATAGCATAAGAAGGGAGGAAGTTTTATTTTTGTTCCAAACTAACTTGTTATGTTACTGATCAGTTTGGAAGCTTTCAGTGCATAAATTCTAACATTTGTTGGGGTTTTGGGTTGTTGTTTTTTTCGATTTTATTTCTTACCATACAAATGGGTTGTTTGTGGAGAGATTTCAGGGGAGCTAACTTGCAGTACTAAGTTAAGAACAGTGTTTTGTCATTTGGCATATGTTTTACTTTGATAGAAGCTGCATCTCGTTGTGAGGAATGTAAGTGGTTTATGCCTTTATTGCCCATTTCTAATTTTAATGACCAGTAGTTCCACAGCCAAGTTCAAAGCAAGTGGTGAGAAAAGGCAGCCTTGTCTAATCCTACATAATATGCAGAAGGGCTCAGATATCCATCCAATGTGGTTTACATAGCTTGAGACCCATAATACAAGACATAAACCCAGAGATAGTGAGATTTTTTGGGTCTCCAGTTGTTTCAGTTGTCTTTTTCTAGGTCTTTACCTTTGTGGAGCAGAGTGATTATTCCTTGTTTTTAAGGATGCGTATATATGAAAGTTCTCCTTTGTGAAATGAGTCCATGAATGAGTCAATAACTGCTTTTCCCATTTTATTCCAAAAGAATTTCAAGTGTTCTGCTGTCACATCTGGGTGCTGTGCCATTCTTTAGATTCTTTTGTTTAGGCATAAGTCGTTTCTTCTATTGTGACATTTTCCTTGCATAAGGTAGCATCATTTTCATCTAAAAAGGGAACATCTGATTTTCTATAAATTCATTGGTTGGTTCTGTAACATTTTCTGTGGCTGTTCTTTGATCATAGAAATTTTTATAAAATGATACTTGTTCATGTAATATGTCATTCTGGTCACTTATAATTTCACCAGTGTCTTTGCATAATCCAGTTATAATTTTTCTTTTTCCTAAAAAATTTGCTAAGCTACAAAAGTAATAAATGATAATAATTATGATAATAATAATGTGAATTTATATAGCACCTAATCTCTAAATAGGGCTCTAAGCACTTTACAAAAACGGGTAAACACACACAAACACACACACCCTCCCGAAACCTGGAGGGGGTCAAGCTGGTGTTCTCTTGACCCCCTCCCGGGGGGGTCACTACCTTATCGTGGTTGGGAGGCTTAGTGCCAGTGATCGAGTGAGCTATGTCGGCGGGGGTATCAGTGCTTCTTGGGGTTTACTGCTCTAGTCACAGGTCTTGATTGACACCCTACATAGCCTTTGAGCTGTTCAGGTAAATTTAATGGGGGTTTTTTGTATGTGCCCCGTTAGGGTTTCCCCATGCCAAAGGGGTCGGAGTGAGGCCCCAAACTAAAGTGCCCCCACTGCCCCTTTTGCTATTCTCTATTCTTTTTCCCGCTCTTTTCTGCCCTCGTCCCATCAAGCTTCTTTTCCACTTCTTTTTTCTTGCGGCCTTTAGGCCCCCCGTTTTGGTGCAGGGCCCTGTGATGGGGGGAAAAAACCCGGGGGATTGAGGAGCCGCTGCTCTCAACACACCCCTTTGGTTGGACCTTCCTAGACGGGGCGGCACAATTGGGCCCCTTGTGTCAATCGGTTCCCCTTCAGGGGGGGGTCAGACTGGCAGTTTGGAGGTAGGGGGAAAAACCCCAATAGTGCTGGGTTTTTCTGTCCGGGGGGTGGGATGTTTGGGGGGGTACTGTTGGAGTAAGGTTATTTGTATTCCCCCGAAACCTGGAAGGGGTTCAAGTGGTGTTCCTTGGGCCCCTGGCCCTAAGTTGGACCCCTGGGGGTGGGTAAGGGGGGTAAATTAAAATTAATAAACCATGAATTCCAAAAAAAAACACCCCCCCCCCAAAATTTGGCAAAAAAAGGAGCCCAGGAACAGCGACTGGTTGGGGGGTCGGGGGCCCTTGGTTTTTGGGACGTCATGGTTTGGTGGGGGCCCTGTTTGATGACAACCCCTTGTGGCTCTCACCCCTTTCGCTATCCAAAGGGTTCCCGTTTTGGGTGGGATCACTGAAATCTATCAAGAGGCGAGGAGCGGGCTTTTTTGGTGGAGACGGTCAAAAAAGGCGGGGACACAGCTTTGCTAAAGGCGACCCTTTTGTGGATAGGGCGGTGAGGGTTTCCCCAAAGGTTGAATGTTAAAAGGGGGTCTAGATCCCCAGAGTTGAGAGGAGTGTTGAGCAGAGATCAGGCGGCGTTCCGGGAGTGCCGGGTTTGGCGGTGACAGTAAGGAAGGGGGACAGAGTCCGACCCACTTTTTTCTAACCTTTGGCCCGAATGCCCCCCAAGGACATTTCAAGTGGGATACCTGTGGTGAACTTTTAAGTCGTACTTTCCGTCCCTCAAAGATGTTTCAAATCCCGAAAATTCGGACTGTGCGGGACCATGAAGGGGAAGAGGCGTGTGGACCTGTTCAAAGGCGGCGCCAGGGCAAATGGTCAGTCCACCCCGTTGGGGAAACTGGGGAGGGGCACCGTCCTATCAAAAGATACCCCCCCTGGAAAAAGAAAAAAACCCGAGGTGAAGACGGAAAAAAAATCTCTTTTTTTGAGGCACGTAAGCAAGTGGACCCCCGCATTACCAAAGGCGTTTACGCCTTGTGTAGCCCGGAGGGGGTTTGCGTCAGACGACGTCCACAGGGAGAGATGGACGACGTCCCTACCTTGTCGAACCGTTGGTTGGGTGGAGGGCCTGTCCACCCCTTCCATTGTACGGCGGTCCTAGGGGGCGGGGGGGGGGGGAAAGCCTCGGCGGGGCAGTTGTCCGCCTCCCGTCCCCCCCCACCCCCCGGGCCCCCGCCCCCCCTCTCATTCCCTGGCCTCGGGCTGGCGTGAGTGGCCAGAAACCCCGTCTAAAAAACCCAAGGGGGGAGGGTTGCGGCCTGGCGGGATCGGGAAGACCCGAGGTGGTAGATATTCCGGCTTGGGTTGGAATGGAGAAATTCAGTTAAAAAAAATAGATATGTATCTTGGCCGCCCTTTGAGCCCCCGAAGCAGAGGAGCGGGGGTTTGAAAGGATTAGGTGCTGCTTTACTTTTTTTTTTTAAACTTTTTAATGGCAGTGATCACTGGAAAAACCCGGGGGGTTCACCAAATTCCCCGGAACTTCAGCTGTTTTTGTCGTGCCTTAAAACCTTCAGTGCTGGCGCTGCAGGAGATTGAAAAGAGATGGAAGGTTTTTTCTCTCTTTGGTTTTAACTCAATTTTTAAAAAGCTCAGAAGAAAGAGGGTTTGCGGGGGGTTTTGTTTTTTTAGAAGCCCCATTTATCAGTACTTTCCCTTTTAAAGCACCCCTGGTGGCACTCAGAGCACATTGAGAAAAACCCATCACTGTCTGCTCCTTTTCTTTCCTTCCGTCGTGTTTGAGGCAGGCCCCTCATAAACCGGTCGACCAGCTCCCAGGGGACCGTTTTACTGTTGGGGATTTTAAATGGACCCCCCCCCACTCTGGGGGAAGTGAGAGAATCACCCCGAGGTCTTTCTTGGAAAACCTTTTTTTGATTGGATTATGCTGTTTTAACGACAAGTCCCCCATTCTTCTTGTCCTTGGAAAGCTTCGGTTTAGATCTGTGGTCTGCGACCCATCGTTGGTCCGGGGATACGAGTGGAGAGTGCCGACGATCGCAGGGGGAGTGACCATTTTCCCTGTCGTCCAAGGGGGAAGGTGACTTCTGCCTGCCCGCCCGGAGCCGGGACCGATAGGTTCGAACCCATCACAGCTGGGGCGAAAGCCGGTATTTTTTTAAAAGACCCAGAGAAAGTGGGAGAGATTTTTGTCTTCCTTAACCCCAAAACCCCCAAAAGAAGAAAGTGTGGAGGGTTTTAAAAAAAATAAGGGAAAAAAATGTCTCCCCCAACTTTTTCCCCTTAAACTTTCAGACGCTCTGGTCACAGGAAAAAGCAGTTGCCAATTTGCTTGCCCCCCCAAAATTGAACGAATCGAGATCTCCCAACAAATCGTCGGTTTTCAAAACCAAAACCTGACAGAAAAAACCCTGCAATTTCTCTTCCAAAAACCAGGAGGCTTAACCTTTTTTCACTAAAAAACTAAAATCTGTTCAGCCCTGCCGGATTCCTCTCAGGAATGGACGAGGCCCATTATAAATCTTAAAAACTTTTTCCCCGAAACGTCTGGAACCCTGTAAAAAAATTTTACAACCACCTGGATAAAAGGCTTTTTTCCACCCCCCGGGGGAAAAAAGCCCTAAATCCGGTACAAAAACTGGGAAAAAGCCCCCTAAAACCCCCCCAACTACTGCCCCAGTGCACTGCCCAGTGCTTGGTGAGGGAAGATGGTCAAGGGTTTTTAGACTGATGGGGAAAATAGGGCCCGAGGCCTTCTGCAAAAAGAACAGTGCGGTTTCCGAAAGCTCGCTTCCCGTTGACCATCTGGTTGTCGGGAAAACCCACTGTAGAATGTGGTAAACAAACAAAATGTGGTGGCCTATTTTTTTATTGGAGAAAGTTTACGTACCCGGGAAATTTGGGAAATCCTTCGGACCTGCACAAGCCGGTTTGAGGACCCCTCCCCCAGTTCTTCCAAAATTTTTTCAAGACAGACAATTCAGGTGAGGGTCGCACCACCATGCCCGACATTCACGAGCGGGCGGGGGTGTTCCGCAGGGAGCATTCGTTGCCGGCTTCTTCAGCTCAAAATTAATGACACTTTCAGTCCGTTGAAGGGATCGGACAGCACGTATGCCAGCACCCAGTGACGGTTTTGCTCTGCGTCGACAAACCCCAGTTTTTGGAAGAGGAGAATGGTTCCCCTTTTTCGTCCCCCAAAAACTGAATGTATCTTTTATAACTTTCCCCAGTTTCTATCGGCCCCAAAAATCGTCTGGGAAAATCCACCACCCCGGCGGTAAAAAAGCCAAAATTTTTGGGGTGTCTTTGTAGAGCTGAAACTCACCCATTCAAACAGCTGAAAGTTCTTCCCAAAAACCCCTGAACATTGCGAGTTGTGGGAACGGACTGGGGGTGATAAGGAACTCTCTTGCCTTTACGAGCTCTGGTCGGCCCAAAAGGGATTAGGGAAAGTGTAGATATGGCTGGGCCCCGCCCGTTTACTGAAATTTTGGCCCTATACACCCCAAGGGTTCCGTTAGTTTGGTGGTTCCCCGACCACCCTGTGCACAGCCTGTACGAGGGGGGGGAAACCGCCCTCTCAACCGCGGACTGAAGTGACCCTGAAATTTTTATTTGAAATTGTTTTTAAACCCTACAAACCTGCTTACACGCTGTTTTCAAAAACCCCTTTCGATAAGAATTTCAGAAAAACCCCAAAAACTGCTACTCCTTCGGACCCCGCATTCAGCCGACTTAGAAAATCCCGTTGGATGTCGGTGGCTCTCAGATTTTTTAAGTTCCCTGACAGCCCCCGTGGCCTTTAAAAACCCCTGGGCCCGTTTTCGTTGGCCCCCTCCGTAAAGACTTCCACAGTTTTTGGGCCTAAGCCCTATTTTTCAGAACTCTGTCCAAAAATTCCCCCACTTTTCAAAGATCTTCATGACGGTTCCAAGTAGAGGCGGGTCGTGATCGGGTTTTGTCCGCCTTTCCTGACGGCCTCAACGGAGCGCACCCTGTTGAAGCTGGGTGTACACGCGGAATGACGCAGGGTTTTCGGGCGGTAAAAAGGGTTCTCTCTCGAAAAAAAAGAGATTCTGTCTTTTCGACTCCTTTCAGCTGAGGCGATCGCCTGCAGGAATATCATCATCCCAAACTGCTGGAATTTTATTAAGCTTTTACTTCGCAATGAAGAAAGGTTTTCGAGGTTGTTTTGGGCCCTGGTTGGGGGACTGTTGGCATTCGGGTAACGAAAGGGCGGATGTGGCCGGGAAAACGCGTAAAGAAAGATTTCCAGATCCTTTGTACCTTTCACGACAAAAGGGAAGGTGAACCTTATGTTAAGGATCTTGGCAAGAGGGTGGAACCCCAGGGAAACAAGCTTTCCAGATTGTCCAGACCTAAAGAGCCCCTCCCTTCGGGGGGAAAAAAGAAAGGGGGGGGTCTGTGCTGTGCAGATGCGTCGGGGCACACTTTTTTTTATCATTTCTTACTTGTTAAAAGGGGGAAAGGCCCTCGATGTTTTCCCCTGTGAGGGCCCTTCACCGTGAAACACGTGCTCCGGGACTTTTGGGGATCTGTGACGTTAGGAACAGACATTCTGCGGTTTCTTTGAAGATTTTTTTCGTGATGTCCCCCCGTGGGTGTGGTGGATTCTTAAAAGAAGTAAACTTTTTAAACCCAGATTGAAGGTTTTAAAAATGGAAGTTTTTTTTCAAATTTGGAGGGGGAAAGTTTGAGTGGTGCTCTTTTAATTGTTTGTTGTTTTATCCTTGTGTAGTTTTTAACGCGGGATACCTTGAGATGGCCTTAGTGGTCGGCGGGCTCTAAGACCAAAAATTTTCTTTTTCATTTCATTTCAAACACAACACACCACAACACACAAACATCACACACCACCCACAACACAACACACACACACAACCACGCACCACTTACGAGAAACAGTAGGGTCAGGCAGTGGTTTCTACTCAATTTAAAGCAATAGGAAAAAGGGAAAAGCCTGAATGAAGAGGATAAAAAAAAGAGTTTGATCTGCCCAGGAAAAATTTCCCTTGACTTAAAGTGTTTTTTGTATTGTATTCTTTTTTGTAAAGATTTTTCTGTGTAAAATTCTTGCTGCTCTCTCAGGGGATAGGCGTTGTCAGGAGTGCGCAATCTTTTTTATTTTTTGATTTCTGCCTTCAAGGCATTTGTTTTATTCGGTGGATTTTTTTTTTGAGCTTTTTTGCCGAGGACCCTTTGTCCCGTGGGGTTTTTTTTTTTTAATGAGCTTGGTTCATTTTTCTCTTGACTAAAAGACTAGCCCCCGACCTCACTAAAAGGTCTAGTGGAAGAAAAAAATCACGACTGTAACGGCATGCTCCAAACATTAGTGTTACTCTAAAGGGACTTTCAGTTGAAAATGGTTTTTCCTGTTTTCGGGAAAGCCCAAAAGTATTTTGTGTTGTTTCCCCCTTTCCCTTAATGTTTTTACTCTTGTTCTGTTTTGTCCCTTTTGCTTTGCCCAGTTTAATATTTTTAAGTTCTCTTTAGGCAATAAAAAAAATAAACAACTCTTATTTATTTTCATTAGCGGATTTTAATGGTCCATTCGTTTTTCTTTTACTGTGTTTGTTTTCTTCTGGTTTTGTTTCGTTTTTGGGCAGAATTTCTTTTCCAAACTCACACGTTTTTTTTTAATTTTTTTTTTTTTTTAAATTTTTCATATTAAAATTTTTTTTTTAAAACAGCAGTTTTTGTATAATTTACATTTTTTCCCTTTTAACTTTTTTAAAGTACTTAAATTTGGTGTCATATACTGTACCATGTCAAAATGATGCAAAAAAAGGCCTATGGTTTGCTCTGCTTGGCCAAATTTTTGCGCGGTAACAGTGAAAAGACGGGCCCCCCGCTCTCAGCCAATCAAAACGCCCCAAAAAAAATTAAGGTTAATAATTTCCCTTTGGCCCGGCTCTCCACGCCCCTTTTCAGGTTTTACGCTCGTCTGTCTTAGCTTTTTTGGCTGTTCAGGTATCCCTTTGGCCTTATTTTTTGATGGGCTTTTGTTTATTGTATTCTTACATTTTTGTGTACCGATTCGACTCGGCACCCCGATTGTTCGATTTTTTCTGCCTTAAAATCGACCTGTCTTTCCTTCTTGTTGGGGGGGCGGATTTTTTTGTTTGGGGGGCCTAAAACGGGTTCCATGCCCCGTGTGCCATACCCGAAGGAGGGAATCATGATGCTGGGATTGAGACTCGGTAAAAGACTTCCCCGGCCCCGGGGTCATGATTCCCCTGTAGGACCCCGGGATGCGTCGTTAGCGTGATCGCGGGGCGCGTTGTACCGTTTTAAAGGTCATGAAGGGGACCGGGGGGGAAAAAGGTCGGGGGCGTGCCCCCCGAGGTGTCCCAGGCGAGGCAGGGAGAAGGGTGAATGGCAATACTGGCTGTGGGGACCACGCTGGCGCGGATCCCGAGGGGAGGCCGCGCCCCGGGCCCTTAACCCCGGGGCCCCCCTCGGAGACGGCCCCGCGTGCCCCCTTGTTGTTCCCCTCCCCCCTTCTCTGTCGACCCCCCCCCCACCTCCTTTTTGGGGGGGGAGAAAAATTTTTGGTTCCGGGGGGGGGTCTCTTTTGCCCCCCGGGCAAGCCCCCCCAGTTCCCCCCGGGAGGGGATTCGGGGCGCGTGGCAACCCGCTCTGAGGTCTTCCCCCTATCCGGCCGGTTTCCCCCGCTGGGGAGGCCCGTGGTGTAGGCGGTTCCGGGGCAGTCGCCCCTCGTCTTCGGGGGGAATGACACCCCGTGGACCCCGACCTCCCCCCGACTTGGCCCGGTTTTTCCCTTCATGGAGGTCAATGCACCCGGACCCTTGGGGTTGGGTCACAGTATGGCTGGTGCCCACGGGTAGTTACCCCCCTTTCCCCTATGGGGCGTCTAGGGTGCACAGGGTTGCCGGGAGCACCCGGGCCAGCCCCTGTTGCTCCCCCCCGGACCCCCCCCAGACATTCACAGGTGACAACACGCCCCCCAGTGGGACGACTTTTTTGTCGGTTTTAGTCGAGTCCCGACCAAAATTGCACTTGTCCACAAATCGGGCCTTGTAACCCCCCAGGTGACCCCCGGGCACAACGGCCTCCTTGTCAGGACCGACGGTGCTCAGGGGCCCATGGCCCGGCGGGGGCCGGCGTTTCCCCCCCTGCCCAGCCCTCGGTCCCCGTGAATGAGTGGGGGGTTTGCCCCCCCAGCACTCGTGGGTCACTTTGCAACAGGGGCCTCTCGAAAAGGGTGGACCCCCCCACCAAGCATGGTTGGCTCGGGCCCCCACGCTCCCACCCCCTTAAAGGGGTAAGGGGAAAAAAAGTGGGGCCTGGTCGGCTGGGTGTCCCCGTATCCCGCGGGTGACCACAGCTCAAGGCGCCCAGTGGGTACATCCACTTTGGGTGGCCCCAGCAGGGGGGATGCGAACAAAAAGTGGGGGCCCCCTTTGGATGAGGACGAAACAAACAGATGGCACTCTTCGCCAATCCCAGGGGGGGGAAAATTGGCCCCTGCTCCCTAGGGACACCCGAACCAAACTCGGACTTTGCCCAGCTCGAACTGCCCTCCCCCTAGGGCAGATGGAATCGTCCTCAGGCTACTTTGTTACCCTTACCCTCCTTAGCCCCTGTGACTCTAACCCAGAACCCCAAAGGGAACTCAGGTGCAGAAAGGTGCGGGAGGTTATTAAGCAGCCCGCATGTCAGGGGTGCGCTTCCATCCCTCCTCCAGGCAGGGAGTCCCTCTCTGCCCGGGGCCCCTTTCCCCGGGAAAGTTTCTTAAAAATTCCTCCCGGGGGGGTTGTGGTCGGGCACCCCCGGACCACCCCGCTACGCGGAGCAGAGCCCCCCGCAAGAACAGATGTTTGGGCTCACAGGCCCACCTTCCCACTTAGCTAACTATCCTTTAAAAGTTAGCAGGGGGGGACAAAAATTTCCGGCTGCCTCCCCGGGTTTTCCCCGGGTCCCTTCGACGTTCTTCACGGGCCCAAAGAGCTGGGGAACGTTCCAGTTAATCAGGACAAAGGGGTCTCTTTCCCCTGTCCGCCCGGGCCTCTTCACCGACCCCGAGGTTACACGCTTTTGGAAAAGGGTGCATCTGGTCTCACGGCAGTGAGACAATACCAGCCTTCACTTCAATACGTGTAGGCCCGGGGTGATCCATTTTCAGCCCCTTAAAAAATCCTGTGGAGGAGAGGGCTGCCCCGCGGTCATCCCGCACGCAGACTCCCCCTTTGGCCCGTTCCCGCCCCATTTTGTCGCACAGGGAGGACAAAGGGAGGTGGCCTCATATTTGGCCCCAAAACCTTTATGGGCTCCAGGGTTCTATGCCATTGAAGAGACTGGCCCCCAGGGCCCCCCCATTTTCCACGCCGCCCGTCAAGGCAGGGTGCCGAATCAGGGCAGGGAAAAAAAACCACCTTAGGTCTGTCCAACCCACCGGCCTGCCCAAGGCCAGAAGGCAGCAACCCCCCAAAGAGGGCCCGATTCAGCACCCCGGTCGTTCAGCCCCTAAGTAGGAAACTTGTCCCGGGGATGCACATCAGTGGTGGCCTTTGGGCCAAAGACGGGATTATGTCGGTGCTAGAGTGGGGGGACATGCTTTTTCTTGGGGGGAGGATCTCCCCCCTTAAAGATCCACTCCCTCTTAGGTGCCCAGCTCGCGGAGCAGGAGAGCGTCCTAGAAAAAAAGGGTTGCCCCCCCCACCTCATGGGGGGTATAAACTCAACTTCGGACCCCCCGGCCCCCCGGGTTTTTTCGGTGGTTGTTGGTGATTCCAAAAAGGGTTTGGGAGGGTGGAACCGTTTTTAACTTGTCCCCCCCCAAAAACTTCCTCCCAAAATCAAAATTAAAATGGACCCACGGACAGATTCGGGAGACCTCCAACAAAGGGGATTGGCCCCCCCTATCGATTTGGGAAAGTTATTTTTATTCCATCCATTCGGGTCCCCTGGGAATTTGATTCTTAAAAGGGGGCCCTTCCCGGGGCCCCCCATTTTTCTTCCCTTTCCCCCTTTTCCCGTCTTCCAGGTGGTGCGGGAATTGGTGCCTGTCCGTCGGAATCCCTTTGGGGTTGTGGTACCCGGACGACTTTGTTTTCCCGGCCCCGCGAGGCCTGTGCCTGAGTCATACGGCCAGACTTTGACCTTTGCTCCCAACTGGGCTTCCCCATGGACAGCAGATATGCGATTGTCCCCTGTCAGTCCTTGATTTTAGGGTGAGTTCGACATGCGGTCTTGTTTGTCTTTCTGGCGCCAGATCACTGGGACCGTTGGAGGCCCCCTAGCCCCTGGCGCCCCTCCTCCCCAAAATACAGTGCAGACCTTTCTTCCCCCTTTGGGGTGTGGAGCCACGGCACCCTTTATTCCCCCGGCAGGGTTCTCAAAACGCCCTCCCGAGGGCATGAGGTTACGCCGGTCCCCGAGCACTCGGGCCCGGGATACCCCGATTGTCTGGGGGGAGTGTTTCTCGAGGTGAGATCAGAGTGTTAATCACCCCTTTGGAACGGGGGTTCCCCTTTGCCCCACCTTCTTCAGGTGGCACCTTTTACAGAGCCTCCCCCCTGGGTGGGGGCCCCCCTGGACTCACTCTATGCAGGGGACTTGGGCCCGGAGGGGGCCCATGCCCCAAACAAAGTTTGGAACTGGGGGCAGTTGCAGGACTTCCCGACTTCATGGGGGGGGGCCCCTGGCAAGACCTCCGCTTGTCACGGACAAGACGACGGTGCATGTTATGTGAACAATGGGGGGGGCGCATCGGCAGACCTCTAATGGGATGGGCTTCCTCCGTTTTGGTGCCCCAGCAAGGGCATTGCACTTTCAGCGGACCCCTGAGCAGGAAAAAACCAATTCTTGGGGATGCCTTTTGCGGTCCCAAGAGTGTCATGGCAAGAGTGCACCCCGGACAAAGGGCAGCTTCGGGGGGGGTGGGAACAGTGGTTTGGCCGATGGTGGACCTTGTTCAACAAAGAGCTTCCCACTTCCGTGTCTTAGTTTCCCACCCCGAAGCGTGGGCGTGGTGCTCTCTTCTAGATGGAGCAGTTGATTTCTCCGGTTTCTTCCCTTTCATTTTTGTCCAGGGGATACGGAAAAAACAGATTGGAACACCCGCAGTGATCCCATTGGCCGGGGAAAGGCCGAGACCGGTTTGGGGCCCTTTAGTCCCCGAACTGTTCCCCCCCCTGGGAAATTTAAACAAATCTCTTGCTGAGGCAAAAAGGGGCACTCCGCTTCCAATCCCCAAAAGCTCCCCAGCACGATGGTGCTGGCGGTCGGAACTGTTGTCACAAATTTAAGTTTTGACCCCCCCCGGGGCCTCTGTGTCGGCCCGCGCTGACCCGGGGGGGTTTTTCCCCTTTTCCTTCCTGTCCCGGAGGAGGAGGGAACGGAGACTTTTTATGTTTTTGGGGAAGATATGGTTTCGGTGGTGTAAGTCAGGGCATTTCCCTAGAAAAATTACGGCATGCAGCTGGCCAATTTCTGGCTTTGCTCCCCGGTTTCCTGTCTGTTGTTTGTGCGGGGTACGGTCTGCCCTTTTGTACCACAATGCAAACGCTAGGTGGGTTTCCGGCCCCTTTTAAGGGGTTGCCTGCTCAGAGAGGTGGGGTGGGGTGCCCTCGAAGGAAGCTAGACCAGAGAGTGCCCCTCTGGGGCTTGTTCCTGGTGCGGATTTCATTTGAAAAAAGCCTTTTCATTTGGGGTATTTTCTTTTGACTCCTCACCCCCAAGACCTTCCCTTTGTGGCGCCCCCCAGGGGGTCGTAGAAGTGAGCTGCATGGGTTGGGAAGCCACAAAATCTGGCCTTCCAAAAGGTGGTTCCATCACTATTCGTTTCCTTTCCCGAGTTTCTGGCTAAGAACCAAGACCCTGAGGCTTTTTTTTTCCCCCCTCTCGGGGTCAGACTTGTTGATATTCTTGCCCCAAAATGATGAGGATAGGGGACCGTCCTGTTCGGTGTCTCAAATATTTTTGGGATAGGTCTGCCTGGCGTCTTTAGAGGTGTTGCTCATCTCCCCCAATGAGAATTACAAAAAAAGCATTGCTGCAGGCACCATTTCCCCCCAGGTTTCCCCCGTCATTGTGAGCCTATCTCTGCCAAGGGATATCAGGTCTTCATCCCAGGGCAAACGAAGTGCGGGAAAGCTACTTTGGTGCTTTCCCGCCTCAGTCAACGCAGCATGTTTGGAGGCAGCCTTTGGCCCTTGAGAACCTTCTAACTTTACCCCAGGAATTTTTCCCTATGGCCGGGGCGACGGGTTCCCAAGGGGATTTCCCTTTTTGCGGTAACACTGCCGTTCGTTTCAAGGGTCCCATAGAACCCGTAGGTGTGCCCCCCCCATTTGCTTTAAAATTTTGCTCAGTTTTACATGGTACAGTATTGAAACCCAAAGGAGGGTTTGATTATACTCTTTTGGGTTAAAATACTTTACCATGAAAACCGAATGCCGCCGTCCCTCCCCCCGTTTTCCCCCGTGGTTCTAGGGGCATTTTTGTTCTTTGGCCCCGGATGATTAAGGCTTATGTTTTTTGGGCGTTTGATTGGCTGAGGCGGTGGGCCCCTTTTTTACTGTTAGCCCCGGGGAAATTTGGCCAAGAGAGCAAAACCAATAGGCCAAATTTTCTCGTTTGATGGTAAGTATATTTAACACCAAAAATGGGGTATAATCAAATCCCCCTTTTAGTCTATGTTAGTGGCCCGAACTGGGTGCATGCGGTATTTCAAAATACGCAAAAATGCAACATACTTCTGCATAAAGCAAAAATCAAATTGTTGAGTGCAAATGGGTTTTTTCTCCCGGTGTGTTCTTTTTGTATTGGAAATGTCCTCAAATATCAATTAATTTAGTGATTTGATCAATTCATTGAATTATTTATTTCTGTTTTGTGATGGGGAGTTTGGATAAAGTTAATTTTTTTGAGGATGCAGTGAAAACTCTAAGGAAAAGGTTGTTTTCTTATCACAAGTTTATTTGTAGTGTCTCAAAAAGGTTTGTTCAGTTGAAAATTTGGGGGATATGTGTTTGCAAAAAATGAAATCGTTTTGCTGCATTTGTGATTTTAGACAACCAGGATTCTGTCCTGTGCCAGTTGCAGATCTACTTTACCACTAAAGTGTTTGGAAACCATAATTACCCACGTCATTCCCTTTTGGCAGCAGCTGTCATTGACCTTGGTGTGGAAGTGTTGCAGCCTGCTTCCTAGTCAGCATAGTGATCAGATGTTCAAGATATGTTAATCTATGCTGAACAGCTAGTACCCTGCCCTATGATCTGCTTTCTACAAGACAATAGTCCAAAGGAATGCTCTCAGCAGAAGTAGTCAAACAAAAAACAAAAGGGGGCAGCGTCAGTTCATCTTTTAAAAAAAACAAACAAGAGTCTTGACTCATTAACATTCAATTTTACAAGTTTATACCAAGAGCCGATTGTTGGGATGAACAAAGCAAGGACCCCCTCCCTATTTTTACCCTCTAACTAATCTAAAACGTACCCTGCATCTCTGCAACCCACAAGGGGTTGCCCATGAAACACCGCACCTTCCCAGACTAACTAACACCCCAGCAAACAAAACAGAAAACACAGAAAATTTCAGCTCAGTTCTTTACTGTAGTTCACTTTGAAACAGGTCCAGACAGAAAATTAACCCTTTAAACTAGTACACTTCTTTGGTTTTATAATAACATAGTAAATAGGTTTTGGAAAAACGTGGCACCAGTTGTGTGCAATGTCAGTTCACTTGAACTACACCCAAACTCATCCGTTGTCAGCATGCCTAATGAAGGACACATGCCTGCACAATCAAAGAGGTACGGGATGTGGGACAGTGGGTGAGGACATTCGAAGTAGGGAGGTCAGGGGAAGGAGTGGGTGTGAGGAATTTGGGGTGAACAGGGCAGAAGGGAACCAAGGACGACTGCAGAGACGATTCCTGGAGTTCCATTGGGATGGCAGACAGGGGAAAACCACAGGAAAAATTGACTCCCATGTCTCTGGAGACTATGCTGTTTTACAAAAGAGTAAACCCGCATATAATCCGAAAGAGACATTTATCTAAATGACATTTTGTCGCTATTTATCATGCTAGTTTCAAACTACAGAAACAAAACTCAGTGAGGCAATATTACAATCCCCCAATCACATTTTCAAACAATCACAAAAATGTTTTGGAAATCTTAGACTGCAATTACACACAGTTTACTTTTTAAAGGAAATAAATTTGAAGCAATAACTCAAGCTGAATACATGGCAGACAAACCCGAAACACAACTTTACTAATTCCCCCAAAATATCTAGAAATAAAAGAGTATGGATTTAAAAGATTTCCGTTAAAACACCTCTCTCAGCCATATACACATCCAAAACCTAAGTCACATAATGCCAATAAATGTCACAAGTTACAACACAAACACCATGAGGACAAACTAACTATACAACTTCTCCCTCACCTGTCACCAGAAACAAGCACACCACTGGCTCAGAAGAAAAACACAGAACACGAACCACACAGAGGAAGAAAGGGGGTCACACTGAATTGAACCCCACAACTCCTGTTAAGAGGACACCCAAAGCTCGCTTGCTGGCCCGGCGACCGTCTCATACCAAAACTCAGCTCCAAAAGCAAAGCAAAATCCTTCCAAACGATGTAACATGTGAACTCCTCTCAAGTGTTTAGAAAGAGAAGGAATAAGGACATGCCAGACACACATCACAAGAGATTCACGTGCATTAGTTCAGTATTGAACTAAGCACACAAGAGAATGATGGAGCAAAAAAGAGGGAGAGGAGGAGGGAGAAAGGGAGATGAGGGGAAAGGGAGACGAACACGCGCACAAATGAATGCCATGAGCCGGGACAATAAGTAAAAGTAATTGCAAATAGCTTCATGCAAAGCCATAATCCTCAACCTCATCACCCTTTCATTTTGTGTTTTTATAAACTGAACCACGATTTTCACTTATTTCCAGAGAGGACATTTAGCCCTGAGTCTTTTGACTCATCAGGCAGTGAAGACTGGTACTGTCAGGACCAGTAGTGGGCAGTGCAGGGTCCCCAGTGGGTCACTCACGAACCATGGGTGGATTCCACCTCAACCGAGCTCTCATCAACCCCTTTGCCCCATCACGCCTCCAGTTCAAAATGACATCCAACCGACGACGCTGGGTACATGCTTACCAACAGGTGACTCATGATTTTCTGTTTTAGTTAAAAACATAGTTCGTTCCAACAGGTGACTCCTCATTTCTGTTTTAGTTAAAACATGGTTTGTTCCTTTAGGTAATTCATGATTTTTCTTTTAGTTAAACATGATTTGTTCCTACAGATAACTCCTCATTTCTGTTTAAATTAAAATGGTTTGTTTGAGAAAGTAGGATTCATAGTTGTAAAGAGTGCACGGTGTGAGTATGTTCTTGCTTGCTGGAGAAAGACCGTGGAAGGGTTTGTTTTTATTCTGTCAGTTGTCAGCAAGTCATGTCTAGCACCAGTAGTTGTATTTACTTATCAGGTTTAAGCAGGGACCAGAGAGGTTGCCAGTGCATGGACATGAAGATAGAAAGGGGGGGGACAACAGACAGAAACAGAAAGAGGCAAAGAAAACAAGAGAGTAATGAAAAAGAGAAAGAAACTGAACATAGAATTTTCAGAAGATGGGCATATATTTCATAACAAAGTGTGGAGCCTTCTGGCTGACATGCGATTCCTGCTGGATTAAAAACAAGAACAAAACCAAAAACATGAGTGATGAGGAGGAGGGGGTACACCAGTACTTACATGTATATAGATCTTTCAATCCATATCATGTTATTACTCACCATCTCAAAGAAGTATTTGTCAAACTGAAGATTGTGTGATGGAAACCAAAAATTCCATCCAGCAAAAGCAGCCCATATGAATTCTCATTTCAGTGTTTCATGATCATAATACAGATAGATCTATCAGAGTTTCAAATCTTTGTCTTCATCATGATTTTCCAGCTTTGATAAGTCATAATAAAATCATAAAATGCATTTCTTTCCTTTTTTAATTTTTTTTTTTATGCATTTCTTTCCTTTTTTTTTTTTTTTTTTTTTTTTTTTTTTAATATACCAGACAAGTCAGTTCTCTTTTCAGTAGTATGATTGGTGGATCTGACACATTTTCCCACATAAAAAAGATCTAGATAAATGTTGCGGACTTCCTGTCTTCATCATAGCTTTCAGGCTGTCTTGTTTGTTGGGGTTTTTTTTACAAAATAATTAATGCCATACGAAAATTGATTTTCTGTAATCTTCTCTTTTAAGTATGTTTTTTTTTTCTTCATGATCGCAATTTACTTACTACAGGTTTAGACCAGTTGATGTGTAAACTGCCATAATAATTATAATAATGGACATTTATGTGGCGCTTTCTCAGGAACTACTGTTCAAAGCGCTTTACATTTCATTACCCCTCCCACCTCCCCAACAATACTCTCCTCCAACCCCTGCCCCCACCTCCGTCACATACACGGAAGCACGGGAAAAAACCTATGCAACTGAACATTGGCAAATTACCCACCTAACTATGATGTTCTCCAGGAAAACGTCCAGATCCAGTACGCGTTCAGGCACAGAAAGCACAGACACTCACCAACAAAACCAACACACACCACGCCAAACCGGCTCTTTACAACAATACATGCACCAAATCAGGATCACACAAAGATTAGAAATAAAAATTCAAAAAATACCAAAGAAAAACATATAATAATATAAAACCGCTGTTGTGCTTTTGGAAAAGGAGTGTTATCGAGCAGATTTAGAGATTTTCAGTGCGACAGAATGCCGCAAAATTTCTGGTAATATTTTCTTACAGTGACGGGAGCCTGGAAAGATAAAGATCTTTGACCCTGTTGCTTCTTTTTTTACAAACAGGGAGTTCTAAAAGCCATGGTATCAGAAACCGAATGAAGGTGACGGTTGGAAGTACACTTCAAGGAGGTCAGAGAGGTTTTAGCGAGGGCCAGAGCTTGAAAGATGGAGGGCAGAAAAACGACAGAGCAGAAGCTAGTATCAATTGTTTTTGACACTGGTTAGACAGTGAGAGAGAGAGTGGAATAGAGGAGTAATGTGTTCAAATTTTGGAGGATGTATGAAATTAAGTCGGCGCATTGTTCTGAACTCTTTGAGTTTATCAAGTGAAGAGTGTTAGGAGTGCCGACAGAACAGAGAGCTTTGCAGGTAATCAATCTAGAACAAAACAAACGCACAGAATAATGTTTTGGTCTAATTCCATAGACAGGTAATGGCAAATAGCAACTAATTCTTCGCAACTCAAGATAAGCGATTGCAAATGTTTGAAATAAGTTGCTGACCAATGTCAGAAGACGTGGTCAAGGACTGCACCAAGGCTATGCACAGATCGGGCGACAGGAATGACTGTGTTGTGTACCCAGAGAGAATGAAGAGAGAGTGACGGGTGGTTCATAAATTTTATTGGGACAAGCAAGTACAACAGTTCAGTCTTTTCCTCATTTTAGGCCTGTAGTTTGTTGAAGGTCATCCAAGACTTCAGTCTGTTATACACTTTTGCATTTGTGTCATGAGTTGAATCAGTTTCAGCAATAGACGCCCACTAATAGAGTTGAGAGTCAGTCCAGCGAAGCTCTTGTGCGAGTAGGACAGTACTTTTTATAATATCAGACAGAGGGGGTTAGCCTACAGAACAAACAAAATAGGTCCAAAGGACTGCTCCCTGTGGGCCACAACTGATAAACAGGTTTCATTATAAATTTGCCATTTACACAGACCAGTCTGGGTACGATTCGTTAAGTAGGACCTGAAGCCCAGGATAAGAGGCAATGTTTGTGAATTGCCAATAGAATGTTGAGTCCTTCAATGAGAAGTGTATGATCAATTGTTATCAAATGCTGCAGTAAAATCTAAAAGAGCAAGAACTGAAATTCTGTCATCGTCAAAACCCACAGAGAATGTCATTTACAATCTTCAGCAATGCTGTTTCCGTATATGACTTGTCGGTAGAAGACTGATGGTGGTCGAAAAAGATCATTTGCTTAGGTGTTTAAGAAGCTGGGGAGGAGGGTGCCTTTTTCTAAAATTTTGGATGGAAAGGAGGGAACACATTTGGACAGGTGGGAATTTTTCATTATTGTTTGATCTAAGGAAAGCTTTCTTTATGAGTGGACGCACAACAGCATGTATGAAACAAAACAGAAAGGCACCCCGAAGAATTGAATCATTAACAACATGAGTGATGTACAGAAACAGGACATCAAGCAATCAAGGAAAAAAACAGTGAAAGTGGATTTGGGTTTGATTACACAGAACTTTGCGCTGCATTTAAGCAGATTTTCTTTACCATTTGTTCATCAAACAGGGGTTAAAACTGGAGGAGACATGGACCTTTGTACACATGATCAGCTGCTGCGTTGTAACCAGGGGAACAAACAGAGTCACGATTTATGGCCATCATTGTTATCTTATTGGTAGAAAAAGTCTGCAAAAATTCTTTTTAGTGAGAGTTTCTTGGCTGTTATAATTGTTGGTTTGCTTTGCCAAGAAGAGTGTTATCGAGATGTTGCTAATTGTTTGCTTATGGGCTCTTGCCCAAAATTTTTGCCTGAGTAAACTGTACTCTTGGCACGATCAACGATGATTCAGTGGGCACGGTTTTGGCAGCCTGAAAAATCTGCCAGTGGACTGTAAGGCCAAGAGGCAGCCACGCCCTCTCAGCACGCCTTCTTTCCTGCTGGCCTCATGATGCTCAGGTCCCACAGTCTGTACCATAGGAGAAGGGGTCCGTGTGAGAGACAATGCGAAGACGGTGGAGCGAATTGCTTGTCCAGGTTAGCATGCAAGGCACTGAGAGAAGTCCTCTGCTGATGGTCTTGGTGGTATAGGTCAGTCTGGAGGTCAGCTTTTGAAAACCTGGATATCCATTGAAGCCAGCTTGTTATTTCTCTGTAGCTTCGTGGGTTGGGAGGCTTGGAGAGGTTCGACTGCACACCAACAGGAAATAGTCAGAGACAGGACTTGGTTCCAACAGCTTTTGTCTTCCTGTAATAACTCAGTCATCATGTGACCATGGTTATGGAGTCGGATTGGAGACAGATGACTGAGTTGAAGGTATCGAGCATGTCAAAAAACTTTAGGATGTGTAAACCCAGATGGAGGGTTTTGTAATGAAGTTGGAAGTCACCCAAGATGAGCAGGGATCCTGTCAGGTTGTGGGCATATACTAAGAGTCTGGGGAAAATGCTGTATGAACATTGCATTCTGTTCAGTTTGTCTTTTGCTGGTGGGGGGCAGTAAGTATAAAACATTGAAGTTGAATGAAACTGTTGACAAGTAAGTGAAGATAAAAAAGTTAAAAGAGAGTGGTGGAAAGGAAAAAGGGGAGGAAAACATGATGTCTCCGTTTATCCGACACGAACTAAAGCTGACACCTCCCCAAGTAGTTGTTTGAGCGAGGAAAAAGAGGCAGTGGTGAAACCCAGGGGGCGACAGATGTACATTTTGCCTCGTCTCCCCACTTCACGAAGCCAGGTTTCAGTCCCACAACAAAATGCACGTGTTGTTTCCAATAATGTAACCATTAATGGCTCTTGATCCTTTCACCCAATTACTGGTATTACAAAGATGCAACTGTCAGGTCTGTTTAACCCTCAGTGTCAAATTGGATGATAGGAACATGAGTTAAGATAGGAAAATTATTACAGACCGTTTATTGTCATGAACTGTGGAGAGCCAGTCCATTTACCCCCCACGATCACTCTGATCTTCTCTGCTTGTGTCGTCCAGCTCGATGGGAATGAACACAGGGGGGAGTGGCACCTTATGCCAGCACCTCAATAAGCAGCAGTCAAAGGACGAATCGAGTTCAGCGGTGATTACTGACAGCAGTTCCTCACGTGTTGTTAAAACAAGACACTGACGGCGATTAAATCACATACCCACCTGGCGCCTTGGTTTTGGAAAGGGGAACATGGACCAGGACCTGAAGGTGGGTTGCTACAGTGAAGTTAATGAGTGGGACACAAACATGGTGATAGGTGACATACAAGAATTGTTGCAGATTGAAAGCAATAAAATCCAAATGTAGTATAAATCTGGGGTATAAAAATGACATGAAACAGACACCAGAATAAAGTCCAGTTCATGGCTGCATGGTTGCCAATTTCTCAAACCACAATCGTACAGGCAGGCCCAAAAAAACACCAATTTATGGCGCATGAAGTATGCTGCCTGCTGGATCGCCTCACTCTCACTCTGATACAGTTGATCCATATTCTATTTTAATGTTTCCCCATCAGAATGGATATCTTGCAAACTCTCTTGTAATGTTGTGCTGCTTTGTGACAGACTGTTCGTTGCCCATCATATCCACGTTTATTTATATCCAAACAATTACAGTTTCTTGTATGCATAAACTTTTAAACCTATCCATCTTTTCCATGACTTAACCATGAGATACTTCATAAACAGCAGCAGAGATATGCAGATGCTTACCAGTACCCAACGCTTCAGGCAAAAAGGATGACAATAAATGCATCAGCTAGAATTTTCTGAATGTTCAGTCTGGATTTTTCATACCCTCTTAAAAAAAATTCGTAGGCGATAAAACATGTTGATGGTGTGTTTAGTGTTAATTTGTTTGTTCTGTTCCCATTTCTTTTACTTTTTCTTCATGAATTAAAACTTGCAAACAAATATCTGCTATTTTTGGCAACCAAATCTGGGGGATCTGACGGCTAAACAATATAAAACCATTCCCAATCCAGAAGGACGGTTGGTCCACAACTTCAGATTCCTCTCAGGTAGGGTGTTTAGTTCTGTGAGTGCCCTTCTTTCACCCACCCCCACTATACTCGACAGTTAATGTGGGGGCTGTCCCAGTTTTACATTTTAGTGTGTCATTGTTGCGTCTTGTTCTGTGTTATTCATTGCTGTGTGAGATTCAATCTCTCTGTCCAGTCAGTGGACAGCTTTCACTGCTTTATGTCTGATTCTTTTAGGAGGAAAAATTGTGGATTGTGCCAGGATAGGGGCTGGTTTGGCCCCTCATGGCACATTCATGTGATGATTGCTTTTCCCTGGGTAACCATGTTCAGTGTGATATATGTTGCTATGACTCCAGCTACATAGTCTTAGCATTCTGCTGGGTGTGTGTCGTCTGTATTGTGTATGAGTAATAAAATGACTTTCATGTGTGAAATGAGAGTTTTTATTTGCATATTTGCAATATTGTTTAGCATGCTTTAATTTGGTGACAAACATAGGTGTGGACTGTTGGAGTGTGTTAGTGGATTTAATTTATCTTTGTTGATTCGTTTTTCACCACGGTTTTGTTATCTTTGTTTGTTTTTTCTTTTAATTGAAGTACACAATGGTTTTCAATATATTTGTTTTATTATGATATACATGACGTACACAATGAATTTCTTATATTTGTTTATATTGATTTATGAATGAATATTATGTATATCTTGAATTTTATCATTAATGTCTGTTGTTTGGTTGTCTGCATGATGTACTGGGAACAGGTAGGTGGGGGGCTTCTGGTCACTCACTCTTACCAGAGCCATGACAGTGGTTTAATCTGGACAGTTTTCTTTTCTTCCTCCTTCGCCTTCCCATTAGATGAGGCAGCCGGTGTCCTCGGTGAAAGGCTGCATCTGTGGCAGCTCTCAGGGGGCTACAGTTTGCTTCCCCTGCTGTCGGTGTTGGCCAGTACTTCTTCCTGGATGCTGCATGAAATCCTACAGTCTTGAAGGATGTGGTCGTGTTGTCATGTGGTCCTCACCGGCAAGGGCACTCTCATCTGTCCAATGCAAATTGTCGTGTGATGATGGTGGAGCAGGGGTTGTGGCCATTCCTCAGGCAAGAAGCTTCTTGGACCTGTTTCCGTCCATTTCAGCAAATGGTATCTGTCTTCTGGGTTATATTTGGCGGGTGCTGGAGGGCGCAACTTTATTCTTTGCTGTTGCCTTGTGATTGTCTTGATTTCATCATACTGACACAGTTTGTTGGCTGCTCCAGTGCCACCATCTTTTTGCCAGAATTCCGCTTTTTCGTTGCCTCTGATGCCACAGTGTGTGGTACCCATTGTATCACACTTTCTCCACTCTGGCACTCAGGGCAACAAGGGCTGAAGTGAGATGTTCTGTTCTTTGCAGCGGGTTCTGAGGGCTTGGAGCACGGAGAGGAGTAGCGCTCCCACGTCCCCATGTTGTGAGAACACTCCACTGCCTGTTGTTCTTGTGGAGTCTGCGAGGACTGTTGTGGCTCGCCTCAAGAGGGCTTCTCACTAGATCAGAAGTTGATGGAGTATTTTCCTGTTGGGATTTGCAATTTCTCATCTCCGTCTTTGTATCGGAGGAGATTCCAGCTCCACCATCCCTCATTGCTTCTGTGGTGGAGCCATCTGTAAAGACATGGGTCCAGTCTTCCTGGGGGTACTGGTTGCAGATGTACTCCATGGCCAGGGCCTTCCTTTGGGTGTCTGACTGTGTTCCTCTCTTCTCCACTCCAGGAATGCTGGTGACGACTGTTGGGAACACCCGCCTCTTCCAAGATGGGTGGGTGACATTTGCCGGGATAGGCTTTGCTTCGTGTTCCATCAAGACTGGGGTTTGTCTTTCAAGGCGTCTTGACTGGTGGATGAAGCTGCCTCTTTTCAGCTGGCTCTTGGTGGGTCTGCTCATTCTGTTGTTCATTGGATGGTTTTCAAGGCGTTTGAATTTTGCTGCCTAGATGAGGATCTTTGTGTCCCTTCTGTCCTCCAGTGACTGTAGCCCAGTGGTTTCCTCCATCTTCAGAATTGGGTGGATCTCATGGTGCCAGTTATGACACGCTGAGCTTGGTTCTGTATCTTGTTGAGATGGTCGAGGTTAGACTTTGCAGCTGATGCCATGCTGATGTCCCGACTCAACTACAGGTCGGACGTATAGAATCTCTTTAGGATATGTTCATCAGTTCCCCAGTCCATCCCTGCAAGTTTCTTCATGATCGCCAGTCTCAGCTCGGCCCTGCTACAGCATCTGGTGATCTGCTGTTTCCAAGTTAGCCTGCGGTCAAAGGTCACTCCCGGGTAGGTAGGGGTGGGTTCCTCTGCAAGCCTTTGGTTGTTCAGTGTCAGTTTCGCCTCTTGCTTCTTGCTGGATAGGCTGAGGACTGTGTAGGTTGTTTGCTTGAGTTGACAGAGACAAGCCATTCCTTGGTCCAACTGCTGATCTTGTTGAGCATAGTCTGGAGGCGTACCTGTGCTGTAGTGGTGTACTCTTCAGAGCACCAGAGTACCAGGTCATCTGCGTAGATCGCTCCTCTGACCCCTCTTGGCAGTTCTCTGACGATGTCATCTATGAAGATGAGGAACAGCGTTGGTGAAAGAACTCCTTGTGGTACTCCCTGTCTCAGCACCTTCTTCTTGCTCTTCTGGCCCTGAATCTTGACTCGGGCTTGGCGGTTGTGTAGGTATTGGCTGATCAAGGTGTACATCCTCCCAGACACACCACATCGCCATAGTTTTGAGCCTGAGTCCGTCCTTCCAGACTTTGTCAAACGCCTTCTCCATGTCAACCCAGACAGCTAGCATGTTCTTCTTTTCTTGGAATGCGTCCTCAATGCTTTGAGAGATGAATGTGATCTGGTCTTCTGTTGATCTGTGTTGGCGGAAGCCTGCCTGTTCAGGGCTCAGCAGCTGATACTTCTCAAGGTGCCAGACAAGCCTTGTCTTGACAAGTCTCTCCATCAGCTTTCCTAAGCAACTTGTAAGGCTGATGGGTCTGTAGCTGTCAGCCTTCAACTTGTCCTTTCCCTTTTTGTGAATAGGGATCATGTCTGCTTCCCTCCAACACTGTGGGACTGATCCTATCTTCCAGCTGGAGTTGAAGATTGTTAAAAGGACTGCCTTGCTCTTCATCCCAAGATGCAGAATCATTTCATTTGTGATTCTGTCTGGCCCAGGTGACTTCTTCAGGTTGAGGTTCTGCAACGCTTCCTCCAGCTCTTTCTCTATGAAAGCTGAGGTCATGACTTCCTCTTGGGGGGCTTTCTCATGAAGTTCACCTTGGGCCCTGTGCCCTGCAGCTCTGTGTTCAGGAGGGACTTCCAGATTGCTGATGTTTTCATAGATGTCTATGAAGTGGTCTGCTGCTTTCTTTGCAGAGAGGTAATTTCCATTCTCTTGTATTGTTATTGTGGTGTGACTTGTTGTTTCGTTGCTGAGGGTTCTAGCCAGTTTCCACAGCTTGCTGCCATCCTTGTCAAGATTTAGGCTTTCAGTTTTCTCATGCCAGCTTTTTCTTGCAGCTTGTGCACAGGACAGCTTGTATCTGGCACTTACTTCCTTCAGCGCTATTTTGTTCTCCAGTGATAGCTGCTTTTCTGCTCGGTCCCTGGCTTCCATAACAGCATCTTCCAGATTCAGGAGTTCCTCTGTCCAGTAGGATTGTAGTCTTTGCGTGCTCCTCTTGGGATGGATTCTATAGCAGCTTTCAAGACGGCCTTTGTGAAGTCTTGAACCATCTTGTTTGAGTCCTTCTGCCTGATGTTGATTGGCTTTGTGTATGTATCTGTGAGGGTCTCAAAGCAGGGAACACTTTGCTTGAGGAGCCTGCAAGTTGAGGTTGATAGAGAGTTTTACAGGCTTGTGGTCACTTCCTCCAAGCTGATTGAGGACTGTTCTTGTGGTCCTGATGAACAGGTCGTTGGTGATGAACGCTAGATCTGGTGTTGATGTGGTCATCCAGCGTCTAGAGTAGAAGGTGGGTTCATCATCGTTTTGGTTGATGAGATGAAGATGTGTGTCAATCTCCCAATCCTCAACTTCTTCACCTCTCCTGTCCGTCTCCTCATAGCCCTATCTCTCTGAGTGACTGTGGAAATCTCCCACCACCATGCAGTTGTTGTCTGGGATGTTCTTGTATGTGAGGGAAAGATCACGATCTTGAGGGCAATAGACATTGTAGATCCTGATGTTGTGTTCTTTAAAGACTATATCAACCCCTTGGATCTCTGCCTGTTGATTGGTGTTGATCTTGAGTTCTTGTGCGGTGATGGAATTCCACACCAAGACAAGCACCCCTCCTTTGTTTCTTTCCTCACGGTCCAACCTGATGGTCTCGTAACCCCTCACTTGAAAGCAATGGTTTACGGTCAAATGTGTCTCTTGGACACATGCAGTGTCAATATTTTCTTGGTGCATCCTTTCTGCCAGGCCAAGTTTCTTCTTATGCACCCCTTCTGCATTCCACTGGAGAATGTTGAGTGTTCTGGGTGGTACTGTTTGCTTGGCCCCAGCAGGAGGATGAGGTCTCCTTCTTCGTCGCATGGGCATGCGGAATTTCCTTGTCCGACCACCGGTTGCTTCGGGTGGGCCCCTTTGAGGCACAGGGCCCAGCTCCCAACCTCCCCGGCAGGTCTCCGAAGGTCGAGCGCCACATCGAGATTCTGTGGACTGCATCATCATGGAAGCATGGATGTGTGGTATCGTGGTTTTAATTGCGCCAGTGGCCTGATACCGCCGTCTTCAGCTGGAGTTTTCTTTCGGGATGCCTCACCCTTAGCTCATGGCCCGTACGTCCTGCCCTGTGAGCACAGGGGGGATTGTTTCTCTGAGGGTCCCACCCCGGGGCTAGAGGTTATAACGCGCCTCTTGACCGCATGATGAACCCGTCATAGGACACATGGGGTATTTCAGTGAGGATAATAGTGCCACCTGTTGATCCACCCCGTGACTTATATCCCCCGTGACTTAGCCTGACTTATATCGCAGCTAACCCCCTTGTCTGAGGGCCGTTCCCCCTATCCGCCACCCGGGGACCTGCCGGGGTTGAGGATGGTTGCCCCACTACTGAATTGGAAGCACCCTGGTCCCAGAATCTGGAACAGTTACACCCTTACATTTTTTCCAAATGAAGTATATTCTGAGAAAACGTTTTCCATGGATACACTCAATCACACATATGCACATGCACACAAACATGCATACATGCACATAGACAAACTGACACACATAGACAGGTGCACACACAGACACACCGACACCCCCCATCCCCACCCCTCTCACCCCACACTTACAGAAGCACATGCAGACAGACAGACAGACACGCATACACAGACACGCACACACACACACACACTCAGACACACACAGACATAGACACATGGATGTGTAAAGGCAAGCACACACTCAGACATCCCACCCCTTGCAGCCCCCTCCTCTACTCATGCACGGAAGCACATAGACATATACAGGCATATGCACACACACACACGCACACACACACATACACACACACACACACACACACACACACACACACACACACACACACACACACACACATAGAGGCACACCCCCACACCCCCCATGGACCATGTAGCTGTCAAAATAAAACTCAGCTGTTCCTTTATAGCCACTCACAAAATGAATGCAAGTAAGAATTGCAGGTGATCTGTGCAGGGAAAGGGCTTGCAAGTTTCATTGACATATTTACATGTTCTATTGATTGATTGTTGCAGACGCCAAAGGACTAACTGTTCAGCCACACCATGTTCAGATATCATCATCGACAGTAAGCCAAGAGGCTGAGGAGTACACCTGGTCAACACCTAACCCCCAAGTTGTACAGGTAAAGTTTGAATCATGACTACCGTCATTCATGCTTTTCAACCATCCCAACATACAGATCAGAATTAGTTATCAACTTTTGTGTCTTTGTCTTTCAAACATATTGTTTCTTTCAAAAAATATAATGTTGAAACAGTGTAGATCAAAGTAAACATGAAAAAAAGTAAAACATTATCCACTGGATTTATGTACAGAAACCCTTTGGACATATCGATTAGTTCGATAGATTTAGTGAAATGAAGGAGGCTGTCGCACTTACTAGTAATAAAGTCATTCTTCTTGGTGATTTTAACATAGACCAAACAAAACCCAATAACAAATGGATTCAAATATATGACAACTTTGTCCTTATTCGTTAGTTGATACTGCAACACAAATAACACCGTCTTCTAAAACATTAATTGATCTTATCTATGTTAGTACAAAAAACAATATTGTAGAAGTCTGTGCTCCATACAGTGGCTGTAGTGACCATTTGCCAGTATGCTTCACTGGACTGAAAAAGGGTATAAAATTCCGAAACCTAGACATGAACTCATCACCTACATGTGTTTTTGCTAATTTTGATAAAAAGTCCTTACTACTTGACTAAACTCAGTCTTCTCTGTCAGACAACTATCAGTTCACTGACCCCAACAAAGCTCTCATATTCTGGCTTGAAAAATTCATTACGGTATATAACAAACATGCTTCATTTAAAACTAAAACAGTTAAACATACCCCTATGCCTTCCTGGTTAACTGATGAAATTCTGAAAGCTATACAAATAAGGGGTAATCTTCTTTAAGAAACAAAGAAATAAAGTGACTGCAATGCTTCACACTTCAAAAAAGAGGTACTTCTTGAATCTGTTGTCCACTAGATCAACTAATCACTCAAAATTGATTTGGAAAGCCATAAACACTCTTACAAGAAAGAAAACTGATAAAGCGTCCACTGACTCAAATAGTGTTGATATTGTAACCCCCACCACCCAAAATCATGTGTGAAGAGAGTTTTCTCCGAGTTCACATTGATCAAAGATAACGATATCTCGCTCAATTAGTCAGACAAAAAAAAGAAAAAAAGAAATTTGAAATTTTGCAATTTTATTTCAGCTATTCTTGTTCTTTCTTTTGACACAAAGTAAATAAAAGATTACAGGTAAATATCATTCTTACTCTTAATACGAAAACTCTTGGCAACATTTTATGAATTGGACGGAGGACAAAAAAAACAAAAAACAAAAAAAGATGGGAAGTGATGACGGTGAAAACAGTTGTGAATGTGAGAGCTCAGACACTGTAACCAACACACACAGAGAACAATGTTTTACTTAACCTACACCATCACAATAAAATATTATTACATTCAAAACAAAGTTTTAGTTTTACGTAACAATTAGACATACAGTACATAAGACAATCTCTTCAAAATTACAATTTCACAACCTCAACATTGCAAACAAAAACAGAATTACCCTGAATCACTACTCACAACATATACATCTAATCATAACATTCAGTTTAAACAACAGACACACTATTACAATCACATACTTTGCAGGCATATTGTGCAGCTTTTAACAGTCACGATTCCAGTGACTATGAGAGATCATTTTAACGCTTGCCCTCATACTTCTATAAGGAATAATTATGATTCTTTTCTTCTTCTAGAGTGCAACTTATGTCCCATGGAATGGGTACACCATAAACATCAATGCACGCGTTTAACAGAGTGGGAAAAGAGAATTCTTTTGTACGTTTTTTTATTGAATTAATAAAAGAAAGATTAAAGCTTATCCCATCAAGCCATTGTACCATGACTCAGAATTCGGAGACACCTCCTAATTCATATAGTGACAGAGACAGCCCAGACATTTTCAAACAGATTACAACAAAGCTTCACCTCTACTAACAACAATAACACCATCTCTCGTAATTTATGAAACGCTGCACCTACCAGACAATAATTTTGCATCCAACCACACAAAACCCTTGTGAAGCAATTCTGTAGTACAACAGAATTCTTCAACCACACAAGTCAATTAACCATTCAATCATCCATAACAAAAACAAAAACATTAAACATCACGCAATCCCAGTCATCATTGACCATGATGAGAACAATATAATTATTACTAACAAAAATCTGTTATCTGCCTTCAAATTCAATAGTACTTCAGAGTTTTGAGCAACGTTTGCTTCAACCACTTTTACTCATTGAAACATGTACCTAAACAGCCCACAATAATACCAGACCCTAGAATATCAACAAATGGCTCTATCTGCAGCCAAAACACCTCCAAAAAGCTGTGCATCCTTAGTTTTTCCACTGCACTAATGCCAGTTAACAAAATAAAAAAAACGTGAGGAAACAGAAACAAAATGTTCCCATCTATTCACGCCAGATCTAGTTTCAAATAATTTTAATCAAACAAGAAAAGTATTATGTTCTGAACGTTTTTTTATCCCAAAGCATCTGATGCTTTAATTCTGCAATTAACTATGTTAATCTTTTATCAACACACCTAAAAATAAATGTTGTATGCCTGATTTAATATCTGCTTGAAAAATGTTTACATTGTGTTCATTCTGCCATTTGTGAGCCACTCCGATTTTGTCTTTCTGCCCAAAACCTAGCTAACGTACCAAAATCGACTACTGTACGATATTGAGTAGGTTACAATGTTGATAACTTAAATTTCTATTTTTCCATTGTTTCTAATTCAATAGTAAAAAAATGACAGATCTCAGTTTAATGATCATGCATTTCTGAAAGATTTTTGTAATTAAAGAAATAACCATTCACCAGTGTCGATATTCAATGTTTATTTTTATCTCCTACGTTTGAAACAAACAGGCACACGAGGTCTTGATGGTATCAACATGAAAATTTTAAGATCCAGTGCTCCCATCAATTCTGATTCTTTGACATATCTGTTTAATCTTTGTATTGAAAAAAAAAAAAATTCCTGACCTCCTTAAACAAGCAAAAATAACCCCAGTGCATAAATCTGGAGACAAAACTGATCCTTCAAATTACAGGCCCATTTCAATAGTTCCAGTTCTCTCAAAGCCTTAGAAAAACACATTAATGAGCATCTCATGTCTCGGGTTTGAAAATACAATTTGCTCCATCCTAATCAGTCTGGATTTAGAAAAATCACTCCTGCCATATTGTGAATGACTAATCTTGTTGATGAATGGTTTACGAATATTAACAAGAACAGATTCACGGTAGTATTGTTTGCTGACTTTGAGAAAGCCTTTGAGGTCATTGACCACAAACTATTATTTAGGAAACTGACACTTTATAGAATTTCTGAACATTCTCTTTCTCTCATTAGATCCTTTCTTACTAATCGCCGACATACTGTTTCTCTAACAAACACACAATCTGGATTTCAGACACAAAAATTTGGTGTCTCCAAAGGATTAGCGCTTGGTCCTCTTCATTTTTCATTATATATTACTGATCTACTCCTGTCTATAAAGAAAGGTTTATGTGAACTCTTTGCAGATGACACATCTGTCCATTCTAGCCATACTGGCCTGAAAGAATTATCTACTAGTCTCCAAGAAAATGTTATCAGTTGGTCAAATGGACTGAACTAAACCTTAGGGCTTTAAACGATCAGAAAACTTAATACATGATAATAACCTCTAGACAAAAATGGCAAAATATTGACATCAGTATACCATCGATTTATATGGGTGACAAGAAAATAAATGAAGTAAGTATTCATAAAAATTGGGGGGTTACCATTGATAACAGCCTTTCCTGGATACCTCACATAGAAAATTTTTGTAAGTGAGTCTCCCGAAAGGTGTTTCAGCTCTCTAAAGTTAAACATTTTCTCGATCTTAATGCACAAAAACTTTTTTACCACGCACATACTCAGTCATCTATTGACTATACTTCTACTCTGTTTGACCTTTGTGGTGCCAGCACTGTGAAGCCTTTGTTAAGAATTTACAAGTGAGCTCTTAAAGTTGTTTTTCTTGAATCTTCTGCACTGACATCTTAAGACTATATTACGCTGGGTATTCTTCCTCCAACATACAAGCTGCAATGTAACAAAGCAATTATGATGTACCAAATACTTCATGGATTCGCTCCTCCTTCACTAATTGCATGATTTCCCTTGAATCAGTCCAGATATACAAAAAACATTGTTATGAAAAAAAAACCCAAGAATAATCTTTTTAAAACTAGTCTGGCAGGCTCAGGGGGAACTCTTTAGAACTCCTAGCCAAAATATATCAAAAACAAAACTAGTATCATGTCCTTGAAATCAGCCTACAAATTGTTCCTTTTCGATAACTGAAAATGAATCCCAAGGTAATGTGTTATGTTAGCTGACTAGTGTATTTGTTTCTAAATCATTAACAGTTGTTTTTTTTCTCGGATGGTGTGTGGTTTTCTGTTAATATCTCAATCTCTGATTATGTGGATAATGTGTGATGCTTCATTTATTTCCATGTATTCCTGGTAACATATTCATTGGGTGTGTATGTGTGGGTGTGCGAGCGCGCAAGCACGTGTGCATGTGTGTGCGTGCATATGTTTGTGTGTGTGTGTGAGATCGTGTTTATGACTCATTGATTTTTTTTTTTAGATGGTTCAATTTGATGTTTTTTCTGTGTTCTTGTTTTGTTTTTGTTTTTTATTTGGTTTTTTTATGCCCCAGGGCTGGGTGGGAAGAAGCATATTTATTGCTTATCTCATTTCCCTGGTAAATAAAATTTCGTTTTGTTTCGTTTCATTTGGTTTCCTCCCTTCCCCCAAAAAGAAACGCGCGCACGCGCTCACACACGCACACACACACACACACACACCAGGTATGTGTGCAAGTGTAATTTATGGGTTCACCTTTTGGTTTAATGTCTGTTTTCAAAAATGCCTGTGCAGGTAGTTCTGTGAAGTGGGAAGAAGGTGTGGGTGAACAGGTTTGGGTGGTATAGGCAGGACTCTTGGCACACAGCATGTCACACTTTGCTGCATTTGTAACCTTAATGGTCACTCCTGTCTGAATACAGCTCTGGTCTTGTTCCCACAAATGCTTTCAAAAGGTTTAGTGGGTAACAGGAGATGGCTTCTCCAATCAGCCACATCATGTGAGGTGGGTGTGAATGTTAAACCCCAAATCAACTAATTAACTAAGGAGAAGCATCCAGAATTTCTCTATCAGACTCAGAAGACAATTTATCCCAGAATTCTGAAACTTATTATGCTTTGGTACCCAGAACAAAAAAAATGCTCTGTGTGTGTTGTTTTTTTTCTTTTGTTTGTGATATGTACAAAATTTGTGGCTATGTCATGTCATTTGCTATGACTGATAGTTCTATGTATGTGTATCATCTGGGTTCAAAGCCTGGAAATTATTTTTTAATGTGGCATTGCATTTCTTCACAGGCAGCTCAGTTGGCTGTGGAAGCTCGAAGACACAAATCCTCCATGTCTGCAAGCACTGAAGGAGAAGGGTGAGTATGCACAACTCTGTGAGTGTGTATGTCTGTGTGTGTACATGTATAATTATCTTTTGTGCAGTATACTTGCTATTTATGTTTTCTGTCAACCCCTTGTTTGCTGACACTTTTTGAGATCAGCTGAATTCCATATGTGGAGAGAAAAAAAGGCTTTGTCAGTATTGTGTACACTTAAACCTCTGTAGCTTCTCTGTCTGTGGAAATTTATGTATGAAATGACACCAGCTGATGCATGATAAGTTCTCACTTTTTGTTTTGTTGAGATTTTATTGAAATTATTATATGTTTATGATATTTTGTGAATATTTCCACAAACAATCTCATAACCACTCAATACAGAAACAAACAAAAAAGGATCAGTAAGCCTCTCTCTTCTTCATTAGAATTATCAAAATTATCTTCAAAATCAGTTGCAAGTTTTTTCATCACTGTCTGCATAATTAAATGTTTTCAAACTATTAAAAGGATTGCGAGTTAGAGACCATTGTGTCATGGCCAGTTTGAAGAAGACCAGTTTCATTTCTCAGGAGAAAAAACAATTTTGTGAGAAACGTATGACTGTGAGTTGTAAAAGGGAAGAAAATCACTTTTATGAACCTTTCTTGAGTCTATTTAATTCAGTCAGTGGTTCTCCATCTTCTAAAACAGGCACAAACGTTTGTTGGAATACCTCCACTAATTCATTTGTATTTGTATTTCTATTTTTTTGTCACAACAGATTTCTTTGTGTGAAATTCAGGCTGCTGTCCTCAGGGGAGTGCATCGCTACACTAAGAGCGCCACCCCCCTTTTTTTTCTTTCTCCTGCATGCAGTTTTATTCGTTTTTCCTATCGAAGTGGATTTTTCTACAGAATTTTGCCAGGAACAACCCTTTTGTTGCCGTGGGTTCTTTTATGTGCGCTAAGTGCATGCTGCACACGGGACCTCAGTTTATCATCTCATTCAAATGACGAGCATCCAGACCACCACTCAACGTCTAGTGGAGGGGAAGAAAATATCGGCAGCTGAGTCGTGATTCGAACCAGCACGCTCAGATTCTCTCGCTTCCTAGGCAGATGTGTTACCTCTTGGCCATCACTCCACATTAGTAGAATCAGGCATCACAGAAGGCTGTGAGAAATCTGTTGATTTAACAGGGTTAATGTTGAAAGTATGAAAGAGTCCAGTGAAATTACTAAAAAAAAACAACATCCAGCAGTGAAATGCAGTTGATTTTTTTTTCCAGTTACAGAGATACTTTGTGAAGAAGAGGGGTGTTTTTAATAAAAAAAAAAGACAACAGTGTGTGAGTTTAGATAGTGTCTGAAGAAGAGGGGTGTTTTTAAAAAAAAAGACAACAGTGTGTGAGTTTAGATAGTGTCTGAAGAAGAGGGGTGTTTTTAAAAAAAAAGACAACAGTGTGTGAGTTTAGATAGTGTCTGAAGAAGAGGGGTGTTTTTAATAAAAAAAATTTAAAAAAAGACAACAGTGTGTGAGTTTAGATAGTGTCTGAAGAAGAGGGGTGTTTGTAATAATAACAAAAGACAACAGTGTGTGAGTTTAAATGGTGTCTGAAGAAGAGGGGTGTTTGTAATTAAAAAAAAACAAGAGAGGCAAAGTCTTCAAGACTCACTTGTGATACACTTTAAAAAAAAATCTAATTGTTAAAATGTGTTTGTTTATTATTATAAAGCTTCATGTTAAAAGAAAAATAAAAAAATAAAAAATAAAGTCCTAACGGCAGATTCGAACCCCACTATTTGGGTGAGAAGAAACTGTCTTACTCATTACACTATCGTGGCTCTTTAACTGACGTTAAAAAATATAAGATTTAAATATGCTTTTTTAAAGGGCGATAAATCGATTACAGTGTTCACAGTGAGAATGCTGTTTAAATCATATTATTCTGGTATATCTTGGGCATTCAAAAAATCTTTAAGGACAATTAAAAATTCTTTTTAAGTCCGCGGTAAAGGAGACGGGGCTATCGCCGCAATCACACTGCAACAAACGTCGTATGAAGTGAAAAGGACTTCATTTTGAGAAAAGTCAAGACGAAATTTTTTCATTTCATCAGTTCAAGGGTATTAACTCTCATGGTTTATTATTTTTAACTGTGAATTCTGACTGATTCTGTGGATATTTTTATGGCAGTTTGGGGCATAATCCAGTAAGTGATGAGGCGTTCACAAATCTTTCTCTGAATAAATATTTAACAGTCTCCTTCTCCAACTTTCCATCACATGTTATCATGTATTGTCCATTGAATACAGGATTGAATGGACAGGTCAACAACTTGAAACAAAATGGTGTCGTTCACATTAGCGAAGAATATGAGCACGCGCTTTGAATATGTATAAATATGTGTACGCAATTGATTTTTGCCCATGACCTTCAGGGCTCAGCCAATAGATCAATAAAGTCCACTCATCGTATTGATTTTAGTAATTTCCGAAAAAGACCACTTGGGCGAATGAACATAGTGAAAGCCCTGTACACTGAGAGTAAACCACACAAGCTTTTTATGTATTGAGTATAATTTCAAAATGTAATGTTTAAGATGAGAAAGATCAGTTTAAAGCAAATAGAGCCCCCAAGCATTAATTACACATTAATTTCTCTTATTTACTATCTACACCAAAGACATGCAGAATAAATATAACTTCCACGCTTAGCAAAAGAAGTTCCTGTTTGAACAAAAAATGATAAAAATGACTGCTCTTGTTGTTGTGTCAGAATATCAGATCAAAGTGCCAAGTTTAGAGAATAAAAAAATAAATATAACAGTAAATTCAGTTTGCATATAATTTGGCTTTAAAAAAAAAAATTTGTGCCTATCCCAGAGGTGCAATATTGTTTTAAAGAAGATGACTGGAAAGAACTGAATTTTTCCTATTTTTATGCCAAATTTGATGTCAACTGACAAAGTATTTGCAGAGAAAATGTCAATGTTAAAGTTTACCACGGACACATACACACACACACACACACACCACACACACACACACACACACACACACAAAACCAAACACCGGGTTAAAACATAGACTCACTTTGTTTCCACAAGTGAGTCAAAAAAAAAAAAAAAGACAACAGTGTGTGAGTTTAGATGGTGTCTGAAGAAGAGGGGTGTTTGTAAACAAGAGAGGCAAGGCCTTCAAGACTCTCTTGTGACATGCACTTACTACAACAATTGAATCAAAACACACAAAAAATCAGTTGCAAAACATAAGTCATGTGCACGTCCCAACATAGAAATATAGACCACACAAAGTTGTGTTGGATTTCACTTTTTTTTCTTTTTTTTTCCACTTATTTTTTTCAAAATTAAAGTCACAAAGGAAAAAAAATCATTTCTAACTCACACTTGCTTTTGTTTAAATGAAAGAGGAAATACACCGAAGTGTAACCAACATGCACACACAAACACACACAAGATAGGTAATAAAGTTAAGTTGTAATTTGTATAAATACATAAGATGTAACTGAACTTTTTGTTAAACTACTCTGTAATGCATTATAAGCTTAATCATAGAGAAAGCAATTAATACAATGTGAAAAAACTCAATATGGGTATTAACAATGTGCCTGTCTGCTTTATGATTACAATTAGTATTAGAAAAAATGACATTCACAACACATTTTCATCATATCACAGATTTTTGTGATAACCCTGATTCAGTAAGACCCAACATACAAATTGTATTACTGTAATGTCACTATATACTGTGTGTGTGTGTGTGTGTGTGTGTCCAAGGTATGTTTCCCAGCAGTCCAAAATCAGTTATATAGACTGCTATCAGTCATACTATGTCATTGTTACAGAGTCTAACACAAACACACACACACACACACACACACACACACACACACACACACACACACACACACACACATATATGAACACAGCAAAAAAACCTTTCATTTATTATATATCTATTATCTTCATGAATAAAGAATTTTCTCTTGTAATCTCTTTCTCTCTTTCTCTCATATACATGGCTACTTCGTGAAAATGCTGTATGTATTCTTTTGTTTGTTTGTTTTGTTTTTGTTTTGTTGTTGTTGTTTTTTCTTTTATTGTCCTACACATTGAACTGTAATGCTGGTATATTTTTGTTTGACTGTGTTTATTGATGCTCACAGTGTCGTGATGTATTGTTTGTAAAATAATGTTCACATTCCCCTTCATAAGGGGCCTAGGCCTATACATGAATAAACCATCTTGAATCTCTTGAATCTCATATACATCTAATTTAGTAAATACATTCCACATTTGAATATATTTTGTGATCAAAACATCTGTACACAAACAACATAATATTACAAATGGTATTACTGTAATGTCACTATACTGGAACAAATCCCACTTCTCTCCACCCCACACTAGCACTTACTAAACCAAAGTATTCTGCACAATACTGAACATTTTCAAGGCAGTTGATATAATTGCCAATGGTTCAAACCCCTGGAACGGATCAGTCAAGCCAATGTCTGTTTCCCAGCAGTCTAAAATCATTTATGTAGACTGCTATCAGTCATACTATATCATTGTTACAGAGCCTAAAACACACCCACACACCCACACCCACCCACCCACCCACACCCACACCCACACAGACACACACACACACACACACACACACACACACATATATATCAACACAACAGACAACTTTAATTTATCATATATCTATTATCCTCATGAATAAAGAATTTTCTCTTGTTATCTCTCTCCCTCTCTCTGCCGTACACATCTAATTTAGTAAATACATTCCACATTTGAATCTATTTTGAGCTCAAAACATGCGTACACAAACAACATAATATTATAACAAATTGTATTACTGTAATGTCACTATAGACTCTACATGTGTGTGTGTGTGTGTGTGTGTCTGTGAGCGAGTTTGATGAAATTTGATATCAAAGTTCAGATTCACAAGACATGTCATAGTATTCAGATCTATATTAAATTATATGATATGAATAATATTGATTCAACCCACACATGTTCTGACCTTGATTATAAAGATGATATCAAGTTGACAGGATCTGTTGTTTAGAATGGCTGTGTTTCAAAGGCGTGTGACACTGTGTAGTCTAGTCTGGTTTCGTTTTCTTAGTGCAGGGGTAGTCTGTCGCTGATGCAGAAACTGAGCCAGTGGGGAGTTGTCAGACTGGTCAGTTTTGAGGGTGGATGGCTGACTAACTTCATCAGTGGTTGCTGTCTATGCCGTTCTTCTTCTTCTTCTTCTTTTTCTTCTTCTTCTTCTCTACCGCCTTCATGTGTTGTCGAACACAGTGTGTAACAAGCATCATCTGCAACAAGCATGACACATCAGTCTCAGGGTAAATGACGCCCCATTTTACCATCTAATTTTATAGTTTTAAAGTTGGTATGATAATTGAGTATTTTGTTAAACTAATAACATGTAGAGCCATGTACGAGTACTTCTAAACACCGTATGAAGTGAAAAGGACTTAATTTGGAGAAAAGTCAAGACTGGAAATTTTCACGTTTCATCAAGGGTATTAACTCTCGTAGTTTGTTATTTTTAACTGACAAAGAATAGTGGTGATTCCGATTGATTTTGTTGATATTTTTATGGCAGTTTGGGGCATAATCCAGTAAGCAGTGAGGCATTCACAAATCTTTCTCTGAATTAACATTTAACGGTCTCCTTCTCCAACTTTCCATCACATGTTATCGTGTATTGTTGATTGAATATTGGATTGAACAGGCAAGTCAACTACTTGAAACAAAATGTCGCCCTTCGCAGCTCGAGGAATATGAGCACGCACTTTGAATATGTATAAATATGTGTACGCAGTTGATTTTTTGCCCATAACCTTCAGGGCTCAGCCAGTAGATCTATAAAGTCCACTCGTAGTATTGATTTTAGTATTTTCCGAAAAAGACAACTTGGGCGAATGAACATAGTGAAAGCCCTGTACACTGAGAGTAAAACACACAAGCTTTTTATGTATTGAGTATAATTTCAAAATGTAATGGTTAAGATGAGAAAGATCAGTTTAAAGCAAATTAAGCCCCCTAGCATAAATTACAGATTAATTTCCCTTTTTTACTATCTGTACCAAAGACATGCAAAATAAATAAAACTTCCATGCTTAGCAAAAGAAGTTCCTGTTTGAACAAAAAATGATAAAAATGACTGCTCTTGTTGTTGTGTCAGAATATCAGATCAAAGTGCCAAGTTTAGAGAATAAAAAAAATAAAAAAATAAATATAACAGTAAATTCAGTTTGCATATAATTTGGCTTCTTTTTTTTATTTTTTGTGCCTATCCCAGAGGTGCAATATTGTTTTAAAGAAGATGACTGGAAAGAACTGAATTTTTCCTATTTTTATGCCAAATTTGGTGTCAACTGACAAAGTATTTGCAGAGAAAATGGCAATGTTAAAGTTTACCACGGACACACAGACACACACACACACACACACAGACAACCGAACATGGGGTTAAAACATAGACTTACTTTGTTTACACAAGTGAGTCAAAAAAGACAACAGTGAGTGAGTTTAGATTTTGTTTGAAGAAGAGGTTTTTGTTTTGTTTTTTTGCTGCCCCATCATCTGCACCATCTCAGTGGTGTTACTCCCATGCCTCTCATTTAGATTCCCCCATACACGGCCATACCCGGGTTCGTCCGTCACAGTTCCAGCGTCGGCAGTCCACAGGGAGCCATCGATGTTAGGTCGCCAGGAGGCCACACACCAGAGGAGACCCTGCGCTACTGCTGAGTCACTTCGGTGGTGATCAGTGGTGCCTGTTTTGATTTAACGTACTTAGGAGACCACCTACTAAGCCCCCTAACGAAAATAATGGCTTAGTCACGGAGCCAGACTGAGTAAGCGTCCCTCCCAGAGTGGAGACTGCCACCACATCCCTCAAACAACAGCCCCCCATGAATCTGCCGACACTGACAACATTGACAGGACTCACCCCAAGCACGGAAGTGGAGGGGTATCGAAACTGAGGTCACCATGAGAGCAGGGCATGAAAGGCCACAGACTTTGAGGCTGGTTTTTTGTTTGTTTGTTTTTTTATTGATGATGATGAAGGAGGAGGAGGATGACGATGACGATATTGCTATGGAGGTCCATTTAGGTTTGGGACTGCGTGACAAGGCTGTACTCTACGCTTCCTGTCATAATGATATCCCGGTGTTAACCAGGCCCGAGAGATACAGACACTTGCAGTGTTGGTCAGGTAATTAGAGCAACACACCCAAAGATGCATCCTTGAAGTGGATGACACTCGACTGTGTGGTCCAGTCTCCCCATTTAAGCCCACAGCACACTCAACTCTGGGTAGGAGCTGGCCACAGGCCGAAAAAACCCACCTCCGCTGGGATTCGAACCCGCGTCCTCCCAGCCGTCAGTCTGCGACGCTAACCACTTCGCTGCGGCGGCTGGTAAGAGGGGTGTTTGTAATTATAAAAAAAAAGACAACATTGTGTGAGTTTAGATGGTGTCTGAAGAAGAGGGGTGTTTGTAATAATTAAAAAAAGACAACAGTGTGTGAGTTTAGATGGTGTCTGAAGAAGAGGAGTGTTTGTAATTAAAAGACAACAGTGTGTGAGTTCAGATGGTGTCTGAAGAAGAGGGGTGTTTGTAATAAAAAGACAACATTGTGTGAGTTCAGATGGTGTCTGAAGAAGAGGGGTGTTTGTAATAAAAAGACAACATTGTGTGAGTTCAGATGGTGTCTGAAGAAGAGGGGTGTTTGTAATAAAAAGACAACATTGTGTGAGTTCAGATGGTGTCTGAAGAAGAGGGGTGTTTGTAATAAAAAGACAACATTGTGTGAGTTCAGATGGTGTCTGAAGAAGAGGGTGTTTGTAATAAAAAGACAACATTGTGTGAGTTCAGATGGTGTCTGAAGAAGAGGGGTCTTTGTAATAATAAAAAAAGACAACATTGTGTGAGTTCAGATGGTGTCTGAAGAAGAGCGGTGTTTTCAGGGCAGGAGAAAGTGAAGGAGCCTCCCCAGGCCTGAGGTCTGTGTCCAGTTTGTCCAGCAGGCAGCTGAGTGGTGGAGATGTGACTCCAGGTCTGTATCCTGTATGTGTGTGTGTGTGTGTAAGTATGTGTGTGTGTGTGTGTACTTGTGTGTGCGTGTGTATGTGTGTTTGTGCATGCGTGTGTGTGTGTAATTCTGATTTTTTTTGTGTGTGTGTGATCTGCTGCGCTATTTGCAGGTACAAGTTGTATCAAAAACATCATTTAGTTTTTGTGCCACTTACTAAGTTTTATTTTTTGTATGAAGAACATGTTGCAATATATTTATCAGCAATTTTCAAGACTTATCGACTTGGGTAGCGGTATCTTCACTTCAGCTTACCAGTACTGTACCATGTCTGTTGCTGCCAGACCCAGCGATATTATGTCAAAGGCACTAAGTCTATTGAGTGTGAAGATTTTGACTTTGAGGAGTGTGTGCGCTAGGTGCCTGGATCCAAAACAAAGCAGCGAAGGGGAAAGATAATGGAAAAGGAAAAGCAAAAAATAAGTCCAAAGAATCTGGCGTCAATAATGATGACGCATTTGATCTTGCATCACGGGTCATAGAATTTCTTATTTCTGTCATAACATCAACTTTGAAAAATGTGTTCACCAACAGTCTACAATCTACTGAGTTCTCAGAAATCATATCACAGGAGTTGAAGGTGATTGCAGAGAAGACATAGAAAAGCAACCTCCTCCTGCAATATGAGCAAGACCGACTTGAGCAGTGGTGGTGTGTCCATCGAGATCGATGATGACCATCGTTGTCATCCAGCTGGGGGATGGGGGGAGGGTGGTGGTGGGGTGGGGGGGAGGATGCTCATGAATCTATCTGTGAATGATGCTCATGAATCTATCTGTGAATGCGCAGATGGCTGAATAGTCCAATCTGTGCACGAAATGTTCGCTGACAGTTGGGGCAGACAAAGACAGGCATATCATTGTCAGGGAGCTTGATTGCCCGTGACTTTCTGGCCTGCCTCTTCTGAACAGCTGCAGCAGTCCTGTTGGCCTCGCACAACTTGGCGCCTTTGTGCACAGCACAGCTTCGCTGGGCTGGACACGTGGCGCGCATGCCAGACCATCGGCTGCCCAAAAGGCTCTTCTATGGCGAGCTGCAACAAGGGAAGAGATCACACGGAGGTCAGAAGAAGCGCTTCAGAGATACTCTGAAAGTCTCTCTGAAAGCGTTTGATATAACCCTGACTCCTGGGAGGAATCTGCAGTGGACCGTGACAAATGGCGTGCTGCTGTGCACAAAGGCGCCAAGTTGTGCGAGGCCAACAGGACTGCTGCAGCTGTTCAGAAGAGGCAGGCCAGAAAGTCACGGGCAAACAAGCTCCCTGACAATGGTATGCCTGTCTTTGTCTGCCCCAACTGTCAGCGAACATTTCGTGCGCAGATTGGACTATTCAGCCATCTGCGCATTCACAGATAGATTCATGAGCATCCTCCCCCCCACCCCACCACCACCCTCCCCCCATCCCCCAGCTGGATGACAACGATGGTCATCATCGATCTCGATGGACACACACCACCACCAGTATATATGTACATATTTTACCTTAAACAGGTGGTTGTGTTGCATGGGTTTTGTTAAAGAATTTTATTTTAGGATATGAAAAAGACTGCTTGGTTGGTGGTGTTTATATTCCAACTGAGGGCTCACATTACAGCAATATCAAACTGTTTGACAAGTTAGAAAATGAAATATATGATTTAAAAGATAAATATGACGATTGCTACATAGTTCTGATGGGTGACTTTAATGCATATATAAAATGTCTTAATGATTATATAGATGTAAGTCAATTTGATACCTTCCTTTATGATCACATGCTTCATGAATACTGTGAAGAATATGTTCAGCTTCATCAAAGAACATTACAAGACAGACAAAGACTGAACAACATTACCACTATTTATATTCAATGGCAGGGTAGGGTGTGATGCTGGTGTTGGAATGTGCACAAGTAATGGTAGCACTGTGGTTGACTATATGATTGGGTCATCATTTCTGATGGAGCAAGTGTTAGACTTTCAAAGTTTATTTTTTGGATGCAGTGTTATCCTGTGTCCACTGCCCTTTGTGTTAATCCATTGGAGTGGGAAACAGTGAGAATGATGTGTTCGTTGATCTTTAAGATGAAGCAAAATCAAAAACGAGTCATATTTGTTTCACTGATCAGCCGTGTTGTACTGAATCTCCTTTGGATTGTAATTACACAATTAAAAAAGCTAAAAAATGGGATAATGAGAAGTGTACTCTGTACTAAGAACATTTAGCAAGATATGACATGGTTGCTCTGCATAATTTTTTGGGTCAGGACAATGTTTCTGTTTATGACATAAACAAGTACATTTGTTCTGTTCTTGTTGATTCAGCAAAGGACACATTTGGTGTAGTTCATAGAAATTTTACTTTTAGCAAGGTCAGGAAACGTTTTCATCAGCCGTGGTTTAATGGTACCTGCAAGGCAACAAGGGCAAACTACTTTGAAGCAAAACATAGTCAAAAAGTTGTGCACTGACAATTCTTTGCCTTTAAAAGCAAAAGTGTGTGTGTGTAACTCTGTGTGCGTGTATGTGTGTGTGTGTGTGTGTGTGTGTGTGTGAATGTATGTATGCATGTATGTGTGAGTTTGTGTGTGAGTGTGTTTGAGTGTATGTGTTTGAATCTGTGATTGTGTGTGTTTCTTTGTGTTTGTATGTGTTTGTGTCATAGAGAGGGTTGGTGTGAGTGTGTTTGAATGTTGCTGAGAGTGTCTGTGTTTGTATGATTCTTGGGTTTCTGACCACAGCTTTCCAGAAGTCAGCATCAAATGCACAGAGACTGTTCAGCAACATGAGGGAGAAATATGTGCCCTGGGCAGCCACTGGTGAGCAAGAATGGACCCCAGATCTGACCACTGGTGAGTTGAATGCTCACTGATCTTTGTTACAGGCATGTCAACTGTTGGGGTGAGGATGGTTGTGGGTAAAATGTCTTTGTGGGTGTGTATGATTGTATTTTGTCATGTGCCGGTATATGTATGAGGGAGGGGGGGTGGATGGTGGTTGGGGTTTGGGTGAGGAGAGGGGGGGGGGGGGTCTCGGCATATAGTGTTTGTGGAGGTGTTTTTGTTTTGCCATCTGTTTGAATGTGAGTGTGCATGCATGTGTGTGCTTGCATACATGCATGTGTTTGAGTGTTTGTGCATGCTTGTGTGTTTGTTACATATGTGTGTGACTGTGTGAGTGTTTGATTCAATACATGTGTTCTTTGTCTTTAAGATTGATGGCATATCATCAACAGTGGATATGGTCACAAATGTAAACCATTTGTCATGTTTATGATGATGATGATGATTGTGGTGAATACTTCAGTCAACAGTTGCTGCAGACTAGGGAGAAAAATTTAATAAAAATAACAGGTCTTCATTTCAAACTAAATATGCTGTTTGCATGACAGTTGTGATGGCTAATACTTCTCTGGTTGTTTGGCATGTGTTCATAGCCTTTAGACTGATTGACTGCTAAGTCTTGCAACTGTATTATCAGAGCACTATAACTTAGGGATGCCCTCTGATTCAAACGGGCATGATCTGACTTGAATTGTCATCAAACTTTGATAGCCTTTATTATGTATTTATCAGTTTTAACTAAATTTGACAACAATATCAGTTTAACATCGAGTTGTAGCTTATTGAACTCACATGACAGCTGATCTGTTGTTAAGATTATTTTTTTACTGGTGCAAAGAAAGTATGTGATTGTTTCATTTTGTATAGTTTTACTTTTGTGTTATATATGTTTGCTTAATGTAAAGTGATAGTTCACTTTCCTTTGTTACATTATATGTCCTCCACATTCTGAACAATCTACTGATAGCGTCTGAATCAGGAAAAATTTCCCTTCTTACTCTTCTTGACTTGTCAGCTGCCTTTGACATGATAGACCATTCAATCCTTCTTTCCCGTCTTCATTTTACATTTGGTATCAACGGCACTGTTCTAAACTGGTTCAAATCTTATCTCACTGATTGATTCCAGTCTGTCATTGTTGATCATTTCCAATCTGAACCCGTTAAAATTGAACATGGAATCCCACAGGGATCTGTTTTAGGCCCAGTGCTCTTCACACTGTACACTGCTCCTCTCGCTGAAATTATCAACCGCCATATCAGTCATCATTCTTATGCTGATGACACTCAACTCCAGAAGAGTGATACCCCTGAAAAATTGTTGTCGCTCTTGCAAGAAACATCCAACTACTTCCTAGACATTCAAAACTGGATGACTCGAAATAAGTTACAATTGAACGCAGACAAAACTGAAGCAGTGATCATAGGAACTAAACAAAAACTGTCTTCCATCACAATTGAATCAATCAAACTTGGCAGTACATCCATCCCTCTTTCCACGTCAGTCAGGAACCTCGGTGTTGTCCTTGACAATACACTGTCCATGCAAAAATTTATCAGTTAGACATGTCAGTCCTGCTACTGTCAACTGTGGCGCATCAGTGCCGTCCGGAAATATCTGTCCACTGACGCAACATCTAGACTTGTCGTTTCTCTCATTCTCTCTTGCCTTGACTACTGTAACTCTCTATTGTCTGGTTTGCCTGCTTCATCCTTTCAGTCCCTTTAGTGCATACAAAACTCTGCTGCCCAACTCGTCCTCAGAAAGAAAAGATCTGAGCACATCACTCCTCTTTTGCAACATCTCTGCTGGCTCCCTGTCTCACACCGAATAAAGTACAAGATCAGCACTCTATGTTATACATACATTCACAAAACTTCCCCTTCCTATCTCTGCGGCTGCCTTCACCTCTACACTCCATCTCGCTCACTACAATCAGCTTCGAATCCACTCTGTTTACGCATACCCAGATTCAAACACTCGACTGTTGGCCGCCGTTCTTTCTGTGTCTCTGGACCTTGCGATTGGAATGAACTTCCTCTTTCGCTTCGTCAAGTCTCCACACTCAGCTCTTTCAAGTCTGGCCTTAAAACCCACCTCTTCCCAAAATAGCCTCCCTTGCCTGCCCTTCCTTGTCTTTAGTTTCTACAGTTTTAGAGTTATGCATGCGTGTAAATGACTGGTGCGAAAGCACTTTGATTTGTCTCTGCACAAGATTCAGCGCTATATAAATACCATTATTATTATATGTCCTTTTTTTTTTTCATCGCCATAACACACCCAACAGTGTACTTCTGTTTGAGGCACTTTGTGTGTTTCTTTCTGTTCTTAAGCATTTGCAGCAAACCAGATAAAGCAGTTATATATTTTTGTGATTATTTTTCTTTCTGTTTACATAAATGAGTAATGTCCATTTGACTAGAGGATAGAGGATTGGGTGTGTCAGTTTTGAGAGAGAGAGAGAGAGAGAGAGAGAGAGCTGTAAGGAAAATATAGCTTCAAAGTGTTTCCAAAGACCTCATCCTTGTTATCACTACATTGACTTTTTCTTGAAGCTGACTCAGAAAGTTGCACAAGTGTGCGGTTGTGGACAGAAGTAAAATTCATAGTGTATCTTGTTCAGTTGTAGTTGGTTTCTTTATGTTTGTGTGAGTTGTGTTGAATTATCCTTTAAAACTGAGCGGTGAGTCCTGTGGAAAGATTTTTTTTTTTTTTTTTTTTTTTTTTTAAGAAGAATGAAGAATCTCTGGCATGGTTTGCTTTAATATTTCATTTTGGTGTCATATACTGTACCATGTCAAACTGATGCAAACTAGGCCTATTGGTTTGCTCTGCTTGGCCAAATTTCGCGCGGCTAACAGTGAAAAGATGGGCCCACCGCTCTCAGCCAATCAAACGCCTCTAAAAACTATAAGCGCTTAATCATTCCTTTGGCCAAGGCTCTCCACGCCATCTTGTCAGGTTTACGCTCTGTCTCGTCTTACGCTTTTTTCGGCTGTTCAGCGTATCCTTTTGGCCTTATTTTGTTGCATGCGGCTTGTGTTTATTGTATTCTTACATTCTGTGTACTCGATTCGACTCGGCACCCTCGATTCGTTCGATTTTTTCTGCCTCTAAGTCGATCCTGTCTTTCCTTTCTCTGTTGGGGGTCGGATTTTCGCTGGGTGCCTAAGCGCGGGTTCCATGCCTCGTGTGCCATACCACGAAGGCAGGGAATCATGATGCTGGGATTGAGACTCGGTAAGAGACTCTCCCAGGCCCGGAGCTCATGATTCCTCCCGATACGGACCGCGGCGAGGCGTCGTTAGACGCTGATCGCGGAGGCGACGTTCGTACCAGTAAAACGGTCATGAAGGGGACCGGGGGGAAAGAGGTACGAGCGTCGCCTCCCGAGGTGTCCCAGCGCGAGGCAGGGAGAGGGGGGAATGGCAAGTCATCTCCGTGCTGTGGGGACTCGCAGCTAGGCGCGGACTCCCGAGGGGAGGCCGCGCCCGGCCATTACCCGGGTCCCCACTCGGAGACGGCCCTCACGTGCCCCATTGTTGTTCCCCCTCCTCCCTTCTCTGTCGACCCCCCTCCCCCACCTCCTTTTGGGGGGGGAGAAAAATTTGGTTCCGGGGGGGGATCTCTACTTTGCCCACCCCGGGCCAAGCCACCCCAGTCTCCCCACGGGAGGGGATTCGGGGCGCGTGGCAACCTGCTCTGCAGGTCTTCCCGCTATCCGGCCGGTCTCCCCTGCTGGGGGAGGCCCGTGCGTGTCAGGCGGTTCCGGGCAGTCAGCCCGCTCGTCTTCGGGCGGGACTGACACCCAAGTCGGACCTGACCTCCCTCCGACTTGGCCAGGTTGTTCCCTTCATGGAGGTCAATGCACCAGTGACCCTTGGGGTTTGGGTCACAGTATGGCTGGTGCCCACGGGTAGTTACCCCCATTCTACCCGTACTGGGGCGCATCTAGGATGCACACTGGGTTGCTGGGAGCACCAAGGGCCAGCCCCTTGTCCGCTCCCCACCGGACCCAACCCAGCACATCTCACAGGGTGACACACACAGCCCCGACAAGTGGGATCGACTTCTTGTCGGTCAGGTCGAGTTCCTCGACCAATATTGCCACTCTGTCCACAAATCGGGCCTCTGTCAACCCACAGGTGACCACCACGGTCACAACGGCCTCCTTGTCAGGACCGACGGCTGCTCAGGGGCCCTACTCGGCCCGGCGGAGCCGGCAGTCCCCACCTGCCCAGCCCTCGGTCCTACAGTGAGATGAGTGGGTGTTTGTCCCCACACAGCACTCGTGGGTCACTCTTGCATCCAGGGACGCCCTCTCTGAAAAGGTGTGGCACCCACCATCCCAAGCATGGTTGGACCTACGGTCCACACGCTCCCCACCCGCTTCAGGTGTCAAGGACATAACAGTGGCGGCCATGGTCCCGGCTCGGGATCGTCCCAGCTCATCCCGATGGGCTGACCACAGCTCACAGGACGCCCCAGTGGGTACATCCACTTGGGATGGCACCCAGCAGGGGATGGACTGCGAACAAGAGTGGGAGCCCCTGTCTTCGGATGAGGACGAACAAGCAGATGAGCACTCTTCGCCCACATCCCAGGGGGGACAGATTGAGCCCGTGCCTCCCTAGGGACCAGCCTGAACCAAACCCGGACTTTGCCGAGCTCGAACTGACCCTCCCCAATAGGGCCACGTATGCCGAAGCAGTCCCTCAGGCTACTTTGTTACCTTTGACCCTCCTTACGCCATGTGACTCTAACTCCAGAACCACAAGGCAACTCAGAGTGCCAGAAATGGTGCAGGTATGGCTTATTAAGTCAGCCCGCACTGTCAGGGGTGCTGCTTCCATCCCTCCTCTAGGCAGGGAGTCCCTCTCTGCCCCGGGCGCCTTTTCCCCGGGAAAGTTTCTTAAAGATTCCTACAAGGGAGGGTTGTGGTCCTGGTACACGCAGGACCACCCTGCCTACAGCGGAGCAGAGCCCTCCGCACAGGACAGGATGTTGGTCTCACAGCGCACCACCTTCCCCACTTCAGCTAACCTATCCTTTAAAACGTTAGCAGAGTGGGACAAATTGGCCCGCCGCTGCCCCCTCGAGGTTTCCACGGCGTACACCTTCGACACGTTCCTTCACAGGGCCAATGACCTGTGCGAACAGTGTCCAGTTAATCAGGACAAGGGGTCTCCTTCCTCTGTCCCGCCGGGCCTCTTCACCGACCAGAGGTTACACGCTTTTGGCAATAGGGTAGCATCTGGTCTCACGGCAGCTGCAGACACAGCTACCAGCCTTCACTTCAATACTGTGCTAGCGCGGCGTGATGCCATTTTCAGCCTCTCTAACATTCCTGTGGAGGAGAGGGCTGCCCTGCGGTCCATCCCAGCACAGCAGCACTCCCTCTTCGGCCAGTTCCCGCTCCATTTTGTCAGCCACAGGGCAGAGACAAACAGGGAGGTGGCCTCATATTTGGCCCACACCTCTCATGGGCTCCAGGGTTCTATGCCATTGAAGAGACTGGCCACCAGGGCCCCTCCATATACCACGCCGCCTGTCAAGGCAGCGTGTGCCGAATCAGTGGCAGAGGAATAAACCACCTTAGGTCTGTCCAAGCCGACCGGCCATGCCCAAGGCCAGAAGGCAGCACCCCCAATGACTGGGCCCCGATTCAGCACCGCCAGTCGTTCAGCCCCTCCAAGTAGGAAACTTGTCCCGGCGTGCACATCAGTGGTGTGCTCTGGGACTCAACGACGGGATTATGTCGGTGCTAGAGTCGGGGTACATGCTGTCTTGGGTGGAGGATCTCCCCCCTCTAAAGATCCACTCTTCCTCCTTAGGTGCCCAGCTCAACGGAGCAGGAGAACGTCCTAGAAAAAGAGATATCGCACCCACTCCTCATGGGGCTATATCTCAACTCTCGGACCCGGGCCCCGGTTTTTACGGCTGGTTGTTGGTGATTCCAAAGGTCTCGGGAGGGTGGAGACCAGTTTTGGACTTGTCCCCCCTCAACAAATTCCTCCCCAAAATCAAACTCAAGATGGACACACAGGCACAGATTCGGGAGACCATCCAACAAGGTGATTGGCCTACCTCTATCGATCTGGAAGATGCTTATTTTCATATACTCATCCATTCGGCATCCCGTCGGTACCTGAGGTTCGTGTGGAGGGACAAGGGGATCCAGTTCCCGGCCCTCCCATTTGGTCTGTCCCTTGCCCCTTTCCTGTCTACCAAGGTGGTGCGGGAATTGGTGTCCATCGTCCGCTCGGAATCCATTTGTCTCTGTGTGTACCTGGACGACTTGCTTATCCTGGCCCAGTCGCAGGCCCGGTGCCTGAGTCATACGGCCAGACTTCTAGACCTTTGCTCCCAACTGGGCTTCCTCATGGACCAGCAGATATGCGATCTGTCCCCATGTCAGTCCTTCGACTTCTTAGGGATGAGATTCGACATGCGGTCTATGATAGTCTCTCTGGCGCCAGATCACTGGTACCGTCTGGCAGGCCTCCTCAGCCACTGGCGCCACTCCTCCCAAGATACAGCGCAGACACTTTCTTCCCTCTTGGTCATGATGGAGTCCACGGCACCTCTCATTCCCCTGGACAGGGTTCTCAAGCGCCCTCTCCAGAGGGTACTGAGGTTACGCCAGTCCCAGAGCACTCAGCCATGGGATACCCAGATATGTCTGGGCGAGTGGTTCCTCGAGGTGACATCAGAGTGGTTAATCACCCCCTTTGGACACAGGGGGTGCCCTTAGCCCCACCTACTCTTCAGGTGGCACTCTTCACAGACGCCTCCTCCCTGGGCTGGGGAGCCCACATGGACTCACTCTATGCAGCAGGGACTTGGTCCCCGGAGGAGCGCCTATGCCACATCAATGTTCTGGAACTGGAGGCAGTTCGCAGGACTCTCCTGCACTTCATGGGGGAGGCCACTGGCAAGACCATCCGCTTGTTCACGGACAAGACGACGGTCGCATGTTATGTGAACAAATGGGGGGAGCGCACTCGGCAGACCTCTCAATGCGGACTGAGGCTCTCCTCCGTTTGGTGCCACAGCAAGGGCATTGCACTTTCAGCGAGACACTGAGCAGGAAAAACCAACTTCTTGGCAGATGCTCTTAGCAGGCCCAAGAGTGTCATGCGCACAGAGTGCACCCTGGACAAGGACAGCCTTCAGGGGGTGTGGGAACAGTGGTTTCGGCCGATGGTGGACCTTGTTCAACAAGAGACTTCCCACTTCCGTGTCTTCGGTTGCCGACCCAGAAGCGTGGGCAGTGGATGCTCTCTCTCTAGATTGGAGCAGTCTGATTGCCTCCGCGTTTCCTCCCTTTCCAATTCTGTCCAAGGTGATACGGAAAGACAGATTGGAACACCCGCAGCCGATCCTCATTGCGCCGAAATGGCCAGCCCAGACCTGGTTTCCGGACCTTCAGTCCCTGACACATGTTCCCACCCCTGGAACTTGAAACTAAATCTCATCTGCTGAGGCAGCCTCACTCGGGCACTCCGCATTCCAATCCTCAACTGCTCCACCAGCACGCATGGCTGCTGTGCGGTCGGAACTGTCAGCATCACCATTGAAGTCCTCGACCCCTCGGTCGGCCTCTGTGTCGGCTGTGCTGACCCAGGGGTCTGCCTCCTCTGACCTCCTCTCCATAGTCACCAGAGCAAGGAGGCAGGGAATGGAGACTTTGTATGACTTTCGCTGGAAGATATGGTTGCGGTGGTGTACAGCTCAGGGCATTACCCCTACGAACCTTACGAGCATGCAGCTGGCCAACTTTCTGGCTCTCTGCTCCTCGGTTCATCCTGTCTGCTAGTTCTGTGCGAGGGTACAGGTCTGCCTTCTGTACCACAATGCAAACAGCTAGGTGGTTCCGCCTTTGAAGTGGATTGCCTGCTCAGAGAGGTGGCTAGGGGTGCCCCTCTGAAGGAAGCTAGAGACCCCAGAAGAGTGCCCCTCTGGGACTTGTTCCTGGTGCTGGATTTCATTCGAAAACAGCCCTTCCTACCATTGGGGACTATTCCTGTTGACATCCTCACCCTCAAGACCACTTTCCTTCTGTGGCTGGCCACAGGCAGTCGTAGAAGTGAGCTGCACGGGCTTAGTGAAATGCCACAAGATCTGGCCTTCCACAGAGATGGTTCCATCACTATTCGTTTCCTTCCAGAGTTTCTGGCTAAGAACCAAGACCCTGAGGTTCCTTCCCCCTCTCCGAGGGTCAGACCTTTGTCTGATATTCTTGCCCAAGATGATGAGGATAGGCACCTGTCCTGTTCGGTGTCTCAAATATTATTGGGATAGGTCTCGCCATAGGCGTTCTTCTCAGAGGGGTCTGCTCATCTCCCTCAATGAGAATTACAAGAAAGACATCGCTGCAGGCACCATTTCCCGCCAGGTTTCCCAAGTCATTCGTAGAGCCTACTCTCATGCACACAGGGATATCAGCTGTCTTCATCCCAGGGCACACGAAGTGCGGGCCATAGCTACTTCGGCTGCCTTCCAGCACTCAGTGCCAACGCAGCATGTCTTGGAGGCAGCCTTCTGGCCGTCTGAGAATCCCTTCATCAACTTCTACCTCAGGAATTTCCGTATGACCAGGGCTGACGGTTCCAAGGGGATTTCCTTTGTCGCGGCTAACACTGCCGTCTCAGTTACAAGGGCTCCCCATATGAACCAGTAGGCGTTGCCCGCCTCCATTTGCTTTAAATTCTGCATCAGTTTGACATGGTACAGTATATGACACCAAAAGGAGGAGTTTGTATTATACTCCATGTTTGGTGTTAAATATACTTACCATGTCAAACTCGAATGCCCGCCCGTCCGTCCCCGCGTCTCCGCCGTGGTTCTCATGGGGCATTTTTGTTCATGGCCACGGAATGATTAAGCGCTTATAGTTTTTAGAGGCGTTTGATTGGCTGAGAGCGGTGGGCCCATCTTTTCACTGTTAGCCGCGCGAAATTTGGCCAAGCAGAGCAAACCAATAGGCCTAGTTTGCATCAGTTTGACATGGTAAGTATATTTAACACCAAACATGGAGTATAATACAAACTCCTCCTTTTCATTTTCAGTTGTCAGCTGAAAGTCGTTTTCATTTTCTATTTTTAAGCGAGCTGAAATCAAAGAATGAAAAGTGAATGTAAAACAATTTGTTTGACATCACATGCTTACTGTGTCTAACTGATGCAAATTATAGGTGACGGATTTGCTCTGTTGGCCTTTTTTTTTTTTTTTTTCCCTAATGCAGCACAGATGGACTGACTGAAAATCATTATTTATTTATTCATTTATTTATTCATTTATTTGCCTTTTTCTTTTTTCTTTTTCTTTTTATTTTATTTCATTATCTGTCTGCTTACTTTTTTATGTTATTTGTTTAAATTCATTTATTTATTTATCTGTTTGGTTATGTATTTATTTATTCATTAATTTGATTATGTATCCATTTATTTGTTGATGCACTTTTTGACTCACTTGTGAGTTTTAACCCGGTGTTCGGTTGTCTGTGTGTGTGTGTGTCTGTGTGTCCGTGGTAAACTTTAACATTGACATTTTCTCTGCAAATACTTTGTCAGTTGACACCAAATTAGGCATAAAAATAGGAAAAATTCAGTTCTTTCCAATCATCTTGTTTAAAACAATAATGCACCTCTGGGATGGGCACACAAAAAATAAAATAAAAGAAGCCAAATTATATGCAAACTGCATTTACTGTTATATTTATATTTTTTGTATTCTCTAAACTTGGCACTTTGATCTGGTATTCTGACACAACAACAAGAGCAGTCATTATTATCATTTTTTTTGTTCAAACAGGAACTTCTTTTACTAAGCATGGAAGTTATATTTATTTTGCAAATGTTTTGGTGCAGGGGTAAAAAAGGGAAATTAATCTGTAATTAATGCTCGGGGACTTAATTTACTTTAAACTGATCTTTCTCATCTTAAACATTACATTTTGAAATTATACTCAATACATAAAAAGCTTGTGTGTTTTACACTCAGTGTACAGTGCTTTCACTATGTTCATTCGCCCAAGTTGTCTTTTTCGGAAAATACTAAAATCAATATGATGAGTGGACTTTACAGATCTATTGGCTGAGCCCTGAAGGTCATGGGCAAAAATCAATTGCATACACATATTTATACACATTCAAAGCGCGTGCTCATATTCTTCGCGAATGTGAATGACACCGTTTTGTTTCAAGTTGTTGACCTGCCCGTTCAGTCCTATATTCAATGGACAATACATGATAACATGTGATGGAAAGTTGGAGAATGAGACCGTTAAATATTTATTCAGAGAAACATTTGTGAACGCCTCATCACTTACTGGACACGGCGGCACAAGGCAGCCCATTTAGTTTCGGCACGAAGCGGAGGGGAGAGGGATGAACAGTGAGTGAGCGCGAAACGTTGGAAAGGTGATAGCCTGGACAGACAGGCAGGCAGTATATGGGGCAGCGCTCTGCCGCACCACTAACTTCGCGCTATTCTCAGCGGAGCGCATGTTACACAGGCAGTGTGTACAGCTGTGAACAGCTTCACAGCTGCTGATAAACTGTCAGAAACAGGGTTATGCGCTTTTAGAAAATAATACTCTATGTCAGAATGCAAAAAGAAGGGCGCTATGGGTGTGAATGGATGTGTGATTCTCTGACAAATTTAACAATACCAAACATGAGTAGGTTTAATTTCCTACAGGCAGTGTACAAGCGGTACAAAACTTAGCGAGCACACGAAAATTCTGTTCGAACTGAGGAACACACACGAAACGTAGTTCAAATTCAACTCCTTGTTGTGTGTGTATCATTTTAGCTCGAGATAAAACTTCTATCATGATATACATGCCTGTCTCCACAATACAGTTGGAAGGAAATTATAGCTGATACTGTTACCTAGAGGTGGCAGACCGCCCCGGAATTAGTGTCAGTATTTAACGGTCAGCTCCACTGAGAACTGCTGCCAGCCACCTAAGTTTCACACTTCTCTCAACATCATGGGAAGACAGACAGACAGACAGACAGATATGCAGGGACAGACATACTGAGAAACAGAGGAATGTGTACGAGAGAAAGGGGAGAGGCACAGAGAGAGAGGGAGAGAGAGAGACGCACAGAGAGAGAGAGAGAGAGACGCACACAGAGAGGGGGAGAGAGATTTTCACCAACTAGATGTTTTGCGTGTCACTATGTGTGCCTTTGCTTGCCACATGCATTTGGTCATTCTAAAAGATACACCTTGACGATACCATGCTTTTAGTAAACAATCACAATGTAACGTACTGACATGCATTTGTAAGTTCTAAATAATAAAATACATTCCTACCTGAACTTATAAATCCGTATGAATCCTTGTTTGTAGTTGGTAATCCACTCAGTTGAAGTGTGACACTGACTAAACTCAAACATTTTTTCTTTTCTTGTTTTTTTCTTACAGTGTGTGTGTGTGGGAGGGAAGGATTCAGGGTGGAAAAAAGAACAGGGCTGAAAATTTCTTTATTCTTTACTTTTTGATTTGTGCCGTGATTCTCTTGCTTGGGGTACGACTTGCTGAAGCATGGGAGAGACAATAGTCATGTGCTCTTGCATGATGACACGTAGTTTGTCATCTTGTGACTGCATCCCTAATACTTTCTTTTTGAGTGAATTGACGACTGCGTGTGTTGCCTCCCCCCCTTGTTCCCCGTGTAGTGCCAGGCCAAAACCGTGAGAATGAATGAATGGAATGCAGTGATTTTCTAGGATGTGTTGCTTGGGAATGATGCGTGTTTGTGGGAATTGTTGGCGGAAGAAATACATATACTGTTTGATGTCACTATCCAGTGTGTCAACGTCACTGTCTGTCAAGGGTCTTTGATGTGAAATGTTTATGTGAATGCGTGAGAACAGCGTGTTTATTGTTTTAAACTTCTGGGAAATGTTCCTAGCTCTGAGGTTTATGTCAGCGTCTTGAGTCAGTTCACCTGTTTTCTTGACTGCACTGTCACTGATGTGTTCTATTGTTTCTGGCTTGAGATATTTGTGACAGTGGTTTCCAATGAATGATGCTCCGTGGTATGCTGTTGAAGTACAGCATCTAAGTGTTGTGTGACATGGCCAGCCAGGTGTGGAAGGTCAAGCTGTGTCTTGAGATATTCAATGTCTGCATCTTTTTCTTCTACCATATCTGCTAGCTCACGTTGCTGTTTTTGGAAATCACTGAGTGGTGTACTGTCTCCTTCAGGCTCATTAAATACAATCCTAGTTTCTAGCAATCTCTTTTCTTCTTCAGCACTTTGGAGCTGTCTCAGCTTGTCTACAAACTCAGAAAAGGCTGAGTCGCTGTCTGTCTGTTTTCCCTGGCTGGCTATTGACTCTCCTATCTTTTTGTCAAGAGAATGACACTCCCCCTCCAGCAGGTCATGGTGTTTTTTGACCACTCCCAGAAGAATGTGCAGGTATGGGGGAGCCACTTGGCTAAGTTCTATGTCAGCAATAGGGTCCCTGACTACATTGTCGTGCAGGCTGGCGATTTTCTGCTTGGAGTGTTTGTATTTGCTGTAGTCTGTCTTGATGCCCTGTAACGTGCGCTGTGTGATGTTGCCTTCATTGCAGTGAGGTGGATTTTGTGTTTGTGATTTGGATGCTGTGCAGTATAAACATGGGTGTGTCCCCTGAGCACCTGACAGTCCATACAGTTTGAGGAGAAAGTCATAGTCCCCAAACAAGGTCACTTTGACTCTCTTGTTTCGCCATGTCATTGACTGCAGAGCAGCTAGCTGTTCTTTGTAGGGTTCTAAGATTCTTCTCAAATTGTCTGGACTGTCCTTGCAGTCTACAATGGCCAGGAGACACGTGTTTTGAGTTGGGGTTGGTGAGATTTGCAATTTGAAACATGAGTTTGAATGTCCCCCCTCCATGGTCCCCTCCAATTTTTACCCATATCTCATCCTGCGTTATTCTATCATCATGCCATGTCAACTTGTTTTCTCTGTCGTACTGGTCTAATAAGTTTTCTACCATCTTTGGAATATCTTTGATTTTTCCTACTGTTGTTTCCTCCTCTGTCTCCCCTCTTTATCAACAAAGATGAGTTTTGTCTTTTGTATTTCTACCTCCCCAAACAATGCTTCTTTCTGCACCTCCCTCTCCTTCCTTTCCCCTTCATGTTCCACACGAATACTGGCATAAAACCTCTTTTGTATCCTGTGTTGTGCCCAGCTTAACCCCATGGCGGCTCTCAGTGCAGACCCTTGTTTTTTGGTCACTTTCACTGGGCCACATCCAGCAGCTTGCAGTATCTGTTGTCTGTGGCTCTGACCTGATCTTTTGATTTTCTGACCCCTGCTGTTTTACTATGGCTTCTTTACTGTTCCCTGAGATGTGCTTTCCAATTTTTTGCATAATTTGAGACCGTTTTTTCTTCAGAGGAGATGATGCTATGGCAGATGATTTGCGGGGTTGTGTGACTTTTTTCAACACTATTGGCTGACCTCCAGTTTTGCATCTGACTGTTGATTTGTCTCCTGACTGAAACAATTTCCTGTGAATCAGTCGTGTGCATAACTTTTCTCATCTTCAGTGAGAGATTTATTGAGATCCTCATCCTCTTGAGTCAACATACACCGTCTTGAGTTTCAATTGTGCGATGGGTGATATAGCTGCGTCAGTGACAGGTGTTTTGGGTGTGATTGGAGATTGTGACGTCGTTAAGAGCAGACCAGCACAAACGGCAGAAAATTCTACGCGCATCTGTGCATTAAGAAGCACTCCCTGACTCATCTCGTTATAGACATTCCGGCGGTACCGCAAGGCCCCGCCCCCTATCACCTGGCCCGGTTGAGCATCATGATGCGGAGATGCGCCGTACCGTAGTTACTAAAAAAAAAAGCAGAGTTGGTGCATAATAATAATAATAATAATAATAATAAAACATTTAGATTTTAACTTGTTTCTTTTAAATTGTTATTCATTGCACTAGTTACGTAAACTTCACACTGAATGACGGTCAAACATTTAAAATCTGCTTTTTAGTACCTGCCTTTATAAAAAGGAGAGTACTATTACGATGGAAGCCATGTCGCAAAATTTATGTCTGTGTGTGTGTGTGTGTAAACACAAATGTGTGGCAAGGGCTACATCAAGATCTACTGGATGTGTGTGTGTGTGTGTGTGTGTGTGTGTGTGTGCGTGCGTGCGTGTGTGTGCATGCGTGCGTTTGTGTGTGTGTGTGTGTGTGTGTGTGTGTTTATTATGTGTGTTTCACAGTTTGTTTTGTCTACTTCATCGACGGTGAACTGGACTATGAATAGTCCAACAAGTATTTCTGTTGTGTAATTTTGATATTTGTTGCTGTTGCTTCTTCTTATTTCTTTTTTGTTGGGTTTTGTTTGTTAGTTTGTGTGTGTGTGTGTGTGTGTGTGTGTGTGTGATATAATATTTCTGGGTTTTCTTACGTGGTTTCTTAAGTAGTTGATGTGTCGCTAGTATGTGGTTTGTATTTATATTTTGTTGTTGTTGTTTTGTTTTTAGTACTCTCCTTTTATAAAAAAAAAAAAAAAGGAGAGTACTGTTATGATGGACCAGTGCGAGAAATTTCCGTCTGAGTGTCTGTGTGTGTGTGTGTGTGTGTGTGTGTGTGTGTGAGTGTGTGTGTGTGTGTGTGTGTGTGTGTAAACACAAATGTGTGGCAAAGGCTACCACAAAATCTACTGGACCAATTGATCTAAAATTTGACACACAGTTCGGCATAATTCTAGTGATGATGCCCGGCCATTTAGATTGTCACTTCCGGTTCTGGGAGACTATTTCCGGTCCAAAAAACGGTTTGGGCGCTTAAGCACAATAACACAAGAACTAGATCTAGCCTATGGCTTTATTTGGCCTATGACTGCGTTGTCTTTCTGTGTTTCAAGTTACGTCTTACACCTCTGCAATTCGTTTCGACAAGCAGAGAAAAAAAATGACGTCCAATAATGACACGATTTGATGACGTAATCTCACTAGATTATCAACACTTATACTCTTTTAGTTTCTAAATGGTTATAGGCCTATACAACGCATTTGAGATTGTATGCCATATAATGTACCCCCTGTTAAAAAAATATGTAGGGAGAGTACTATTTACATGGCATGCCATCTTGGTTTGTTCTTGTTTTTGTTTTGTTACTTCAGCATTCTTCAATGTTGTTCAGTGAGTTTGTCTTCATCTCAGGATTTGTTTGATTATTTATTTTTATTTTTTAACTGTGTGAGAGTGTGTGTATTAGTGCATTCATTCGTGCTTGTATGCGTCCGTCTGTGTGCGTGTGTGTGATATATGAGCATGTGTCTTTGTGTGAAGGAGTGTATGAGGAAGGATGAAAGATTATGTGTGTGTGTGTGTGTGTGTGTGTGTAGGTGAAAGTGCGTTTCGTTTTCATTCGTCTGCTTACGTTGTTTTGACAAATCCTGCAAATCACAAATGACAGACAGAGACTGAGGAAGTGAGAAACAAACAGTGAAAATAAGAGCAAGAAATCAAAACTGCAGAAATTGAATTGTTTGGTTTAAACAATGCTTTATTGATCAAAATTGAAAACACAAACATTTAAGGAAATAGGGCAACAAGAAATTCTTATATAAAGCCCTATTGTTTCATATATATACACGAGTTTAACAGGCGGCTGAACACATTGAATTAAATAAAACTGAACTGTTCACTCGACAGTATGGAGAAAATGTACATGTAATGACAAAAGAAAAGGAAAAATATCAAAAACTGAAATTAGCAGCAAGACACATTTTTACTTTAAATATTAATTTTCACAATAATATACAAAGATTTACATTAATTGAATTGTTTACTTATGTTTACTATAATATTCATATTGCAAGGCATCCACGACACATAATGACTCTCGCACGCCTGCATAAAACAGACCTGTGTCTAATTAACAGCTTCTCAACAACTTTTATTAAGCAAACAATTTCTTTCTCCTTTATTATGAACACAACCATCAAATTATTACACATTCACGGAGTCTTTTAAGACATTTGCAACCCAACCCCTTCCATTCAATGAAACAGACCATTGATAAAGGACACCTTTTTCTCATTCAAATAGAGTATCAAGGCAAGCAGGTAGTCTCAACAGAAAGCAATGTTTCAAACAGGCAATCTATGTTTATTAAACCTTCCACACCATATAACTGTATCATACACTGTGAAACATACCGGTACCACATCAAGCAGCAGGCATATACCTGTTCCATGTAAGCAATTAAAGAACTGCCCCATCAACACAACTTTAGGACCCATTGCGGGGCCCTTAAGGGGCCGAGACGGGCTAAGAGGACCCATTGCGGGGCCCTTAAGGGGCCAAGAAGGCTGGTTCATAGGCTGGTAATTGGCGAGAGTAAATGAAATAACTAATTCATAATTCATAACTATGCAACTGTTTGGTCAATTGGACCTTGTTTTAACCCCCAAAAGGCACATCTACGGTACCTAATCTATACCTGTGCCAAGTTTCATCTTTCTATCTTGAGTCCTTTATGGCGATATGTTGTTAACAAACAAACAAACACACATATACAATACATACATACACATCCAGCCACTTACACGACAAAAACAATATCACTCCGCTCCATAGACTATGCGGGTGATAGAAATATCTCAGTAACATTGATTACATATTTTTCCTAGTGTCTGCATCTGATTCCTTGCAAACCTCAGAACAGTAATCATCATCTGTATCATAGAATGTGTACGCACCCATTGGATAACGATGCCAACCAGACGCAGCAGGCAACTCTTTATTGCAATACTTGCACTGAACTAAATGACATGCTGACTTTCGGGAATACAGATATTTCTCTTTGTAAGCTCTATCTTTGACCGACCAGTCAGTCACCCTTTTTAACCATTCCACATACATTTTGTCCTGAAATTCTTGAGTATGAACTAATTGATGGAAACGTTTACAGACTAAACGTATACTATTCAATGTTTCATCTGAATGCATTGTCGCTAATGCAAATATAAAAATCAACAAATGATCACATAAAGCACCTAAAGACCATGGCTGTTTACAATTAGAGTGTTTACATGTACAGCAAGCTCTTTTGTCTCGACGTGTTGACAAATGTACCTCCTGTTCTTGAGTATTAGAGATTTCCTCTGATTGCTCTTGTAAATATGGAAGTGTTGCACTTAGTTCACTGCATGTGTCTGTGGGTTGTTTTGCTGCTTGTAGAGTAACGTAATGCATTTCAGCTATGTGGCCTAACAGTAGAGTTGCCACTGGTCTACAATCTTCTGGATCAATTACAATGGGGTCGCTGTTTTCTACACTGGAAATAACTGACACACTGACATGGTACAGATTAGCTGCCCCCATTAGTACTATGTGATCCCCCCATGTTCCATCATGGCTTAATGACTCAAGATATGCCTTCCATTTATCGTTGTCTGTTGCTGGTTGTCCTACCCCATTTAGAAAAGTGTTTGAAGTAACAAATGCTGCCAAATGTGTTGCACCTAGGTACGGGTTTTCTGATAAGAATTTGACGATTTCTTTTCGGACTTCTCTATGAGATTTTGAAATTCCAAAAATTTTATTCAACTGTTGTGCTTTGGCATAAAACATACAATTTCCACCCCCTGTGTTATCACTGTCCAATTCTAAGCCTTGAATTTCAGCGTTTCTAGTCAACATTTCCATACCTGAATGTGGAGAATTCTCTTTAGCCACCATCTGCACCAGTCTCTGAAAATTTGTAAACAACTTACTTCTATCACAATTAGTTTTCATATTTCTTTCAAGCTCTTCCTGTTGTGAAACAGATGTTATTTTGTCAACACTCACTTTAACAATTTTACCAACTGGTCCAGTTAACAGACTCAACGTGTACACAAAACCTTTTCGTTCTTGAACAATTGCCATAAACGGACTACTCTTGGTCAATGATAGTCGTTTACGTTTAATGCCTGCACCAACTGCATCGCTCTTTACTAACACTATTTCTCCCGGATTATACTTGTTTGGTGGATACTTGGCCAAGTTACGCTTTACCATTGCAATTTCAGCTTTTTTAATGTTTCTATTCACCTCTGATATCAGATTGTCTGAAACTATACCCACTCCCTCCTGTTCCCCATTTTCTGCTTCGCTGTTCACTTCATTTCTTTCTGAAACTGTTTCATTTTCTGTGTTGATTGTAATATCATCTCGTACTGTTCCATTTTCTTCACTGCCAAAGTTTGTTCCTTCTAAATCGATATCATTAACATGTCTATCTCCAAACAATCCTAGAACAACATTAGATTTCATGCGAAATACAACTTCATATGGACTTTTCTTTGTTGCTTCATGTCGTGCATTGTTATAACTGATTTCCAGATATGGTAACATTCCCACCCAGTTGTCCTCCCCAGTGACTGATTTCAACAGATCCTCTTGTGTCTCTAGTTTATGTTTCCATGAACGGTGTGACCTCTCAATTTTTCCTTGTGACTGGGGATGATAGGGTCTGCTATGAATTAAATTAATGTTGTAAGTTTTTGCCATCTGCTCTACTGCACCAAAAAATTCTGTTCCCCTATCACACTGAAGATGTTTTGGTGTTCCAAAACGCCGGTAAATTTTCATCAGTTTTTTAGCTACTGTCGTTGATTGCTTGTCTGTAATGGGTGTGAGCCATAGGTACCTACTATAGCAATCAAGTACAGATAGAACATACATATATAGTTTCCCGTTAACTTCTACAGCTTTTTTTCTCATATCGACTAGATCTACTTGATTTCGTTCCATGTACTGACCTGATGAAATAGGTTGTAGGGGGGCCTTGTTCTTAAACTGCGGATGCACTTTGGTGTGTTCTGGATGCTGATTAAGAAACTTCACTACATGGTTTTTGCTTATGCCATAGTAATGGTTGCTGATTCTATCAGTTAATGTTGCACAACCATAACCCAAAGACTGTTTATAAAAATAATCAATACACTTTGGAATTTCCCATGGTGGAAGCAGTATCAGGCCATTGCGTGTCAGTCGCTGCAGCTTCAGTCCTCGGTACGGATCGCTGACTTCTTCCACAGTCAGCCCACGTTTGTACTTGGCCTGCAAATAAATGTGTGGAACATTTTAGTCGCAGCCACAACTACTGCTATCAGCTTATAAATTCTGCTTAGCTATATCTATTATTTATAAAAAAAAATTTACGATTCCTGCTACTGTTGCCTATTCTGTAGTTTAATAAATATTTGGAGCCAACAGATGGCCTTGCCACCAGGTCTTTCCATTTCTTTGATATGTCTGTATTCCTCAAGATTTTGCATGTCAAGCCTGACCAATCTGGAATGTTGTTTTCCATGCTCTTTATCTGTCCACCTTTTCTCTCCTTGTACTGTGCCCTGCAGACTTACTACTACTTCTAAGCTTACAAGAACTACTGCTGCTGCTGCTGCTGCTGCTGCTACTACTCTCGACGTCAGTTATGGCACCTGAGTTCAGTACTATATACTATAATGACTACAACAATTGGGCTTCTCTGTTTTCCCACTGTGAAGCTGCACAACACACTCACCATGGAATACAGTTTTTTTTCTTGCTTGTCCAGGTCCGTGTAACTCCGAGTCGCAGGAACTGATGTCAAAAGCTTGATCAGTGTACCGTACTCCTCGTCAGTCATTTTCGGGGCTCTGCATCTCTGTAACATATAAAATAAATAACAATCATGCTCATACATATATAGTCTAGCAAACAGAAACGACTTATTGTTTTGTTTGTACAAACAACCGTACGCTTACAGATTCAACTTTATATGTTGAATAAAAGTCCATGAGAATGTATAGAGAACTTGTGAATTTTTGGCTCACAGAGTATCACGTGAGTCTGTGTTTTCATGTTTCGTTCGTTGTGTGTGTGTGTAGATTAAATTTCAAGTTAATAAAATATAAAACATTTGATTTTTTTTTTAACATTTGCTTAACTTGGTAAGTTGGTGTGATAAGAAAAAGTTGGATCACCAGATACTTTTCTTTTCTTTTTAATTCAGTCTGACATCATAGATGTAATTCTATGCTGTTGTTTTGTTACATCTCTCTCTCTCTCTCACACACACACAAACACATACACTCACATACATATACACTCATACATTCGCACACACAAACACACACACACACACACACACGCACGCGCGCGCTCGCACACACACACACAGACACACTCACATGCACACACACACACACACACACAAATACACACACATGCACACATTTAGCTCTTTTTTATGGGAAGTACGGTATTTAAAAATAACTGGGCACGAGGGACTGTAGATCTATGCCTAATGCAATTTAATAAAAGCCATTTAATATTATGACTTCCACTTACAACAGTACTCACCTTTTCTGCCTTTTTTCCGTCCGACACAGCACTGCTCAAAGTGATTAAGTACAACGCTGTACAAAAGAAGAGCACGTGATAGGCAAACGTGCACGCCATTCTTACAAATCACGCGCCTGTAGGCCTACCTCGCGGTCAAGGTCGGCACTGCATTATCTGGGGAGAACTCATTGAATGATCAGGGAAGGGAAAAAGTTAATCTACATTATGTTTGCTGCTTTTATTGATCAACAAATTCTTAGATGGAGGATAATTAACATTATCATTGTGAATTAATTACCAAGTTAGTGATGCATCCCGCTTATCATCAGATTCTGCGAATTTTCTGCCGTTAGTGCTGGTCTGCTCTTAACGACGTCACAGAGATGTGTTTGTGCACAGCGTTCTTGTTTTTTTGACTGGTGTTGATGTGGACTGACAAAATGACGTTGACACACTGTTGTTGGTATCTAAGCAGCGGTCAGACGGATCAAAACTGTCATCCGTGCATTTTTTTTACGGGTGCTGATCGTCTTTTTTTCGGACGACCAGGCTGACTTTTTGAGTGATGAAAAGAGCATGTTTTGCACTGATCCAAAGATAGATCTGGATTGAAAGTTGTCCAGATTTCTGACATTCTGTCAATGTCAAGTGCAACATTTTCATTTGCAGTTTTGAACTGAGAATTTCCAAGAGTATGTTTCATTTTTATCAGTTTTTTGTAGCACTTGATACAAATGCATGTGGGATGTTTGCCCTCTTCATCATTCGAAACATCTAGACTGAAAAAATGAAACAGTTAAGAAGAATACTTGGCACAAAGTCTTGCATTCAACCCCTTATCTTTATCTCTTCTGAAAACCCGCTCACCACACACACGACACATATAATCCAAACATCTCAAGTGTTCACTGAAGGTGAGTTGTCCAGTCAGCAAAGTTGCCACTGCCGCACCAGATTCCATTTTTGTCGGCACTCACACACACACACTTAGGTCAAATAACTGGATGTAACACAAAAACGCGGACAGTATCTGGTAAATCACACGACACACTTAAAGTTCACATTCACTGGAATCATGTACACAAAAATGACAGCAAACAAAAGTGACTGTGCACGAATATGATGAAATGATAATCACTTAAACAATACACCTTTCTCTGCTGGAAACATAGCATAAAGAGCGCGGCACCCGCTCCCCTTCCCCCCCCCCCCCCCCTCCCATCCCAGTGGAATCTAGGTCAGCAGCAGTGCTCCTGACCGCTCACTGAACTCTGGAACTAAATAGCTCTGCTGGAAGTTAAGTGGCACAGCCGTGTGGATTATGCCCCAAACTGCCATAAAAATATCCACAGAATCAGTCGGAATTCACAGTTAAAAATTGTAAACCATGCGAGTTAATACCCTTGAATTGATCACGATGAAACGAAAAAATTTCCAGTCTTGACTTTATTCAAAATGAAATCCTTTTCACTTCATACGACGTTTAGAAGTACTTGTACTTGGCTCTACATGTTATTAGTTTAACAAAATACAAAATTTTCATATCAGCTTTAAAACTATAAAACTAGAATGAACATAAAAGAGAAATTGAATCGACCGTGGCGTACTACATTCCCGGCGGGTGTAACTAAACTTGTACATCTATCTAGATCTAGAGAAAACGGCTAAATGTTGCAGTGTGATTTCAGTGATAGCCACGCCTCCTTTACTGTGGACTTAAAAATAATTTTTTTTATTGCCCTTAAAGATTTTTTGAATGCCCAAGATACACCAGAATAATATGATTTAAACAGCGTTTTCACTGCGAATACCACAATTGATTTATCGCGGGATTCGAATCTGGTTAGGACTCTTTTTTCTTTCTTTTTTTCTTTTTTTTTTAACCCAAAGCTTTATAATAACAAATACAGAACACATTTTAACGATTAGATTTTTTTTTTTTTTAAGTGTATCACAAGTGAGTCTTGAAGGCCAGAGACAACCGTCATCGAAAAATTAAGACGCAGAAGAAACAAAAGAATGGCACCGAACAGGATGCAAACTATTCAGCCCCATGGTGGAATACTGACACAGAGAGAGCCAGGATAGAAAAACATGCGGCTGTCAAACTTTGGCAAAAAGAAAGAACAAAACCATCTCCGGACAAAGATATTGAAACAAAAATGAAAGAAAAAACTAAGGCCTGACAAAGGAGGTAGAAAGAGTTAATACAATAGTTGGTGATTTTTGGTACTTTGCCTCATTATGTATCCATCTTTTGGTTGGTCTTTGTGTCACAGTTATCTGTCATTCAGGCTTCTAGTATTTTTGGATTTTTATTTGCAAGACGGTTCATTTTGAACAGCGAGAGCTGGCCATTGTGTGTCATCACCCCTCCCTCGACGCACATGCAAAACGGACAACCGGACTTTGTGTTGACTGTCACTGTCCCAAGTGATAAAGATTAGTTCTAAACTGAACAGGAACTGTCTGTGTGTTCTTTTATGCACAATCTGTGGCAAGTGTAGGCTGCAGAGAGAAACGCTTTGGAATTTAACTGTTTGTTTGTGATCGAGGTGTGGATGTGAATATGTTAACGGACACATGGCTGCACCGCCAGGGTGACAAAGCAGTGTGTGTTGACATGACCCCGCCGGGTTACACACTGCACTCCTTTCCTTGAACTCCTCATGGAGGAGGTGTGGCCTTTCTGTTCCATAACAGTATCATGGACAGCACAACCATCACCACTACCTTTCCATTCACACACACTTCTTTTTAACTTGCTGAGCTATCTTTTAATGCCCCAGAATCAGTCCACCTTTTCTGTGTGTACCGGCCACCAACAGTAAGAAAAATAAGCCATCTAATGCTAATTTCCTGCCAGATTTTCTTGACTTTTTGGAACATTGTAATGTGAGATCTGGTAAGCTCCTGAACATTCATTTTGATTGTCCATCCAACCCCACAACTGCACAAGTTCTAGAATTCTTGCAGCTTTTCTATTTGACACAGGCTGTTGATATTCCAACTCAGGACTTCGGCCATACTTTGGATCCACTTATCTTCAGAGAGGCTGATCAGTTTTTTTGTTCATTCTCGGTATGTCATGATCTGAATTTGGACCATGTCGCTCTTCTGGTTTTTCTTAACGCATCAAAGCCCCCGAACCGACCTACATTCAGGAGTGTCAGGGATCGGCGGTCTATAGATAAGATGCAGCTTTGTGCTGATGTGGCCTCCAGCATCACCTGCCTTCGGCCAACTCACAGTGGAGGTGCTGTCCTGGCACCTCTCCCTGGTACAGCTCCGTCGGTCCTGACCTGCGGGCCCTGGAGCAGGTGAGGTGTGATGCAGAGCACCAGTGGGTTGCCAAAAAACTGACAGTGTACAAGCAGATTATGGACGCTGCCAAAGACAAGATAACATAACTAGTTGTAAATGCTAAAATCAGTTTCTACAGTGCTAAGATCGCAGCATCTACTTCATGCAGGGAACTGTTCAGGCCAACAGGCAGCTTGATGAGGAGGGTGAAGCAGAGTCCTCTGCCATTGCTCTTCCCACCACACCAGCTGGCTCAGATGTTTTCAGACTATTTCAGTGCCAAAGTTGCCACTATCCGTAACTCTTTGGACCAACAGCCTAGTCCCCCTGCTCTGCCTGTTGATGTTGACCACCTGTGCCAGATCTATATTTCGTCTCAGTCACTGCACTCCACCTGCAATTTTCATATTCCAAACAGGCAAAAGAAACTCTGTGGGGAACGCACATTCTCTTTCATTGGACCTGTCATCTGGAACAAACTCTCTTATTCTGTCTGACATGCTTAGTCTTTGTGCTTGTTCAAATCAGCTCTCAAAACTCACCTTTTCCACAGTTGTTAAGATGATTTTTTCTGCCCTGTGTGCCTGTCTGCGATTGTTGGTGGGTGGAGAGAGGAATTGGGCTATAGCAAAAAAAACTTTGATGGATAGATCAATTCTGTTTTTTGTTTGTTAATCTGTAATTTTTAAACATTTTTTGTTTGTTCATCTGTGATTTTTAAACTTTCTGAAAGTACTTTAATGTCAAAAATAATAAAATCTGACTTTGTGGATGAGATGCTTTTCTGATGGAACTGAAATGTTTACCTGATTGTGGATGTCACTGTTCCTTCTTTCCTGATGGCACTGAAATGTTTACCTGATTGTGGATGTCACTGTTCCTTCTTTCCTGATGGAACTGAAATGTTTACCTGATTGTGGATGTCACTGTTCCTTCTTTCCTGATGGAACTGAAATGTTTACCTGATTGTGGATGTCACTGTTCCTTCTTTCCTGATGGAACTGAAATGTTTACCTGATTGTGGATGTCACTGTTCCTTCTTTCCTGATGGAACTGAAATGTTTACCTGATTGTGGATGTCACTGTTCCTTCTTTCCTGATGGCACTGAAATGTTTACCTGATTGTGGATGTCACTGTTCCTTCTTTCCTGATGGCACTGAAATGTTTACCTGATTGTGGATGTCACTGTTCCTTGTGGGATGCAGACTCTGACAGTTGCTGACATGAATGAATGCTGCATGTCACCTGACACCTTTCTGACATAACTGGAATTTTTGTGTTGTTTTTGTTTTGGATAGAATTTCCTGCACTTTGCCCATTACCAGTAACCTATGTAATTGTTTTTGTTATGCCCATACATTGTTATTGTGTTAGCAAACCAGACTGTTGTTGTGAATTCTCTGTACCTCTTGGCCAAACAAAACAGTGAGACAGAAATGTACCTGTGGAATGTAGACCCATTGTTTTGGGAGTATTACAAACTTTAAAAATACTCTAAATAATGATGGACGAATTATGAGCTAATGTTGCATTGTAGTGTGTATGTGTATATGTGGATGCACACATGTGTGTGTGTGTGTGTGTATGCCACGATATGTGTGTGTGCATTCTTATTTTATGTTTTCCCCTTGTCTCCTTTCACCTGTCAATTAAATAGCAAGAATAGCAAGCACTGTGTCTTGTGATGTTGCCGAGAGTGTGATATTTTCCTGCAACCTAAACACACTTCTTTTTCTTTTTTTTAAATTTATTGCATGTCTTCTTGTGAACATAAGTATTTGCACATCTTTCTGTTGTGGCTTCATTCATAATATTCATCTGTCTATTTGTTTCCTTCTCTTTTGTTGTTAAACTAGTGGTTTATGCATTTGGACAGTGCATGTCTATGTGATGAATCTGCTAATTGCTATTTATTGATAGATTGGTGGTTTTTGCGTTGTGATAGTGTATATATGTGTAAGGAATAATGTGCTAGTTTTTGGTTCACAAATGTATACAATGTGAGTCTGTGGAATAACCATCTGTTTCAGTTGTCAGTTTGTCTGTATGTATGTATGCACATGCGTGTGTGACTGTGGTGAAATTTAGCAATTAGTTTTTCACTGTAAAACTTTGTCAATACCCAGTTTGCCTTAAAATAGAAAATGAAAAAAAAATCTGTTCTTTTCACATGTTACAATGACAGTGCACTTCTTGGAATGGCAAAAAAGGTTTGCATAGTCATTTTGCTGTTGCATTTTTATTTCTTTTTCACAAAAAGTTAGCCATTAGATTTTGAATATTGACATTTTGAATATTGACACTTTGATTCGAGTCATTTTATCATTTTATGAAGAATAGAAACTTCTGCATAGTATGGAAGTTATATTAATGCATTCATCTGCCAAGAGCAGCAAAATTCTGCCATGTGATGGGACATCAATCTGAATATAATGCAAGATAAAATCTGTGAAATGGATCTCACTGGAACTTCCCAAGTTCACTTAAACTGATACACAAAACAAATGCAAATGTGAAATCATGTTACTCAAAACTGTCTACTAGTTGATCATCTACTGCAAACAAGAGCTGCTATAGAATTATTGCCCCACCAAAAATCACATTCGTGAAATCTTAGCTGTTTTAGGACATGAGTTAGACCAGATCTTGTTGCATTTATAAACTTCAGTTTGGCTCCTCAGTAGCATCAAAATTACCAGATCACCAAACCATGAAGTTTCATGTGGAAAACAGTTGTAAAATCATTACAGAATGCTCTAAATATGTTTGAAACCAGTCTGCTCTATCCTTGTAAGGGTTGGGGAGGAGGTGGTGAGTGCTCAGTGGGTGAATTTTATTTAACTAACTAATATCGCTTATTTGCAGGACATACACAAAATATTTTGAATGAAAATTATTTCAGTCAGTATTTCTTGTATTCTGAACCAGGGAAACATGACATGTGTAAATGTTAACCAGAGAAACCCCATGATTTTATGACAAAGACAACTCCTGGCAAAACGTCTGTTCCTGATGAGGGGAAGTAACTTGAGCCGTGAACTCCTAAAAGGGTAAAAAGTGCACTCAAACATATATAGGAAAGAGTGATATTAAAGTGATAAAATAATAAAACAGGACTATTTTGTGTAATTTCATAGAAGATTTTATAGTAGGCTGATACAAGCCTTGTGATAGAATAAATAACAATATTTCAATTCTGGCTATTAATTCAAATAGGACAGCCCCCTCTGAAAAAGAAAACATATAACTTGTCCTGGTTTCTGTTGTATAAATTTGATTTTTGATGGTTTGAAGTTGAGCTTGTCTTAAGTTCATTGACCAGGGTGTGAAGGGGTACCCTTGTGCCAAGGGCTGTAATTCTTGTGCATCCCAATATTTTTCTTGGTGGCATGTGAAAATGAGTTCAGCACACACTGGAGGACATTTAAAGACTAGTCTACATCATTCCTGTGAGGTTGTAAAGTAGACCCCCCTGGCATTGCAGACTATGTGTTTTCACGGATTCCAGCAATAAATAGCTTTTTTTTTCTTTTCTTTTTTTACTTTTGTATTCTTGCTGAAACTACAGTGCTGAGAGGTTCAAACATGCTTTGATAATGTATTAAGTGACTTCATGAGTGTGTCTTACTTGAGTTACAAAGAATGACAAAATTATCAATATGTTTGGAGTGGGAGAATGCATCTGATCCATTAATCATAATTTTTGTTGAAAGAACTGAACTTGTCTGGAGTATACCACACCTCAAAATGCAGTTGTGTTGAAGCCAAAAAGTCATGATAAGACAGGAACATTTTGAATTTTGGATTCTTCTATATCATAAATGTGAAATAATGAAATGCTGATCAATGTGAGATGCTTAAGATAGAATTTTCATTTCCAGCACACAACTTTGTGTTTGACAAATGCTTGTTTCTGAGGTGAGCAAATACATGATATGGATCAATACATGAAAGTGCTGGTAATATCTCATCCCCCACCCCCTTCTCCCAAACTCCTTCTTCTCCCTTGTATTTTCGGTTTTGTTGTTTCTCAGCAGGAATCACTTGTGAGTCATGAAGATTTTGCCTCTTCTTTTTAATTTATTATACTGACTGTTTTCATGCTTGCACAGTGGGTATGTGTAAGATGAATCTGCTCCATGTTTTTTAATATGGTACCCAACTGTTCACATTTTGCTTCCTTGGTCTCTAGTTTTGTTTCATTCTCTGTTGCTGAATTAGTTTCACCTGAGAGGTTTCTTTGGTTTACTGGTGTGTATGTTTATGAGTGTTGAAATGTTTTAGTTTTTCTTTTTAAGTGTATCACCACCCTTTGTGATTATGAGTATTTTATAACTGAAATATTTAGAACACAGTTACAGGTTAACCTTTTCAGCTCTTGAGGATTACAGCCTGAACAACTGTCCACATCTGTCTTGAGTTAATTCTGCAGCAGTATTTGTAGATCACTTCACGATTTCAAGACTCTTTATACTGGCTTCACATAGAAAAAAAAATGGTATGGACAAGGGGTATTAAAATGACATTCAATTTTCAATGACTCCACATCTAAAAATCATAAAAATATGGTGGCTTATGCATGCTGCCTCACCCCCCACCCTCCCACACCACCACCCTCATGCACACACACACACACACACACACACACACACACACACACAGATGCACACACAGATGCACACACCAATATTAACGCTTATATACCTTCCACATAAGATTACTACAAAACACAATAGCAAGACCACCACAGATTTTGTACATTCATTCCTGTTTATCTAATACTCACAGGTCTTGTTGACTGCTGACTCACGGCCTATGTGTCTTAATGTTTATGATGATTTTTTTAAGATGTAATAATCGATTGTTTTAAGATGTAATAATCACTGTTGGGATCATGGTGTCAGTTTTGGCTTACTGGTGTGTATGTATATGAGGGTTTAAATGTATATTAATTGCAACTGAGCATGTTACAAATGCCCATAAAGATTGTGTACAAAGCCCAGGTCTCAGTTCAAGCTGTTATGTTAGATACTATGCTTCACAAAAGAAAAATCAAGATACAAAATGGTACTGTTTTATAATGGCTCTGTTTGGTGCCACTTTTCCCCATTTTGTAGTTTTCTGACTTTATCAGTTTGAAGTTCCTTTAATTCTTTACAAATATTGAACCATTGCAGTTTGGCCATAATGATCTGAGAAAAAAATTATTGGCCAGAAAATACTCTACACTTTTACTTCATTTGCATTGAAAATCAAACCTGTTGTTTCCCTTTGCTTATTTCAGTGCATGATTGATAGTTCACAAAAAACAATTACAACAACAAAACCCACACAAATGTCTCATCAGTCGGTGCTTGGACATGCAGAGTCACAGTACAGCTGAACTCAGGTGCAGGGCAAAATGAGATTATGTACAAATTTCTTCTTTTTTTTGGTTTGTACTGTCTTTATAGTTTATATGGTTTCATTACGGTTTAAGATGGAGTAAAATTATTTATTTGGTGTACATGTGTTTCATTACGTTTTGTTTCCTTTGTGTTTATTTGTTTTGTGATGCATTGTTTGCTATGGTTTGTTCAATGTGACCAATTTATCCATTGTGTACTTTTTATTTTATTTTGTCCACCTCTTGTTTAATGTGATCAGTTAACTTATTGTATGCTTTTTCTTGATGGACTCTTCCTGCCTCCCATAAGGGGCAAAATGATGGATCAGATCTTTGGTAGTTCACGTTAGGATGTGACTAAGATGCCAATTCCGATCCTGCTTCCATCATAATAGTAAATTGCACGTGTCAGTTTGCATTTTTGACAAGATATATTTCACCAGAAAGATCCACATAAAGGATTGAATTTAGCACCCATTTTGCTTGATAGCGCCATGGCTGTTTCTCATCATGTCTGCTGCTGGTTTGGTAACATCTGTTCCTTGATCACTATCCTGCTTGCAACATCAACAACATTTCTTTAGTTCTTTTTCAGTTAGTCTAAGTCCTAGCTGTTTGTGATTGTATCTGATGGGAAGAAGAAAAATAAGATAAAACAAAAGTAATATTTTTGGTATGGAAGCAGTACTCAGCATGAAAAGATTACCGTAACAGGATAGAATGCATGTGCAGTGTGCTGCCATTGGGATGATATGCATGTTTTTTGACAATTCTTTCAACTACTGATTGACATGTTATAATATTAATTGCAACTGAGTGTGTTACAAATGCCAATATAGATTGGGTACATTCAAAACCCAGCACTTCGTTCTAGCTGTTATGTTAAATACTATTTTTCATAAAATAAAAATCAAGATACAAAACTGTACTGTGTTAAAATGGCTCTGTTAGGTGCCGTTTTTCACCATTTTGTATTTTTATGACTAATTTTTCAGTTTGAAGTGTGCAAAAAAGTCTTTTATAAACAAATTAGTCTTCTACATGTCACTTCAAAGTGTTTGAAAAAGTCGTACTACAAATTAGTCTTCTACATCACAATGCAAATTAGTCTTCATTATCACTTCAAATTATATGATAAAGTCATTCAAAAAGTAGTCTTCTAGATTACTTAAAGGTGAAAGGACAAGTAGTATGACAATTTGGTCTTTATCACTTAAAATGTATGACAAAGTAGCAATACACAGTAGTTTTCTGCATCATTTTGAAGTACAGATTATATGAAAAAGTTGTATCACAGCTTAGTCTCTCCCATTACTTCAAAATGTATGAGTGAGCAGTATTACAAATAAGTCTGCTGCTCCAGTTCAGAGTTGATGAAAAAGTACTGCTACAAATCAGTTTGCCTGCACAAGCTGAACAACCCACGTCTAGAAACGTGACTTGAGGCACATTGCAATGCCAGGGAAATGCACTTTTGATTCCATTAAGCTTGAAGCAGTTTGTCCACCATGAGTGGAGTAATCCTGAACAGCGGACTGCTGTCTGAAACAGCGCTGATTGGAGGTAAAGGTCTCCCCAGTGTTCTCACTTTGCCCTTATGCCTGACTGGATAGATGCCATTCATGATAGCCCTGTCAAGAAGAGTGACTACAGTGGAGGTTGTCAAAGTATACTGGTGCACAAAAAGGGACTGCATTTGCAAGACTGTTTAGTTTTCACAGTATTGGTTTTAAACAAGCTGTTAGCTCACAATTTCTCACAATCCCACATTTTCTCTCTATTGTGTGAGAGAGCATGGGAATTCCCCCTAACTTTTTTTGTACTTATTATCGAAAACATTTCCTTTGTCACTGGGGTTTGTTTCTTGTCTTTTACCAACACAAATCCCGGAGAAAACAGAGAGGAAAAGAAAAGAGAAGGGGGGGATGACAATGACAATCATGATAATGTTTGTGACATCAGTGAAGATGATGAAGGTGATGTCACAGTTCTGGTTTGAAAAAATTGTGTCCGTGTATGTGTATATCAGTGCATGAGTGATTGAGTGGGCTAGTAAAAGAAAGGTAGAGAGAGTTTGTGTGTGTATGTCAGTGTGTGTGTGTGTGTGTGTGTGTGTGTGTGTGTTTCCTTTTTTGTGTTTACTTGGCTGGTTGATTTGTTCTTCTTTCATTCTGTTTTTAAGATAATACTTTCATGTTCTGAGTGTCTTCTGTGTTTTCAGTGCAGTCTTGCATGCGAAAGGATGCTGACGCAAACAGATGAACAAGCATGAAATGAAGAACATTCTAAATAAATGTGACAGAAAAGGTTGCATCACAACAAACATCAAAACTATTTGGTCCAGTTTTCACACTCCCTGCGTGAGGGTAAAGCATTTAGAAACACCTTTTTCTGTCATATCTATGTAGAAAGTTGAATCATTTTGATGTTATTCCCAACATCCTTCGGGAAAGATTCGGTTAAGTCTTATTGTATTATATTAAATTAAATTATATATTATATTATATTATATTATATTTCTGTCTGATTTATACACATTGCCTTAATTTTGTTGTTTGCTATTGATTCCAATATTGAGTTTGAGGTTGATGCATTGCAGTGATCCATCTTATGTGCATACAATAAATAGATGTGTTTCGTGTCATTATTGTTGTCATTACTGTGTCTGTTGATGTCTTTGCAAATGCCACTGTCATTATCATGGTTGCTGTTGTAATCAACTCCCTCTTACTCTTTTCTTTTCCTCTCTCTCATTTTTGAAGATTTGCTTTGGGAAAAGACAAGAAACCAACTCAGATGATAAAGGAAATATTTTTGATAAAAATAAGGACTTCCCACAGTTTTTCACACATTGTGAGAAATCATGAAGGTGCCCCCCCACAATTTCTCGAATTTGAGAGAAAATGTGGGAGCGGAAAGACCACACTTTCTTGCAGTCCCATGGTATCACTCAAAGTGAGAGAAATTAAAGGATTGTGAAAAATTGTGGGCTTACATAGGCACCACTTGAACACCACCAAAGTGACTCAGCAGCATATCTGCCAATCTGCGCTGCTATTTGACACATCCTCAGCAGAACTTCATCGGCTGACTCAAAGTTCAGATCTGACAGTGTGTGTGTGTATGTGTGTGTGTGTTTGTGTGTGTGTGTTAAAGTCTGCTTAATTATGTTGCCATTGTGTGTGTGTGGTCCTTTTCAGGCCTGGATTGGAGGCCGTTAGACGTGAATGAGGCCAACTCCACAGTGTCACGCCTCGTGAAACCTGTGTTTGCTCCTGCCTTTGAATCAGATGATTTTTGTCCTGGAATAAGTGAGAAAGCAGTGTTTGGCTGTTGTATTTTTTTGTTTTGTTTTTCCCAATGTAGTCATGGGTATTTTCATTGTTGGATGAATGGGACTGTAAAATTTGCACTGCTGTTTTGTACTTCATGTAATCATATACTTATTCTGCAGTCTGTGCTTTACGCCCTTTCTTGTTCTAACAGCTAACCAGTGGGGTGATCGCTGTGCTTTGCGTTTTGTGGTTAAACGATAACAAAAATTTACTTTTTTTCAAGTCAGTATTTAGTTTCTGTCTTCAACATGCAATGCTGGAAGGTTGAGATTTGGGGATTTTATCATGCTTCATGCTGAGTTGTCTGCTTCTAAAATGAAGCACTGTGAATACAGTGAGAATTGAGCTGTTTGGTTTTGATCATTCTCCAGTGCTTAGGAATGATTTGTTTAAGCATTTGCTGGTCAATATTTATCCCAGCAACATAGTGTAGCAGCTTTTCAAATCAGATTTACTTTGTTTATTTTTCTATTATGTTTGCATTATACAGATTGATCTTGTTCATTTAAGTACTCCTGATTTTGCCATACATGAGTGTGAAGTGGGAGTCATAATGCCTGTCAGGATGAACTGGATTCTTCTTAAAATTCTGTGATATCTGTCATAGGTCGTGCATTCTTTCTATTTTCATAATTTCACTGCATGTGTTAGATATTTTGTTTATGGCTTGTGCCTAACTGTCGATTGGGAAACTTTTAAGGTATTTGATTCAGTTTTTACAGTATCACTTTGTGCTCTGTGTTTCGGTGACAGTAAACTTCAGAGATGTCTGATTTTTGTCCTTTAAAATTTTTTTTGTTTTTTGTTATTAATGTTCCAGACTGTTGGTGACAGTGAAAAGATACCAAGATTTGTTATGCCTTTAGCAGGATTTGAATACTACAGTTGCTATTTTTACCCTGAATTGCTATAATGTTGACATTCAGGAAGGATTTGAATTTTCTGATTCAGAAAAGAGATTTGACCCAGTTGTAAAGATAAAGTTTGGACTTTGTAGACAAAGGCAACTTGTACAGTTCAAACACAGGTAAAATGTGAATCTGCATGAGACTTTGTGTGTAAATACCAATAAGTAAAACATGCATTTAAACATTAGAATGAAAAAAATCAAACATTCATAACCCTGCATGATGGGCGCAATAGCTGAGTGGTTAAAGCATTGGACTTTCAATCTGAGGGTCCGGGGTTCAAATCTTGGTAACGGCGCCTGGTGGGTAAAGGGTGGAGATTTTTCCAATATCCCAAGTCAACATATGTGCAGACCTGCATGTGCCTGAACCCCCTTCATATGTATACGTATGCAGAAGATACATATGCATGTTCAAAATCCTGTAATCCATGTCTGCGTTCGGTGGGTTATGGAAAGAAGAACATACCCAGCATGCACACCCCTGAAAACAGAGTATGGCTGCCTGCATGGTGGGGTAAAATTGGTCATACACATAAAAGCCCACTCATGTACATAGGAGTGAACGTGGGAGTTGCAGCCCATGAACGAAGAAGAAGAAGAATAACCCTGCACAAACACACAACCAAATATTAAAGTATCTTCAGACACACCCAAATATCTCTGCACACAACATCACACTCATCATACATATACATCACAATACCGAAATAATGCACATTTCATATATATCACAATAGTTAACACTAATAATACAATACTTTGGTACTCATGGGTCCTCCAGCTGATCAGATCAGTCATTTGCAGAAAGTTAAGAACAGTGCAGCTAAATTTGTAATGCAGAAGTATAAGTGTGAGCATGTGACACCTTGTCTGGAAGAGCTGCACTAGCATCCAGTTAAATTCTGCATCCAGTTCAAAATTGCCATGATTGCGTACCACTTTTCTGATGGCACACTGCGGCAGTATCTCTCTTCTTTACTAAGGACTCATCAGTCTTCCTGGTCACTTTAATCTTCAGCTGAAAGGTAACTTCAGGTGCTGAGCACTAATTTGAAAACCTTCAGTCATCAAAGGTTAAGTTTCTCAGCCCCAACTGTCTGGAACTCACTGCCTGCTGACCTGTGAAGACCCCTTCCCTGGACTCTTTCAAGTCCCAACTAAAAAACATCTTTTTTGTCTTGCAGCTGTATAAATTTTTATGCTAATTTGCTGTTCTATGACAGAAGCACAATTTTTTTTAGTGTTGTGTGTGTGTGTGTGTGTCTGGGGGTGAGGGGGTGCTGTGTGTGTATTGTGTGTATTTTGCGTGCATGCATGTGTGTGTGTGCGTGTGCGTACATGTGTGTGTGTGTGTGTGCTGTTCATAATGCGAGGATGGTGATTGTTTCTTTGTGGCTGATTCTTTTCCTGGATGATATTGATTCTCTTTGTAACAAGTAATTTGTGGAGCAAGGCAAGGCTAGGCAAGGCAAGGAGTTTATTTCGTGTGCCCCCATGGGGCATTGAAACATTACATACAATCATCTTTAACACATATTCTATAAATAAAAAGAGTGATGTCAAAAACTAGAAATAGGTTCATTCATTCATTCACTCAATATACACATTTACAAGTACTATTTCACTCATAATACAAACAAACAAACAAAAATTCTTATCAATAGACAAAACATTAATGAAAAGAACTACGTATAGCAGAAACAGAGGATTTAAGTTTTAACCATATTCTTTTCTCTTTTTTTTTTCCAGAAAACAGTAGAATTTAATGGAGTTGGGCGGATTCTATAATATCTAGATAAACATTTTTGTCTAATGCTTTCAAAAAAGAGCACACAAATACTGAAAATCATCAGCAATGTCGTTTGTGGAACATTTATCACAGATTCTTTCATTTCTAGGTAAATTGTCAAAACGCTGTCTATTAACAAGCAAAGGATTATTGGTTGTTCTAAACTTTACTAACTCAATTACACAGTTATTTAGCAGTCCTGTAAAATAAGCATCTTGGCCAAAGTTTGGTTTAAGCATTCTGTAATTGATATACATAGAATCTTTATCGACATGTCTATACCAGTCTTGCAAAAACTTATCTTTTAAGCAATGTTTTACTTTCTCTTTGAACCATGTAGGATGTACATCAAAACTGTGCTGGTTTAACCAAAAACAACTAAATCCAATTTCATTCTAGACGGTCTGAATACTTTTCAAGTATTGGTTCTGATGTACGTTCTGTATGAGTTGAAGAGACATCTATAAACAACAGAAGACAATTTTGATGTTCTTTGGTTTGTAACAAGCCTAAACCAAAACACTAGCAATCAGGTTCTAACAGAGACAGACACGGGAAATTTACCAGTTCCACCAAAATCGATAAATGATGGGGTCAATTGCCTTAGTTCTAGAACTAGTTTATAAAATTTTGATTGTAATTTTCTCACCATTTCCTATACATCAAAAAAAAAATTTCACAACCATATGTAAAAAGAACTGTTTTATCAAATAAATCAATAATTAGATTGACAGGGAGATTCAGTTGGCTAGTTTTCTTCAGTAATGCAAGTGCTACTCCTGAAGCACGATCGTATAAATCATGTTGGGCAACATGCATTTTATTATTGTAAGTTAGCTTTAATCCTGAATATTGAAAGTCACTTACAACCTCAGTTTTGTCCTTATTGATATAAAAATCAGGAAATGTTCTTACTTTTGCCCCTAGAAAATACTACTACTTTACACTTTTTAGTATTCAGATTTAGCTTCCATTTTTCTCAGTACTGTCTCATTGAAGTAAGACCATTCTATAAACCAACGGCTGTCTGAGAAAATTACAGTATCATCTGTGTAAAGCAGAACAAATAGTTTTAAGAAAATATTGCAATCTTGTTCACTCATATTCATTTTCCTAGCCTCATCAACTATATTTTCTAGTCCATCTAAATCTTCTTCTAAATGAGGTTTCATGTCATTGAAAAACAAGGCAAACCTTATCGGGGACAGATTTTCTCTGTCTCACCCCAACATTTGAACTGAAAAATTCTGAGGATTCATCACTGGCCATAACATTTGATTTAACGTCACCAAACATGTTTATAATAACTTGCAATATTTTACCACTAATACCACACCTTAGCAGTTTTTGCCATAAGAACATCCTGTTAACCTTATCAAAAACTTTCTAGTAGTCTAAAAAAGCACATTATAATCTCTTTTTTTCTTAACAGCAAAATATCAGTGATACCATATAAAGTAAACAAATGATCTAACGTTGAAAAATTACTTCTAAATCCAGCTTGTTTCTGCCCCAGTATACCCGAACTATCGATGTATAGTTTTAAATGTTCATTCAGTATTCTTGTAAATAGCTTGCCAAAACATGATGACATTGTGATACCACGATAGTTGTTTATGTCATTGGGTGAACCTTTGTTTTTAAAAATTGGTCTTATGATCCCTACAGTCCAGTCAGATGGAATCTTGCCAGTCAACAGTACAAGATTAAATAATTCAACATATACATTAACCATTTAATCATTTGAGGCTGTCAGAAATTCATTGATAAAATTATCTGTTCCACTTTCCTTATTGTTTTTCAACTTCGTAATGCATTTAACAACCTCAGCTTTGGATATCAAATCTTTAAGTAGAAGATTTTCATAATCATTTTCTTCTAAAGAAAAACAATTCATATCATTATCACCATCCTCAAGGTTCATATTCTTAAACATTCATGAAATGATTTACAGTTAGTTAATTTCATGTTATTCTTTTTCTTATTTCTATCTAACAAACTCAGTACAGTTTCGGATCTTTCAGTTGCAGTTGATGGAGTTTTGTGGCTAAATCTAAGTTATAGTTTGGGGGTGGGTTTTTTTGTTGTTGTTTTTTTCATACATCTTTTTTACTCTTTCGTAGCTTGTTTACTTTCAGAATTCAAGAATACATTCTTGTTTTCATTACGTTTTGCCCTACGTTTAGCTCTATAAAAAAGATTTCGCTTAAGCTTACGTTCCTCATGAAACCAAGGTTCTCCAAATGAACTGTGTTCATGCTTTCTGTCGACCCTATTTTTCTTTCTAATTTCCCAGTGTCCTAGCATTATCCAACAAGACTACATTCACTTTACTCACAATAGAATTCATTGTGTCTACTGTAACAGGAGTCAGGATGTCCAAGTAGTAAATCTAAATCATGATCAAGCTTATTAACTGCATCATCATGAAATTGTTCAGTATAGTTTCCCTTTAAATCATTCAACCATTTTACATAATTCGGTTGAATTGACTCAACCCCCCCCCCCCCCCCCCCCCCCCCATTGTTATTGTCAAGTATTTCATCAACAGCATGCAGAACACTGAATGTAGTAGGCCTCCTTCGGTCATGGCTGACCATGGATAGAGTATATCCGACCTTGGATAGAGTATATCCGACCTAATGTCTAATTGGGCTGTCTGCTTGGACCAAGCAGCGTCGCCTGTGACTGTAAAGACCGATGCGAGAGAAACAGTCTCTGTCGCAGCGGTCACATGTGTAAGCTGATGCTGGTCTGTTGGCTGCCGTCCTTTTTCTGTGAGCTCGCTTTTCTGCTGCAGCAGCTGACAGTTTGTCCTAGCCCATCTGTAGCTGATTCTTGAGAGTGCTTCTCCATCTGTTGCGGTCATCTGCAAGGTCCTCCCAGGACTCAGTGTTGATCTCAAGTGCCTTCATGTCACGTTTGCAAACGTCTTTGTGTCTCAGCTGTGGGCAGCCGATGCTTCTCTGTCCCGTGGCAAGCTCTCGATAAAGGATGTCTTTTGGGATGCAACCATCTTCCATGCGGCAAACGTGGCCCAGCCAGCGCAGCCGACGCTGTCTCAGCATAGTATACATGGTCGGGAGGCCAGCGTGAGTCAGGACTTCAGTGTTTGTCACCTTGTCTTGCCAGGAGATGCCGAGTATGCGCCGTAGGCTTCTCAGGTGGAAGGTATTGAGCCTTTTCTTCTGATGAGCATGTGTGGTCCACGCCTCACTGCCATACAGCAAGGTGCTGAGGACGCAGGCGTTGTATACAGCCATCTTTGTCTTCGTGGTCAGCTTGGGATTTGTCCACACCCTTTGTGTGAGTTGGGCTAGCGTTGCAGCCGCTTTCCCGATCCTCTTGTCAATCTCGGTATCAAAGGAGAGGTTGTTGGTGATGGTGGACCCAAGGTAAGTGAATTGATGGGTGGCTTCAAGCTCATAGTCATCAATGGTGGTGGCTGGTGGAGACGGCGTGTCTTGACCTAGGACGTTTGTCTTCTTGAGACTGATGGTCAGACCGAAATCTTTGCAGGCCTGGGAGAAGCGGTCCATTAGTGACTGCAAGTCCAGCTGGGTGTGGGTCACAACTGCGGCATCATCGGCAAGGAGCATGTCTATGCTGAGGGCTTTGCAGACTTTTGTCCTTGCTCTGAGGCGGGCGAGATTGAAGAGCCTGCCATCTGATCTGGTCTGCAGGTAGATCCCTTCTTGCGCTGTGCTGAACGCATGCCTCAGGAGAAGAGCAAAGAAGATTCCAAATAGGGTGGGGGCGAGGACACAGCCTTGTTTGACACCGCTGCATACGTCGAAGGGCTTGGAGAGGTTACCATTAAACTGCACCGTCCCTTTCATGTTGGAGTGGAAGGACTCAATCAAGCTGTGCAGTTTGGGGGGGCAGCCGGTCTTTCGAAGAGCCCTGAAAAGACCATCTAGGTCAAAGGCCTTGGTGAGGTCAATGAATGCAACATACAGGGGCATCCTCTGCTCTCTGCACTTCTTCTGGATTTGGCGAAGGGAGAAGATCATGTCTACCGTGGATGTCTCTGCTCGGAAACCGCACTGTGATTCTAGATAAACGCATTTGGCCAGTTTCTGCAGGCGAATTAGGAGGACCCGGGCGTAGACTTCGCCTACAATGCTGAGAAGTGAGATGCCTCTGTAGTTGTTGCAGTCGCTCCTTTTGTCCTTGTTTTTGTACAGGGTGATGATCTTGGCGTCCCTCATGTCCTGCGGTACAGCTCCCTCATTCCAGCACTGACAGAGGACTGTGTGCAGAGGATGCAGAAGAGTAGTCTTGCAGTATTTAATGAGGTCTGGGGGAATTCCGTCACTGCCAGGTGCCTTGCCTGAGTCAGGCTGTTAATGGCCTTGCTGAGTTCGTCCTCAGTTGGCTCTGCGTCAAGTTCTTCCATGACCGGCATGCACTTGGTGGCATCGAGGGCTGAGTTGGACACCATGTTTTCTGTGGAGTAGAGGTCAGAGTAGTGTTCCACCCATCTCTCCATCTGCTGTCTAGGATTGTTGATTACTTCCCCAGTGGAGGATTTGAGGGGGGCAGTCTTGCTCTGTGTTGGTTCCAGTGCCTTCTTGATGCCATCATACATCCCTTGGATGTTGCCTCTTTCAGTAGCAGTCTGTATCTCTTCACTGAGCTCTGTCCAGTACTCATTTGCACAACGCCTGGCGTTAAGTTGAACCTTACTCTTGGCGGCCCTGAGGATTTGCAGGTTCTTCTCAATGGGTGACCGTTTGTACTCGGTGAGTGCAGCGTGCTTGGCCTCAATACTGGGAGTCATCTCTGATGATTTGGCCTCAAACCAGTTGTGGGACTTCTTCCCAAAGGTGGCCATAGCAGTGCGGTGCATGGCGTCTCGTAGCATTTCCCATCTTTCTGTGGCAGAGTCTCTGGGCTGCAATGCATTGAATTCTTTCTCAAAGGCCACTGCGAACTGTTCTACAAGGTCTGGCTGAGACATCTTGCTGACGTCAGTGCGAGAGTTCCCATGTTTCTTTGAGCAGTGGAACTTCTTTGGTTGCAGTCTGATCTTGCAGTATACCAGAGAGTGGTCTGTGTCGCAGTCTGCGCTGTGGTAAGAGCAAGTTTGGAGAAGGTTTTTGATGGCAGCTCGTCTTACTGGGATCAGATCCAGTTGGTGCCAATGTTTTGAGCGCGGGTGCCTCCAGAAGACTTTGTGTTGGGGCTTCGTTTTGAAGAAGGAGTTGGCGATGCACAGTTCATGGCAGATACAAAACGCAAGTAGTTGCTGTCCGTTCTCATTCATTTTCCCCACTCCAAAGGAACCGAGACAGGAGGGCCACGAATCGTTGTCTGCACCCACTCTGGCATTGAAGTCGCCCAGGAGAACAAGTTGTTCTGTCCTGGGGATGTTCCTTATGGTTGATGCGAGATTTTCGTAGAACTCATCCTTGGCGTCTGGAGAGGCAGACACAGTTGGAGCATATGCGCTGACAAGAGTGATATAGCCTTTGAAGGTGTTGAGGTGGAGAGTCAGGAGTCGTTCTGAACCACCGCTGCCTGGTTTGATCATGTTCAGCAGGCTGTTCCTGACAGCAAAGCCTACTCCGTACTCTCTTGGGGCATCAGAGCTCTTTCCTTGCCAGAGGAAAGTGTAGTCCCTCTCCTTTAGTGTTCCGGAGTCAGCCAGCTGTGTTTCCTGCAGAGTGGCAATGTCCACATTTAGTCTCTTCAGCTTGCTGTTTATGACAGTCATCTTTCTGGCGTCGCTGATGTCTTGCAGATCTTGGGAGAGCCCAGGCATCATTGTCCAGACATTCCAACAGGCCAGTTTCATTGGTGATCCGTTTCTTGAAGTTTTCTTTTTGCCTGGTGTGGAAATTAACGACCTGCTTGTTGGATATTGTCCTAATCTTCATACACCCATAGAAGAAGGCAGGCCGTGGCGGGACAGCACCTAATTGGTTGGGGGTTGTCCACCTTGGGCGGGCGGTAGCTGTCCAGTGGGACGCGAGTGTCCCTCCCACCGTCAAAAGCAACCCCTGGCATCGGCTCTATGCTAATTGAGCGCTAACTTATAACCAGCAACTGTTGCTTCACGTGTTGTTCTGACGCTAGTGTTAGTAGCGAAGCTGGAGTGTCCTCTCTAGGTTGTAGGTACAAGGTGTTTGTGGATGGATGAACGGATATAAGCCTGGGCAATGTAATATGGAAGACAGGCTGTTGCCCATGCAGCTTGTCCCCCCTCTCCACCTCGCTGACAGATCCAAAGGAACAGCAAGGGTGTTGCGTTTTGGTGCCAACACGGCCGCAGGAGCTGCCAGAAAGTGACAAAGTTTGCCATCCAACCACCTTAGGGGCCCTGCACCGGATTTTCTGTCAGGGTTTACTCAACACTGAATGACATGTTAGGCATTGTAAGTGTTAACATTACCCCAATGAACATCGGAAAACAAATCATTAAAATCCATGACACAAAATTCTTTCACATTTTGACACATATTCAGTAAAACAATTACATAATCCACCACTGACACATTTGTGCATGTCAGTTTACCCACCCTGGCATCAGTCCCCACCCGTTTGTTTGCAGTAGCTAGCTGACATGTTCTACAAAAACTGATCAAATTGTGACCCATGTTATTTGTTTGCTTGTCTTCCCAAGTTCTGGCTGGGAAGTCCCTGTAATAAATAATAATAATAATAATGCAGGCTTATAATAGCGCAGTACCCCCATCTCAGATGGGGCTCATCATGCTTTACTATAAAATACACAAATTTGAGATTAAGTGAAGTAAAAAATATGTACAAAGTCAACACAATCTCACATGACACTGGCTAAAATATACATATTTAAGACTAACATAAAAATATGTAAAGCAACACAGGCACCATCACAGTCTCAAACCACACGTAACAGACCACAGCAAAACAAGGCACATCACATTCAAAGTCAAAAATAAACACCAAGGAACCAGCATCACAAAAAACCACGCCAAAAATCACAAGTTCATACAATCAACGCAAAGAGCACATCCGGGAATACGATCACAGCAAGCACATGCAGGAAAAGTTTCAGTGAGAAAAGTACAGTTTGAAAAGATATGTTTTGAGTGCTCTCTTGAATGCAAATGTTCGGGTGTAACAGGTGTGAGGGTAGTGAATTCCACTGTTTAGGTGGAACAAAAGAAAAGGAATGTTAACCGTAAGTTTTTGTATGAATGTTTGGAACAGACAGTGTGCGCTTGTCATTTGAAGAATGAAGTTGTCTGGACAGTGAACAGACAGAACGTAGATTCGACAATTATTCATGTGGTAATTGTTAACAAGCATCTCATTTGGTTGTCCTGTTCTGGAACTGAAATTTTCCATCCAACAAGCTCTGTCAATTCCCAGCTGAGCAATGGAGGCCACCAGCTCAATATAGGCATTCCTGTTGAAATAAGGAGACCTCTCAGGTTCCAAATAAACAGCACAAAACACATCTTCTGTACCAAATATTACTCCATCTAATTTAAAAAATATGGCAGTTTGGAAAAGGCTGTGGTTCATAATATGGTATTTATTACACACATCAGGGTCAATTTTACATTTGAATCTCTCTTCTTAAAAAATGGTAGTGTACTTTACAAAACAATTTCTTATCAAAACCGGAAACCACCAGACGTTTACTTGTATCTATTTCTGTTCTTGTAAAAAGCTGTATATCTGTCAACTGCGCACTATCAGTATCCGCCAATTTACTTTCAATGAAACACATTATATCATAAGAACTAATATATTCTAGAAAGTCTCTGCACTCAGCTCTTTCAAGTCTGGCCTTAAAACCCCCCTCTTCACAATATAGCCTCCCTCCCCTACTTCTTCCTTGTCTTCAGTTTCTTCAATTTGTGTATCAGTATCAGTAGCTCAAGGAGGCCTCACTGCGTTTGGTCAAATCCATATGCACTACACCACATCTGCCAAGCAGATACCTGACCAGCAGCGTAACCCAACGCGCTTAGTCAGGCCTTGAGACCTTCAGTTTTAGAGTTATGCATGTGTGTGAACGACTGGTGTGAAAGCGCTTAGATTGGTCTCTGCACAAGATTCAGCGCTATATAAATACTATCATTATTATTATTATCATTATACAGTAATTTAGATTTCATCCTGCAAACATTCAGAACTAAGCAAGACAAAGATATCACATCACTACACTTACTACTCAATGAACTAACAGTGCCTGCTTCATTGTTGCTGGTCACTAGTCCTTAAATACTGGTCTGTGTGTCGGTTTCTTGTTCTGGATGATGAACCAAGGATGTTGGTATGCCACCATACACTTACTTAGTGTGCATAAAATAAAGGCAGTAAGTTCTGTACTTGAAAAAAAACAACTAGGAATGATCAGGGAATGCACAAATTTAAAGTTAAGAAATATATTTTATCTGTTTTTATTTATTTCCTTAGCGGGTTGGTTCACACTGCTGGTCAGGCATCTGCTTAGCAGATGTGGCATAGGGTTTATCACTTTATGGGTCTGTCCAAATGCAGTGATGCCTCCTTGAGGAACTGAACTGAACTGAACTTATGTCTTATTCATTTTTTATTAATTTTTCTTTGGTCATTAAACTTGCTGAAACATTTTATGAGTCATTAACAGATGTATATTTGTGTTCAAAGTTCATGGTTCTGACGAAATGATTTGAGATTGTGAATTCTTAAAAGATGAAATGGAGCACCAGTATTTTATTTGCTTTCCTTGATAAACTAACCATGCAGTCTTCATTGGCTTTCCCAGCTTTACCTGTTACCTGTTGTCAAAATTCTACACATATGTTAAGAAAAATTACAAGGTTTCATTTTTGGTTGTGATATTTTAATGCATTTTTGTACTTTAGATGCATTTACTCATTGCCGCAAAGTATGCAAGCACTCTAAATATGGGCACACACTGCAGAAATTGTTTGATTTTTGTCTGAAGGCATTAGTTTTCATGCTTGTAGTTTTTTGGCTTTTTTTGCATGCATGGTAATCTGGCAGTTCACTGATTGGTGGCCTTGTGGAGCATGTGCATGATGAATGTTGCACCCACCACAGGGTTTGCAGTGGCTATGGCACAAGCATTGTGCCTCCTTTGCATTCACACAGGACAGTGATGCACAGCTTCACAGTACTATTTACATATAAATATATATATACATCTTTCTTAAGTGGCTGCTTTTTACAATGTTCATAGGGTGGATTATTGAATTTATTTGATATAAAAATTAAAAAAAGCATGACAGTTCTTGTAATGATAATGGTTATGGTTGATTATAAAGACTATGAAATGAATGTGACAATGTTCTTGTTGGGGTTTTCTATGTGAAATTTAAACATATTACTAATTAACTAAAATGCTCAGGGAATACAGTAGGCAATGGGCCTTATGGTGATAAATGCTTGTTTTGTAAAATTGTGATTTGAGGAATGCAGGATCCTAAAGAGAGAGATACCCTCTTCAGACAGTTGAGCTTGGCTTTTTGCCATTGGTGATGCTGATGGCTGGGCATCCTTTGTTAAATACTGCTTTTTGTACACAACAGTTTTGAACAATACACAGATTATGGCTTTAACAAGACTATTACAACATTTTTGTTTTGATTAGTTTTATGTTTGTGTTGTGGGCAGAGCTTGTACCAGAATGTAGGCAAATACATACATGGGGAAAGATGTCTGGTTTTTTATGTTTATGTGTGCATGTCTTTTTCTAACATGTGCATGTTAGTTTCCTGATTATAACCTGTTTCTTTTCCTCAGATAATCCTCATAAAAAGTGTCAACCCATCTATCAGTCACTCAGATATTTTATGCCTGTATCCCCAGTGTTTTCATGTTCTGTGGGACACCATTTTTTCTTTCAGGAAGTCAGTTTTGTTTGGCTGGGTATGAAGTGTGTGAAAGTGTATGCAGTCCTGAAAGGATTCTGTCTACAAATGAAATTTCCATAAAAAAAAGATATTACAGTTGTCTGTGGGTGTTTTGTTATTGCATCATTATAATAGATTTTATGTTATTATGCTTGAAATTGACACTTACTTAAACTGTTCAAATATTTTTGTTCAGCCTTTTTATGTAGCTATTTTAGAATAATTGATTTTTTGGTCTTTATTGACTTTATATGTAACATTATTTCATATTTAAATAGTAATGTTATTTTTTGTTACTTTGATTGGTTGGGTGATTGATGATATTTTCTCTTTGTTTTATGAAAAATATTCCTTTGTAGACCATCAGGCAGATGTCAGTGTTTGTTTTATTACAGTAGAGGCGTTACAGTTGATTTTTTTAAATTATTTTTTAAAGGATACTTTTTGCTTGCAGTATTGCATTTTTTCCATCTTTCTTCTGTTCTTTACCTTCTTTCTTTCATTTTGTTTCTTTCTGTTTGTTTTTAGTGATTTTTGACAGATGTTCTCCCTTTCCTATATCATCATTCCCCTTCTGTGTTAATTGCTGTCATTGAAGGGTTTGGTGTTAATGATGTCCTCCCACCCCCAACCTCTCAGCCCCCCTGTCCCGACTGACCTTCACTTCAGTAAGTCTCTCTGCTACATCAGTCAGCTGTGGCAAAGGTATTAGATATAAAATTATATATATATAAAAAAGAAGATAATAATTGTCTGTCTGTACTTGTTTTCTGGCATAACTGCATTGCTGTGCATTTCTGACTAACAAATATAGAGATATTTGATGTGATGTTGTGGACTGTGATTGATTTTTTCCATTGTCTCTGCATTCCTTCTCCTTATCATGATTTAACACCCCTCTTAACCCCCCCCCCCCCAACCCCCAACCCCTCTCCATAAATTAACAACAATCAACAACTTAAATCATATTTTAAAGATTATTTATTAAGATTTTAACAGACTTGTGATTCTTGACATTTATTACTAATTTTGTTTACATTTTAAATATGGTTTTATGTATGATTATGCAATTTGAAATCGGACAAATGTTGTGTTATTAATCATTTAAGTGACTGATTGATTGATTGATCAGTTAGTTAACAAATTATTTGGTAAATTAATCTATTGGTTAATTAATTCTTTATATTATAATTTACTGTGAATAGTGCCCTTTTTCTCTTGTACCTCAGGGTGCTTTACATCTAAGAAAGTTACAGATGACATGAGCCACTCATGACCACTCTCTCTTCCCTCACTCCCTACTTCCACTCTCTCTTCCCTCACTCCCTCCGTCCACTCTCTCTTCCCTCACTCCCTACTTCCACTCTCTCTTCCCTCACTCCCTCTGTCCACTCTCTCTTCCCTCACTCCCTCTGTCCACTCTCTCTTCCCTCACTCCCTCCTTCCACTCTCTCTTCCCTCACTCCCTCTGTCCACTCTCTCTTCCCTCACTCCCTACTTCCACTCTCTCTTCCCTCACTCCCTCCGTCCACTCTCTCTTCCCTCACACCCTCTGTCCACTCTCTCTTCCCTCACACCGTCCTTCCACTCTCTCTTCCCTCACACCGTCCTTCCACTCTCTCTTCCCTCACTCCCTACTTCCACTCTCTCTTCCCTCACTCCCTACTTCCACTCTCTCTTCCCTCACTCCCTACTTCCACTCTCTCTTCCCTCACACCGTCCTTCCACTCTCTCTTCCCTCACTCCCTACTTCCACTCTCTCTTCCTCACTCCCTACTTCCACTCTCTCTTCCCTCACTCCCTACTTCCACTCTCTCTTCCCTCACTCCGTCTGTCCACTCTCTCTTCCCTCACTCCCTCCGTCCACTCTCTCTTCCCTCACACCGTCCTTCCACTCTCTCTTCCCTCACTCCCTCTGTCCACTCTCTCTTCCCTCACTCCCTACTTCCACTCTCTCTTCCCTCACTCCCTCTGTCCACTCTCTCTTCCCTCACTCCCTCCGTCCACTCTCTCTTCCCTCACTCCCTCCGTCCACTCTCTCTTCCCTCACACCGTCCTTCCACTCTCTCTTCCCTCACTCCCTCCGTCCACTCTCTCTTCCCTCACACCGTCCTTCCACTCTCTCTTCCCTCACTCCCTCCGTCCACTCTCTCTTCCCTCACTCCCTACTTCCACTCTCTCTTCCCTCACTCCCTCTGTCCACTCTCTCTTCCCTCACTCCCTCCATCCACTTTCTCTTCCCTCACACCGTCCTTCCACTCTCTCTTCCCTCACTCCCTCTGTCCACTCTCTCTTCCCTCACTCCCTCCGTCCACTCTCTCTTCCCTCACCCTTCCACTCTCTCTTCCCTCCCTCTTCCCTCATGCCCTCCTTCCACTCTCACTTCCCTCACTACCTCTGTCCACTCTCTCTTCCCTCACTCCCTCCGTCCACTCTCTCTTCCCTCACGCTTCCACTCTCTCTTCGATCACTCCCTCTGTCCACTCTCTCTTCCCTCACTCCCTCCTTCCACTCTCTCTTCCCTCACTCCCTCTGTCCACTCTCTCTTCCCTCACTCCCTCCTTCCACTCTCTCTTCCCTCACTCCCTCCCTCACTCCATCAGTCAGCTGTGGCAAAGGTATTAGATATAAAATTATATATATATAAAAAAGAAGATAATAATTGTCTGTCTGTACTTGTTTTCTGGCATAACTGCATTGCTGTGCATTTCTGACTAACAAATATAGAGATATTTGATGTGATGTTGTGGACTGTGATTGATTTTTTCCATTGTCTCTGCATTCCTTCTCCTTATCATGATTTAACACCCCTCTTAACCCCCCCCCCCCAACCCCCAACCCCTCTCCATAAATTAACAACAATCAACAACTTAAATCATATTTTAAAGATTATTTATTAAGATTTTAACAGACTTGTGATTCTTGACATTTATTACTAATTTTGTTTACATTTTAAATATGGTTTTATGTATGATTATGCAATTTGAAATCGGACAAATGTTGTGTTATTAATCATTTAAGTGACTGATTGATTGATTGATCAGTTAGTTAACAAATTATTTGGTAAATTAATCTATTGGTTAATTAATTCTTTATATTATAATTTACTGTGAATAGTGCCCTTTTTCTCTTGTACCTCAGGGTGCTTTACATCTAAGAAAGTTACAGATGACATGAGCCACTCATGACCACTCTCTCTTCCCTCACTCCCTACTTCCACTCTCTCTTCCCTCACTCCCTACTTCCACTCTCTCTTCCCTCACTCCCTCCGTCCACTCTCTCTTCCCTCACTCCCTACTTCCACTCTCTCTTCCCTCACTCCCTCTGTCCACTCTCTCTTCCCTCACTCCCTCTGTCCACTCTCTCTTCCCTCACTCTCTCCATCCACTCTCTCTTCCCTCACACCCTCTGTCCACTCTCTCTTCCCTCACTCCCTACTTCCACTCTCTCTTCCCTCACACCGTCCTTCCACTCTCTCTTCCCTCACTCCCTGCTTCCACTCTCTCTTCCCTCACTCCCTACTTCCACTCTCTCTTCCCTCACTCCGTCTGTCCACTCTCTCTTCCCTCACACCCGCCGTCCACTCTCTCTTCCCTCACTCCCTCTGTCCACTCTCTCTTCCCTCACACCGTCCTTCCACTCTCTCTTCCCTCACTCCCTCCGTCCACTCTCTCTTCCCTCACACCGTCCTTCCACTCTCTCTTCCCTCACTCCCTCCGTCCACTCTCTCTTCCCTCACTCCCTACTTCCACTCTCTCTTCCCTCACTCCCTCTGTCCACTCTCTCTTCCCTCACTCCCTCCGTCCACTCTCTCTTCCCTCACTCCCTCCGTCCACTCTCTCTTCCCTCACACCGTCCTTCCACTCTCTCTTCCCTCACTCCCTCCGTCCACTCTCTCATCCCTCACTCCCTCTGTCCACTCTCTCTTCCCTCACACCGTCCTTCCACTCTCTCTTCCCTCACTCCCTCCGTCCACTCTCTCTTCCCTCACTCCCTCCGTCCACTCTCTCTTCCCTCACTCCCTCTGTCCACTCTCTCTTCCCTCACTCCCTCTGTCCACTCTCTCTTCCCTCACTCCCTCCGTCCACTCTCTCTTCCCTCACACCGTCCTTCCACTCTCTCTTCCCTCACTCCCTCTGTCCACTCTCTCTTCCCTCACTCCCTCCGTCCACTCTCTCTTCCCTCACTCCCTCCGTCCACTCTCTCTTCCCTCACCCTTCCACTCTCTCTTCCCTCCCTCTTCCCTCATGCCCTCCTTCCACTGTCACTTCCCTCACTCCCTCTGTCCACTCTCTCTTCCCTCACTCCCTCCGTCCACTCTCTCTTCCCTCACTCCCTCCGTCCACTCTCTCTTCCCTCACCCTTCCACTCTCTCTTCCCTCCCTCTTCCCTCATGCCCTCCTTCCACTCTCACTTCCCTCACTCCCTCTGTCCACTCTCTCTTCCCTCACTCCCTCTGTCCACTCTCTCTTCCCTCACTCCCTCCGTCCACTCTCTCTTCCCTCACTCCCTCCGTCCACTCTCTCTTCTCTCACTCTTCCACTCTCTCTTCCCTCACCCTTCCACTCTCTCTTCCCTTACTCCCTCTGTCCACTCTCTCTTCCCTCACTCCCTCCGTCCACTCTCTCTTCCCTCACTCCCTCTGTCCACTCTCTCTTCCCTCACTCCCTCCGTCCACTCTCTCTTCCCTCACTCCCTCCGTCCACTCTGTCTTCCCTCACTCCCTCTGTCCACTCTCTCTTCCCTCACTCCCTCTGTCCACTCTCTCTTCCCTCACTCCCTCCTTCCACTCTCTCTTCCCTCACTCCCTCCTTCCACTCTCTCTTCCCTCACTCCCTCTGTCCACTCTCTCTTCCCTCACTCCCTCCTTCCACTCTCTCTTCCATCACTCCCTCTGTCCACTCTCTCTTCCCTCACTCCCTCTGTCCACTCTCTTCCCTCACTCCCTACTTCCACTCTCTCTTCCCTCACTCCCTACTTCCACTCTCTCTTCCCTCACTCCGTCTGTCCACTCTCTCTTCCCTCACACCCTCCGTCCACTCTCTCTTCCCTCACTCCCTCCGTCCACTCTCTCTTCCCTCACACCGTCCTTCCACTCTCTCTTCCCTCACTCCCTCCGTCCACTCTCTCTTCCCTCACTCCCTCCGTCCACTCTCTCTTCCCTCACTCCCTCCGTCCACTCTCTCTTCCCTCACTCCCTCTGTCCACTCTCTCTTCCCTCACTCCCTCCGTCCACTCTCTCTTCCCTCACACCGTCCTTCCACTCTCTCTTCCCTCACTCCCTCCGTCCACTCTCTCTTCCCTCACCCTTCCACTCTCTCTTCCCTCCCTCTTCCCTCATGCCCTCCTTCCACTCTCACTTCCCTCACTCCCTCTGTCCACTCTCTCTTCCCTCACTCCCTCCGTCCACTCTCTCTTCCCTCACTCCCTCCGTCCACTCTCTCTTCCCTCACCCTTCCACTCTCTCTTCCCTCCCTCTTCCCTCATGCCCTCCTTCCACTCTCACTTCCCTCACTCCCTCTGTCCACTCTCTCTTCCCTCACTCCCTCCGTCCACTCTCTCTTCTCTCACTCTTCCACTCTCTCTTCCCTCACCCTTCCACTCTCTCTTCCCTCCCTCTTCCCTCATGCCCTCCTTCCACTCTCACTTCCCTCACTCCCTCTGTCCACTCTCTCTTCCCTCACTCCCTCTGTCCACTCTCTCTTCCCTTACTCCCTCCTTCCACTCTCTCTTCCATCACTCCCTCCGTCCACTCTGTCTTCCCTCACTCCCTCTGTCCACTCTCTCTTCCCTCACTCCCTCCGTCCACTCTCTCTTCCCTCACTCCCTCTGTCCACTCTGTCTTCCCTCACTCCCTCTGTCCACTCTGTCTTCCCTCACTCCCTCCTTCCACTCTCTCTTCCCTCACTCCCTCCGTCCACTCTCTCTTCCCTCACACCGTCCTTCCACTCTCTCTTCCCTCACTCCCTCTGTCCACTCTCTCTTCCCTCACTCCCTCCGTCCACTCTCTCTTCCCTCACTCCCTCCGTCCACTCTCTCTTCCCTCACCCTTCCACTCTCTCTTCCCTCACTCCCTCCTTCCACTCTCTCTTCCCTCACTCCCTCTGTCCACTCTCTCTTCCCTCACTCCCTCCTTCCACTCTCTCTTCCCTCACTCCCTCTGTCCACTCTCTCTTCCCTCACTCCCTCTGTCCACTCTCTCTTCCCTCACTCCCTCCTTCCACTCTCTCTTCCCTCAAAATACACAGTCAGTTGGCAGACATGGGGTGGGGATGGAGAAGTAGGAAACCAAGAGTGCATACAGATAGAATTGGAAAAAATGAGTTTTTAGTAAAGAGCGAAAGGCAGAACCCGAGTCAGATGAATGGATATGATGTGGAAGGTTGTTCCAGATATGAGCAGCAGCAAAAATGAAATGCATGAATTATGATATAAATTCAGATCAGATGTATATTATTTTTTATTAATCAGTCTTGATTGATTATGAATTAATAATCATGACATGGGTTCACACATGTGATTCTGATGATCGAAGCAGGAACTGATTTATCTTTATCAGTCTCTTGAGCACCAATTTTAGTGGCTTGTTTTATGTCTTTAGAGATGAGGATCAATTTTCTTTACTTTTCGTTTGTCTCCTGAACATCTTACACAATTAATAAGTATGTGGAAATCAGTTAAGAGAGCATCTCAGTTGAGTGTGGTTAAATATTCTTCTTTGGATATTGTTTTGCAGAGCAACTGTATTATGGTGTGATTTTGATCTTTCAATGAACTCTTGAAGCATATTGTATCTTTTGGAAATATAATTGTGTGGAATTCTGTTTCCAAGGCATCTCTGTATGCTCTTATTCATGAAATTCTTTTCTTCAGTATGTAATCAGTTGTTTTAATACCATTACAATTTTTTGTTTGTAGAATTCTTTAGTATTTCTTCTTTTTTTCATGGACTATCTGGAAACTTTTTTTCTTGAGGCAGTGACTCAGATTTATTACGTTTTGGTATTTGTAAGTTTTTCTTCTAGGGACTGATGCCTTATGATGCTTGCTGTAAATGTGAATACATCCATTTATGATGATTAACGCTTTTGGAATCTGACAAGGGGTGTGAAGGGACAAAACCCCTGTGTTATGGATGTGGTGCAGTTGGTCCTGAAAGTGTAGGATGTTGCCTGCCTGTCTCTAAGTAAAGCACTTGACAGCTAAAAATACTTTATAGATAGAGCGCTTGGTAGATAAAGTGCTTCATAGGTACAGTGTGCGCTTCATTGGTAAAGTACTTAGATAAGTTGTGTCATATGGGTAAAGCACTCAGGTAACATGCTTCATTGGGAAACAGTTGTACCTGCAATGTGCCTCAAAGGGTAAAGTGCTATATACAAAACAGTATGCATTAGGTAAAGCAGAAAGGTAAAATGCTTTAAGATAAGTGCTTCATGGGTAAAGTCAGTTGATAGATGTTTCACAAATGAAGTGTTGCATCAATTGCATTATGTTGTTTTTTGTTGTTGTTACTTTGGGTGTTGTTTTTTTTAATAATGACACTGGGCAGACAAGAAACTGTTTAAGAATACCTACTTTAGAGTTTGCTTCAGATACTTTTTGCTTTTACAGTCACATTGTCTGTGTGAGATTCTGCAGCTGAGAGGTCATTGTGAACCCAGTACCTGTCAGACAGCCATGTAGTTCCTAATTCATTTCTGTTCATTGCTCACAGCCACTCACAGTTAGTGTTTCTGAAAACACCAAATTGCTTGATGAGGATTTTTTTTCTTCTAAGTTTTTGTTATGCATAGCAGTGAAAAGAAGTGTTTCTTGTTTCATTAAAAGTTTCTACACACATAGAACAAGAAGTACAAAAATTTATGATTTATAATGAAATTTTCCTTCCTATTTTGAACATTGAAAATGCTTTTGGAGATTGACTAAAGGAACATCATGTACAAACATTTTAACTGAAAGAATGTGTGATTTTGTTTGGCATTGTTCACAGTAGGTACACTAATTCAGTATTTGGTTTGTTAATACTTCAGAGGAAAATGTACATTTGCAAATGGAATTTTTTTAAATGCATATCAAATTAACAGCCTGGGAAAAAGAAAAAAAAAAAGATTCCTAGCATTATAAAAACAGAACGCAATGTGAGAGTACAATGTAAGAGACATGGTTTTAAAACAACATAATTGCAAAAAGATTTAAGTATTTCTTGTGCATCTGGAATGGCGATTCATGTTAAGTGTTATATGTAATACACATGAGTATCTACCCCCTTATTTTTCTTCTAAGATCATTGTGTGGTTATCAAGACTTCTGCTTTGATTATAAAGTACAGGGGAGAGGTGTTTGGTAGGGTTTTTTTGGGTGTTCTTTTTATAAATTTGATTATTATTCTTGTTTTGTTTTTTTTTGGTGAAAAAGAATAAAGGAAAAAAAGTTCTTGGAAAGAAAGAAAATAAAGTTTGGTAGTGCTTTTCAGGTGTTGACTGGAAATCACTGACAATCCCCGCCTCCCTTCCCATCACTACTGACTACTTCCCTGATGACAAAAGTCTGGATTATGACTATGTCATCGCTGCCTACAGCCTTCTGCCAGAAGACGACAATGCAGAGTACTGGATGAGGTAAGGGAGACAAACTAATAATAATTATGGATATTTATAGGATACTTTATCCAGAAATCAGCTCTAGGTGCTTTACAAAACAGTTTTGTTTTCATAACACATCACATAAATAGGATACAAAAAACAAGAGGAAAAAATTATGAACCCACTTGGGAGAGGAGAAGTTGTGTTTTTTGTATCCTGTTTTGAAAGAACCCAGGCAGTCAAACCTTTTTTTATACATCACATAAATGTTACAAACACACACCAAAGTACGACTAACAAACTACACACACACACACACACCCAATGCATACATACATTTAACATACATATGTACGTAGTAGCTGCCCCCGACACATATGTGCACACACAAATACACACATGCACAGATGCAAACACACACACACTCAGCCACTCAGACGCACATGCATTCACACACACAGTGATAATAATATTATATAATGATATTATGTTTGTCCATTGATTTGCTTATGTCTAAGCTTGTGAATACCAGTTACAAATGAAAGACAGTACTGTACTGTTGAGTCCTTGGGGGACATTGAGAAAGATACTACGATCATGGTCAAGTGTGTGAATGTATGTGGAGTTATGTGTATGTCTCTGCATGTGTCTGCCAGATCCAAATAAGAGAAAAACAGTAACTTGCTGTTGAGTCTTCCAGGTACTCACTCCCCCCCCCCCCCCCACCCACATGTCTGAGCCTGTACCCACCTTGGGTGCAGCACCAATGATTGAGTGTACCGAAAGATTTAGATAACACTGTTGGTATCACTGGTATATAAAATTACTATCCTGGCAATAACCCTCGGCCCTGTAAAAAGTTTTTAGATAGCTGACTGAATGAGCAAAATACAATACAGAAATATATCTTTTTCTCCTCTGAGAGCATTTGTACATTCACATGTCTATACTCAAGAAATGGGGGTTAGTGGGTGCATGGGAGGGGTAGTACCTCTAGAGGGGGGGCTTGTCATGCTCTTCCAGAAGTGGTTCGTCCTCTGTTGGTCCCCACCAGCACCCAGCTCTCACCTATGGGTCCTAGAAGCTGCTAGCATGCGGCAGTGCCCAACCCCCGGGCAATGGCTTTGACAGGTTGGCTAAACTAGGTGAGGGTAGCCGATGGGTCTCAAACCCTCGGTGAGTTAGGGCTTGTCCACCCAAGCATGTGAAGACTGGATCCGTCAGACTCTGTGGAAGAAACCTTCATGGTTCAGTGGAGAGGAAGGCGGTTGCAGCAGAGCACTGTGGAGTGCTGAGGGCAGAATGAGGCACATAGGACATCCTGGTCATCCACTGCATCCATTTCCATCTCCAGTCATCTTGACCTCACCTTGCCACTGGATACAGACGGTCTCGGACAAGAGAGTGACGTTGATGGTGCGCAACTCCTCCTCACTATAAACAAAGTCATCGTGCAGGTCATCACTTCATCCTTCATCCCATACCATCATTTTCCCCAAGCCCTGTGGCGACAGGCGAACGACGAAGTGACAGGTGTGGGTACACTGGCAGTCGTAGCCGCGGACCTGCACACAGGCGGCTCAGGCCATAGGGTCATTTTTCACCAACTGGAGCAGCGGTGGAGATTGGCAGCCCCCTGAGCGACTGAGCAGCCCTCTTCAGGACAGCACTGCTCACCTCCATGGCACGAGGAAGGGGCTAGAAAAGATGCCCTAAACATTGCCTGCTCCACACCACCCTAGTCAGCATACAGCAGCTGACAGGGACCCTACTCAAGCGGTCGACAAACAAAGGAAAGAAAGAAGAAAACAAGGAGCACCCCATCGACCATTGCCACATGGAATGTGCGTACGCTTCTGGACAGAGGCGACTCACCCAGACCACAGAGACGCACAGCGCTCATTGCGAGTGAATTAGCCAGGTACAACATCAACATCGCTGCCTTAAGTGAGACCAGACTGGCAGAAGAAGGCGAACTCTGTGAGCGAGGCGCAGGCTACACCTTCTTTTGGAGTGGTCACGGACCTGAAGAGAGACATGAGGCTGGAGTTGGCTTTGCAGTGAAGACAACCCTCGTTGGCAAGCTGGCTGGGCCCCCGAAAGGAGTGAACGATCGCCTGATGACAATGAAACTCCCTATATGCAACGGGAAGAAGTTTACCACCATTGTCAGCGCCTACGCGCCCACCATGACCAACCCGGATGAGATCAAGGACAAGTTCTACGAGGACCTGAACGCTATCATCACCACTGTTCCCAACGCAGACAAGCTCATAATTCTTGGTGAAGCATGGGGTTGGTAACTGTAACAGCAATGGCCAACTACTTCTCCAGACATGTGCCGAGCACGACCTTCTTATCACAAACACCATCTTCTGCCTCCCTACCCGTAACAGGATGTCATGGATGCATCCTCGCTCTGGGCATTGGCATCTCATCAACTTTGTCATCGTCAGGAAGAGGGACAGGCAGGACGTACGAGTCACGAGGGCCATGTGCGGCGCCGAGTGCTGGACAGACCACCGCTTTATCGTCTCCAAGCTCAACCTCTGCATCCAGCCCAAGAGACGGCCTCAGGGCATGAAGGCACTCAAACGCCTGAATGTCAACAAGCTGGAGCTAGGCAACATCAAGCAGAGCTTTGCTGACACCCTGGAGGAACGCCTTGAGTCCACCGTGCTGGACAACCAGAATGTGGAGGCAGCATGGGGCGCACTGCATGAGACGGTGTACAACACTGCCATGGAGTGCCTGGAGCCTTCTGTCAGGAAGCACAAAGACTGGTTTGATGAGAACTGCACTGAGATCAAGCAGCTGCTAGAAGACAAACGCCAAGCCTACAGAGCCCACATTGAAGATCCCAAGTCACAGTCAAAGAAAGACATACTGAAGAGCGCACGCAGCACCATCCAGCTGAAGCTGCGGCAGATGCAGGATTCCTGGTTGAGCAACAAAGCTGATGAGATCCAGGACTTTGCAGACAGGAACGACATGAAGAACTTCTATAATGGCCTGAAAGAAGTCTACGGTCCCACCACCTCCGGATCTGCTCCACTCCTCAGTGCTGATGGTTCTACCCTGATCACTGACAAGGACAGGATCCTTGAGAGATGGGCTGAACACTTTGACAGCGTACTGAACCGCCCCTCCACCATCAATGATGAAGCCATCGACCGACTCCCCCAGGTGCCAGTCAGTGATTCGTTGGATGCCATTCCAACTTTGGAGGAGACCCAGAAAGCTATCCGTCTGCTATCCAATGGCAAAGCCCCTGGCTCAGACTCCATTCCAGCTGAGGTCTACAAAGAAGGTGGTATGGCGCTGACTGAGAAGCTTCATCAGCTGTTCCAGCTCATCTGGCAGCATGAGGCAGTTCCACAGGACTTCAAAGACGCTTCCATCATACACCTGTACAAGCGCAAAGGAAATCGTCAGGCCTGTGACAACCATCATGGAATATCCCTGCTGTCTGTCGCAGGCAAGACTCTGGCCAGAGTGCTACTCAACCGTCTCATAGCTCACCTTGAGCAAGGTCTCCTACCAGAGAGCCAGTGTGGCTTCTGGAAAGAATGTGGGACGATCGACATGGTGTTTGCTGCCAGGCAGCTCCAGGAGAAGTGTCAGAAACAGAACGCCGACCTATACTCCATGTATGTCAATCTGACCAAGGCCTTCGATACTGTTAGCATAGATGGCCTTTGGAGAATCATGGCGAAGTACGGGTGTCCCAGAAAGTTCATCACCATCATACAGCAACTACACGATGGGATGCTGGCCCGAGTCGAAGACAATGGAGAGACTTCAGAACCATTCCCTGTTTCCAACGGAGTCAAGCAAGGGTGTGTTCTTGCCCCCACCCTGTTCAGTTTCATGTTTTCAGCCATGCTGACAGATGCCTTCAGAGACACTGACGTAGGCATTGGCATCAGGTACCGCACAGATGGCTCACTCTTTAACCTCAGGAGGCTTCAAGCAAAAACCAAGGTGAGGACAGACACCGTCAACGACTTCCTGTTTGCTGATGACTGCGCTCTCAACGCTGCCTCCGAAGCTGACATGCAACACAGTGTCGACAAGTTCTCTGCTGCCTTTGACAACTTTGGCCTCACAATCAGCACAAAGAAGACTGAGGTGATGCACCAGCCAGCTCCAGGAAAGCCTTACGTTGAACCAAGCATCTTCATCAACGGGCAACGACTGAACGCGGTGGACAAGTTCACATACCTGGGCAGTACGCTCTCTCGCACAGTTGTCATCGATGACAAGGTGAATGCCAGACTCGCCAAAGCCAGCACTGCCTTTGGCAGACTCCATAAGAACGTTTGGAACAGGAAAGGCATCACCCTGGAGACGAAACTCAAAGTATACAAGGCCATAGTTCTCACCACACTGCTCTATGGATGTGAATCATGGACGGTCTACAAACGCCACGCCAAAAAGCTGAACCACTTCCACACCACCAGCCTCAGAAAACTTCTTGGCATAAAGTGGCAAGAGAAGATCCCTGACACAGAGGTGCTCACTCGTGCAAACTTGCCCAGCACCTGCACCATCTTGATGCAGGCCATGTAGTTCGCATGTCAGACCACCGGCTCCCCAAGAAACTGCTGTATGGTGAACTCCAACATGGCAAGCGCTCCCATGGATGCCAAAAGAAGTGCTTCAAAGACACTCTGAAAGCTTCTCTGAAGGCCTTCAACATCAGCCACGACACATGGGATCTGAATGCAATGGACAGACCAAAGTGGCGTTCAGCTGTCCACAAAAGCGCCAAATCCTGTGAGGCCAACAGAATCGCTGCAGCAGAGCAATGCAGACAGGCCAGGAAAAGCAGTGCCAGCAAGTCCCCGACAGCCGCCACCATCCCCTGTCCACACTGCGTCAGAACCTTCCAGGTGCGGATTGGCCTGATCAGTCATCTGTGCACCCACAGAGCCCAACCCACCCACCCCCAGGATGACTAGATGGTCCTCGTCGATCCCAACGGACGAACCACACTCAAGAAATGTACATAATTACAGACACATGCATGTACACACACACCCATGCACACACACACATGTTTACATATTTATTGTTTTATCATTGGTATTGATTCAACACTGCCTCAGCTGCTGCTGCATGTTAATGGTCTACAATGATCCAAGTACAAACAACCTTTTTTCTGACTTGACAACACTTCATATGGTGACATGGTTTTCTTGCATGTGTAATTGTGATAGATGATTGCAATTTCTTTACAAAGATCAGTAGGAATAAAGTAACCAAAGTCAATGGGAAGACAGTAACCATAGCTATTTACTAAAAGTATTCTGTTGGGCAGACCTCCTGAAGACAAGAACTTTGCATTCTATAAACGTGCCCCACTGACCACAGCAGAAGTGTTCAGGGAGCTCATCTCTCAACGCCTTGGACAGGTAAGTGTTCTTGTCATTTGCGATCTTATTCTCGTGTCCTTGCTAAGCCTGTGTTGTCATCTTATAAAAGTGTCATGTTCTCTGTGACCATCTTGATGGCATTATTTCCAGGTGGCTTATCTCAGTTCCCAGGCACACACACAGCCACCCCCAGTCTTGTTCTGCTGGACTCCAGATGCCAGCAATTGACAGAGCTGTCAATGTTTGGCTTTCATAAGGCTGCCCATTAGTGAGGACAGTGGGCTTTTGCTGAGTTCTTTGCTTTAGTAGTACTGCTGTGGTTCTTTCCATTTCAGGACACCATCCATCAGTGCTGTGCTGATGATTGTTATCGCTTCGTCACAAGATCAGACTGAATGCAACATCTCTCCTTTCTCAACACCTCCCAATATAGAAACTGTCTCCGTGTCCCACAGTGATAGTTCCTCCCCCCTCCCATCCCTCGTTCCCTGTTCATCTGTTAACTTTGAACACACATTGTGGTGTGGTATGGAAGAGGAGAGGACTTTCAAAGTGAGACCACTGTAAAAGCTGAGCATGAAAAGCTGCAGACTTTCTTTATTTCGTACAGGTTGACGGCAGCAACAAGAACAAGAGATGATACCTCAGATCATCCAACTCCTACTGTGTGGTGCAAACTGTTGTACCTCAGTGGCTGCTCATTTTATATGGTTAGATGTTCATGTTTCATCTTTGTTTTCTTCTTTCTTTCCATTTTTTTTTTTTTTGAGTCAGATGTACTTGACCAGCTAGGATATCAGAGTTGGCTAAAAAAGCAAGGACAACTTTTATTCAGAGTGGACAAAGCTGTGATTCACATTCTTTCTATTGCTCTGGCTCTCATGATGTTAATGAATGACAGATTCTCCTTATTTCAGTAGATTTCACCAATTGATGTGCTGCTCATTTGATACACAGAATTCTCAGAGGTATAGACCTTGTTCATTAGGAAACCGGAAGTCAGTGAAGAGTTCAGCCCCTTCTCCCTGGGACGTCCGGATAAGGCAACATGGCGACTGTGTCCGCTGAAACTGAAAGTGCACTTGACTCCATGAAAGTTAAAGAACCGAAAGAGTATTTAAAAAAGAACGGACAGCTGATAAGTGGCACGAAAGTTGAACTTGCTCGTTGTGCAAAGGTTTTCAATTGTCACAGAACTGGAAACAAGAAGGCGAAGTCAAGTCAGTTTCTGCTGTCACAGAGACATTTCTGCTGTCACAGCAACATCAACCTCACGCACATTTTTACAACTTAACTGAAGAAAAAAGTATTGCTCCTGTTTGTGACCCATTCATTCAGAATCTATATACATTCCAGCATTTCATATTGCTGCTACATAGTATTCATGAGTGTGTGTGTGTGTGTGCCTTCTGAAAACATATTTCAGACTTGAGCAAATGGCCAGTGCTGTTCCAACGAATTTGATCTTTTTCTGGCTTTTCTATCACATTACTGGGTTGGTTGGTTGGTTTGTTTGTTTTAAGTAGCTTTAATATATATATATATATATATATATATATATATATATATATATATATATATATAAATAAGAGTGGTGGAGCTGTGCATGGAATTTGATTAAAGATGATAATCATCAAGACTGATTCATGTGTGTGTCATCACAGTTGCATTGATGATTGACTGCAAGTAAAGAATGATTTCATCTTATGGTGCAGCATGCATGCATTTGTGCAGACAGTACTCACTTATACATCATTACAAGTGACATGCATTGATAAGTCTTCTCAAGACTCCCAGACAATCAGACACACCAGTCTGGTACAATCAGCTGGCCTGTTTACCCAAAATGGATCTGTCCGTACTTTCACCAGGTTAAAATATGTATTTCTTTTGTGGAAACCTGTAAGTTCATTGTATCTAACAACTGGCCAAAGGATTAACATACCAGCTTTCTCTTTGATGCCATTTTTTTAGATACTGGTAGTGCTGTAAATTCTTAGTGTAAATATTTGCATTTATTTACATTTGCATGTCTCCCCTCCCATTTTTTAATTTCCTGTATTTTTTTAAAAATCATAAATATATATATATATATATTTCATTTGTTTATTGCTAATCAAATTTGGACTGTTTACAAAATGCAGTGTAAACAGGTCCGAGTCAAACACAGGCTTGAAGAAAATCACTTTGAAAATCACTTTGATAAGATATTTTCTTTTATTTTTTTGGTTTCATTCATTCATACCTAAATGCTAAATAATAAACAATTGTCTAAACAATCTGAGTTATTTATGATGTGAGCACCATTTAGTTTTGGATGTTGTGTGTGTGTGCATGTGTGTGTGTGTGTGCGTGTGCATGTGCGTGTGATCTTCATCTGTATTGAAGTGCAGTGTCTTTATTTACAAAGTTTTGATTTTTTTTCCATGATCAGTGTTATCTCAACTGGTTTGAAGCACACTGCACCTCCCCACCTTTCTCCCTCAAAGAGAAGAAGAAAAAAAGAGAAGAACAAGAGAGGCAAGGCCTTCAAGACTCACTTGTGATACACTTAAAAAAATAATTTAAAAATCTAATCGTTAAAATGTGTTCTCTAAAAAGAAAAAAAAAGTCCTAACGGCAGATTCGAACCTCGCGTGTTCAGGTGAGAAAAAACTGTCTTGCCCATTACACTATTGTGGCTCCTTAACTGATGTTCAAAAATGTAACATTTAAACATGCTTTTTTAAAGGGCGATAAATCGATTGCAGTATTCGCAATGAGAACGCTGTTTAAATCATATTATTCTGGTGTATCTTGGACATTAAAAAAATCTTTAAGGGCAATTAAAAATTCTTTTTAAGTCTGCGGTAAAGGAGACATGGCTATCGCCACAATCACACTGCAACATTTAGCTGTTTTCTCTGGATCTAGATAGATGTACAAGTTTAGTTACACCCGGTTGACACGGTCGATTCAATTTCTCTTTTATGTTCATTCTAGTTTTATAGTTTTAAAGTTGATATGAAAATTGAGTATTTTGTTAAACTAATAACATGTAGAGCCAAGTACAAGTACATCTAAACATCATATGAAGTGAAAAGGACTTCATTTTGAGAAAAGTCAAGACTGGAAATTTTTACATTTCATCAATTCAAGGGTATTAATTCTCCTGGTTTATTATTTTAAACTGTGAATTCTGACTGATTCTGTGGATATTTTTATGGCAGTTTGGGGCATAATCCAGTAAGTGATGAGGTGTTCACAAATCTTTCTCTGAATAAATATTTAACGGTCTCCTTCTCCAACTTTCCATCACATGTTATCATGTATTGTCGATTGAATATAGGATTGAACGGGCAGGTCAACAACTTGAAACAAAATGGCGTTGTTCGTGTTTGCGAAGAATATGAGCACGTGCTTTGAATGTGTATAAATATGTGTACACAATTGATTCTTGCCCATGAGCCAATAGATCTATAAAGTCCACTCGTCGTATTGATTTTAGTATTTTCCGAAAAAGACCACTTGGGCGAATGAACATAGTGAAAGCCCTGTACACTGAGAATAAAACACACAAGCTTTTTATGTATTGAGTATAATTTCAAAATGTAATGTCTAAGATGAGAAAGATCAGTTAAAAGCAAATTAAGCCCCCAAGCATTAATTACAGGTTAATTTCCCTTTTTTACTATCTGCACCAAAGACATGCAAAATAAATATAACTTCCATGCTTAGCAAAAGAAGTTCCTGTTTGAACATAAAATGATAAAAATGACTGTTCTTCTTGTTGTGTCCGAATATCAGATCAAAGTGCCAAATTTAGAGAATTTAAAAAAATATAAATATAACAGTAAATTCAGTTTGCATATAATTTGTCTTCTTTTTTTTAATTTTTTTGTGCCCATCCCAGAGGTGCAATATTGTTTTAAACAAAATGACTGGAAAGAACTAAATTTTTCCTATTTTTATGCCAAATTTGGTGTCAACTGACAAAGTATTTGCAGAGAAAATGGCAATGTTAAAGTTTACCACAGACACACACACACACACAAACACACACACATAGAGACAACCGAACACCGGGTTAAAACATAGACTCACTTTGTTTACACAAGTGAGTCAAAAATCACAGCTGTAGTTTCTGAAGTCTTATTTAAATGCACCATATGATCAGTATCGTTAGCAAGCAGTGGGTATAACTATAAGCTTTGGCTGTTGAAATCAAATTATCCCTTGTATACAAATGATGTATATATTGCATATATATCAACATTATATCAGGTTAATATAAACAGTTGCAATATTTATTCACATCAGTATGAAAAAAATGTCAGGAGCATTCAAACTCCACAATTCCCAAGAAGAAAGCTTTAAAAAAAAAAAAAATCTTCATACTGATGATAATCTGACTGTTACACAATTTGTCAATACCAGTGATCCTTCTGAATCAATCCGCTCTCATCTAACACACACACACACTCTACAAATTGACACCCACTACTGTAACCCCCCTTCAGTCTAAATTTTATGACAAAACAGTCTTCAAGGCCCTAATAAGTCATCTTTCACTGTGACATCAGTGTCAAATTGGTGAAAAGGGGGAAGCAAAGCTGTCAGATCATTACATACTTTCACTTCCAAGTTTGTTAAATTTTGTAAATTTACTCAGTTTACTGTCAGCAGCATTGGTTTCCACTGCTGATGCAGAAGTAGTAGTGATGTCTTCTTGGACTTGCACATCTGGCAGCTGTGACAAAAAAAGAAAAGAATATATAATTATAGCTTGAATGTTATGACATTTGTTTTAGTTACACATTTTCAGTCAAACTCCATGCAACCACCAAAATGTGTCAGATATATTCACTGCATTATGCATGTGCAGAATCTCAAGCCAGTGAGTTGTTTAAATTTGCAACAATAACTACGCCTTATCTATCTATCTATCTATCTCTGTGTGTGTGTGTGTGTGTGTGTGTGTGTGTGTAAACATTCACATTGCCTGTGGAAGTAGCAAGGATCTCACTGTCTCAGTATCATTGTTACAGCACTTTCTAAAAATGTGCAAGATTCAAAATGTCACATACCATGCTTGTTTTGAAGACCTTGTTCGTAAAAAGTGAAGGAATATCATCGCCACTGAGGGTGCGGTCCTTGGCTTCAGTTCAGTTCACGAAGTGTTTCTGAGAACGCTCTTTGCAGTCAGTTCATGGCTGGTATTCATTGCAATGTCAGCTTTTTCCTTTGAAGTTCAAACAGCACACACAGTACTTCTTTCCTCCCATTTTCCCCAGACCCATTGTGAAGCATTTACACAAGTACAATCAACGAAGTCGAAACTTTCACTTTTAGAGACTTCCCACAAATTCTCTTTCCGGCTTAATCAAGGGCAAATTACTCTAACTCTTTTTTTTTCTAACAAACAAGGCGTATAATCCAGACTTCACATATCATTTTGGTCACTGTCCTGAAACCTGGTTTGGTCATGGGGGTGCCACACTTCTGAACGCTTCACCAACATTCTCCATTTCTGCCGGTTGTTGGATATAGTACCTCAGTTTTGTTAAAGCTCCTCTCTGTCCACTAAGTGATGTTGTCTGCCTACTTCTTTCACCATCTGCCTTGTCTCCTTTTCCCCTGCACTGTTCCCTGAAGAATGGTCTTGGAGAGCCTGTGGGAGCTCGTCACATAGCCAAACCATTTTTTGACTCACTTGTGTAAACAAAGTGAGTCTGTGTTTTAACCTGGTGTTCGGTTGTCTGTGTGTGTCTGTCTGTGTGTCCATGGTAAACTTTTAACATTGACATTTTCTCTGCAAATACTTTATCAGTTGACACCAAATTTGGCATAAAAATAGGAAAAATCAGTTCTTTCCAGTCATCTTGTTTAAAACAATATTGCACCTCTGGGATGGGCACAAAAAAAATTTTTTTTAAAGAAGCCAAATTATATGCAAACTGCATTTACTGTTATATTTATATTTTTTTTATTCTCTAAACTTGGCACTTTGATATGATATTCTGACACAACAACAAGAGCAGTCATTTTTATCATTTTTTGTTCAAACAGGAACTTCTTTTGCTAAGCATGGAAGTTATATTTATTTTGCAAACGTTTTGGTGCAGATAGTAAAAAATGGAAATTAATCTGTATTTAATGTTAGGGGACTTAATTTGCTTTAAACTGATATTTCTCATCTTAGACATTACATTTTGAAATTATACTCAATACATAAAAAACTTGTGTGTTTTACTCGCAGTGTACAGGGCTTTCACTATGTTCATTCGCCCAAGTGGTCTTTTTCGGAAAATACTAAAATCAATACTATGAGTGGACTTTACAGATCTATTGGCTGAGCCCTGAAGGTCATGGACAAAAATCAATTGCGTACACATATTTATACATATTCAAAGCGCGTGCTCATATTCTTCGCGAACATGAACGACGCCATTTTGTTTCAAGTTGTTGACCTGCCCATTCAGTCCTATATTCAATCGACAATACACGATAACATGTGATGGAAAGTTGGAGAAGGAGACCGTTAAATATTTATTCAGAGAAAGATTTGTGAACGCCTCATCACTTACTGGATTATGCCCCAAACTGCCATTAAGATAGCCATAGAATCAGTCGGATTTCACAGTTAAAGATAATAAACCATGAGAGTTAATACCCTTGAATTGATGAAACGCAAAAATTTCCAGTCCTGACTTTTTTCAGAATGAAGTCCTTTTCACTTCATACAACGTTTAGAAGTACTTGTACTTGGCTCTACATGTTATTAGTTTAACAAAATACTCAATTTTCATATCAACTTCAAAAACTATAAAACTAGAATGAACATAAAAGAGAAATTGAATCGACCGTGTCAACCGGGTGTAACTAAACTTGTACATCTATCAAGATCCAGAGAAAATGGCTAAATGTTGCAGTGTGATTGCGGCGATAGCCACGTCTCCTTTACCGCGGACTTAAAAAGAATTTTTAATTGTCCTTAAAGATTTTTTGAATGCCCAAGATACACCAGAATAATATGATTTGAACAACGTTCTCACTACGAATACCGCAATCGATTTATCGCCCTTTAAAAAAAAGCATGTTTAAATATTATATTTTTGAACGTCAGTTAAGGAGCCACGATAGTGTAATGGATAAGACAGTTTCTTCTCATCCGAACACACGGGGTTCAAATCTGCCATTAGGACTTTTTTTCTTTCTTTTTTTTTTCTTTTTCTTTTAACCCGAAGCTTTATAATAACAAATACAGAACACATTTTAACGATTAGATTTTTTTTTTTTTTTAAGTGTATCACAAGTGAGTCTTCAAGGCCTTGCCTCTCTTGTTTTCCTGGTATGTACAAATGGGTTTTTACATGTATGACCATTTTTTACCTGCCATGTAGGCAGGCACACTCCATATTCGGGGACGTGCATGCTGGATATGTTCTTGTTTCCATAAGCCACTGAACGTGACACAGATTACAGGATGTTTAACATGCATATTTGATCTGCATGCATTTACACACTAGAAGGGTACAGGCACAAGCAGGTCTGCACATACATTGACCTGGGAGATGGGAAAAACCTTCACCCTTAACTCACCAGGTGTGCTGAGACTGGGGATTGAATCCAGGACACTGGGGTGAGAATTCAGTGCTCTACCCACTCAGCCATGCACCTGCCAACCATCATTTTCCTTTTTGACTTACTTGTGTAAACATAGTGAGTCTATGTCTTAACCCGGTGTTTGGTTGTCTGTGTGTGTGTCTGTGTGCCCGTGGTAAACTTTAACATTGCCATTTTCTCTGCAAATGGTGTGTGTCCATCGAGATCGATGGTGACCATCGTTGTCACCCAGCTGGGGGATTGGGGGAGGGTGGTGGTGAAGTGGGGGAGGGGGATGCTCATGAATCTATCTGAATGCACAGATGGCTGAATAGTCCAATCTGCGCACGAAATGTTCGCTGACAGTTGGGGCAGACAAAGACAGGCTCATTGTCAGGGAGCATGTTTGCCCGTGACTTTCTGGCCTGCTTCTTCTGAACAGCTGCAGCAGTCCTGTTGGCCTCGCACAACTTGGCGCCTTTGTGCACAGCAGCATGCCATTTGTCACGGTCCACTGCAGATTCCTCCCAGGAGTCAGGGTTGATATCAAACACTTTCAGAGAGACTTTCAGAGTATCTCTGAAGCGCTTCTTCTGACCTCCGTGTGATCTCTTCCCTTGTTGCAGCTCACCATAGAAGAGCCTTTTGAGCAGCCGATGGTCTGGCATGCACGCCACATGTCCAGCCCAGCGAAGCTGGGACTGCATCAGGATGGTGAAGATGCTGGGAAGGGTGGCTTTTGCAAGCACCTCCGTGTCTGGGGTCCTGTCTTGACACTTGATGTTCAGTAGCTTCCTGAGGCATGTTGTGTGGAAGTGGTTCAGCTTCTTGGCATGTCGTTGGTACACTGTCCAAGTTTCACAGGCGTACAGTAGTGTGGGGAGAACTACTGCTCTGTAGACCTTTAGCTTGGTCTCAAGACCCATGCCTCTTCTGTTCCAGACATTTGCATAGAGTCTACCAAAGGTTGCGCTTGCTCTTGCAATCCTGACGTTCACTTCATCGTCGATGGTCGCATTTCGTGACAGTGTGCTGCCAAGGTATGTGAACCGCTCCACCGCACTGAGTCTCTGACTGTTGACTGTGATGTTGGGCTGAACGTGGGGTCTCCCTGGGGCTGGCTGATGGAGAACTTCAGTTTTCCTCGTGCTGATGGTAAGGCCGAAGTTCCTGCTGGCAGTGGCAAACTTGTCGACGCTGAGTTGCATGTCAGCTTCAGATCCAGCGTTGAGGGCACAATCATCAGCAGACAAAAAGTCTCATGATGTCTGTCATGACCTTCGTTTTTGCTTGAAGCCTTCTGAGGTTAAACAGCTTGCCATCTGTTCGGTACTTTAGGCCGATTCCAACATCGCCATCTCTGAAGGCATCAGTAAGCATTCCAGAGAACATGAGGCTGAACAGTGTTGGAGCCAGGACACAGCCTTGCTTGACACCATTTGTGACAGGAAAAGGAGCAGATGTTTCGCCATTGTCCTGGACTCGAGCCTGCATGCCCTCATGGAATTGGCTGACCAAGGAAATAAATTTCCGAGGGCATCCGTACTTGGCCATGATCTTCCACAGTCCCTCTCTACTCACGGTGTCGAAGGCCTTAGTGAGGTCAACATAGGTGGAGAACAGATCAGCATTTTGCTCCTGACATTTCTCTTGCAGCTGCCTTACAGCAAACACCATGTCGGTGGTTCCGCGCTCTTTCCGGAATCCACATTGGCTCTCAGGCAAATGACCTTGGTCAAGGTGTGCTGTGAGGCAGTTTGTAGGATCCTGGCAAGTATCTTGCCTGCGATGGAGAGCAAGGAAACCCTGATGGTTATCACAGGCTTGCCGGTTCCCCTTTTCGCTTGTACAAGTGAATGATAGATGCATCTTTGAAATCCTGGGGGATCGTCTCTTCTTTCCACATGAGTAAGTACAGCTGATGGAGCTTCTCAGTCAGCACAATCCCTCCATCCTTGTACACCTCTGCTGGTATGGAGTCTGAGCCAGGTGCTTTGCCACTGGATAGCAGACGAATTGCTTTCTGGGTCTCAAGAAGTGTTGGCGGATCGTCCAGTGCTTCGTTGATGGGGACTTGTGGGAGACAGTCTGTGGCTTCATCATTTGTGGAGGAAGGGCGATTTAAGACACTGTTGAAGTGCTCAGCCCAGCATTTGAGAATTTTCTCCTTCTCGGTGATCAAGGTATTCCCATCTGCACTGAGGAGGGGGGATGATCCTGAGGATGTGGGTCCATAGACTTCTTTTAAGGCATCATAGAACCTCTTCATATCGTGCCTGTCAGCATATCCCTGGATCTCATCAGCTTTGTCACTCAGCTACTTATCCTGCATCTGACGTAACTTTTGCTGAACAGTCCTGCAGATGGCATTGTATGCATCCTTTTTTGATGTGGACTTTGGGTTGCTCAGGTATGCTTGATGCAGACAACATTTCTCATCCAGAAGCTGCTTGATTTCATCACAGTTTTCATCAAACCAGTCTTTGTGCTTTCTGGTCATGGTCCCAGGGTCTCTGAAGCTGTACTATAGATCAGCTCGCGCAGGGTCCTCCAGTCAGACTCCACATTCTGGTTGTCCAGAGAGGTGGATTCCAGACGATCTTCCAGCAGCTCCACAAAGATCTGTTTGATGGTGATGTTTTTCAGCTTAGCGATGTTGAGTCACTTTGGAGCCTTCTGGCCTTGGGGGCGTCTCTTGGGTTGGATTTGAATGTTCAGCTTCAAGACTACAAGGCGATGATCTGTCCAACACTCGGCACCTCACATGGTCTTTGTCACACGTACATCTTGCCTATCCCTTTTCCTGACAATGACGTAATCGATCAGATGCCAATGCTTTGAGCGAGGGTGCATCCATGACGTCCTGTTACGGGTAGGGAGGCAGAAAACTGTGTTGGTTACCAGCAGTTCGTGCTCTGCACAGGTCTGAAGCAAAAGCAATTCATTTGGGTTGCAGTGGCCCATGCTGTGCTTTCCAGTCACTGCATCCCAGGAGATGTAGTCAGAGCCAACTCTAGCATTGAAGTCCCCAAGAATGATGAGCTTGTCTGCTTTAGGGATGGCAGCAATGACAGAGTGAAGGTCCTCGTAGAACTTCGTCTTCACTTCATCCGGGTTGGTCATGGTTGGGGCGTAGGCACTGACAATGGTGAGGTGCTTCTGGGAGTTTCATGGTCATAAGCCCATCGTTGACTCACTTTGGGATTCCAGTTAGCTTGCTGACAAGTGCTGTTTTTACTGCAAAACCAACGCCAGCCTCACGTCGCTCTTCGCTTCCTCGTCCACTCCAGAAGAAGGTGTAACCAGATCCCTGTTCATAGAGCTCGCCTTCACCTGCAAGCTGAGTCTCACTCAAGGCTGCAATGTCAGTGTTGTATCTGGCGAGTTCGGATGCAACTAGTGCCGTTCTCCTTTGGGGTCTGTCCGTGTCATCTCTGTCCAGGAGAGTCCTTATGTTCCAAGCACCAATGGTGAGAGGAACGATCCTTGTCTTTTTTCTTTCTCTTTGTTTTGACCGCTGATGTAGGGTCCCCGCCAGCCGCGGTATGCTGGCCAGGGTGATATAGAGCAGGCAGTTTTTAGGGCACCTTTTCTAGCCCCTTCCTCATGCCAGGGAGGTGAGCAGTGCATTCCTAAAGAGGGCTGCTCAGACGCTTAGACGGCTGCTGAGCTCTATCGCTGCTCCTGTCGATGAAGAACGACCCTATGGCCCAAGCTGCCTGTGTACAGGTCTGCCGTTGCGACTGCCAGTGTACCCACACCTGTCGTTTTGTCGCTCGCCTGTCGCCACAGGACTTGGGGGTGATGAAAGGATGAAGGATGAAAGGTCATTTTGGATGACTGATGACTTGCGCGATGAGTTTGTTTAAAGTGAAGAGGAGTTGCGCAACGTCGACCTCACTCTCTCGTCCGGGTTCACCAGTTTCCAGTGGCAAGACTAAGTCGAGATGACTGAAGGATGAGCACAGATGCAGTGAATGAGCAAGATATCCTTTCGGTGTCTCATCTTGCTCTCTGCACTCCACAGTGCGTTGCTGTAACCGCCTTCCTCTCCATTGAACCGATAGGTTTCTTCCGCAGATTCTGCCAGATCCAGACTTCGCATGCATGGGTAGAGACACCCCGGGGGCCAACTGCGTGTGGCATGCACACAGCATGGTGGAGCTAGATGGCCATCGGTGGCTCTCCTGAGCCAACACCCTTTTATGGATCTCGTTTTTAATTCCATAAGGGTGTCTAGCCACCCACCTCACCAGTCCTGGGAATGGTGGCAGTGCCGCCGGCAACCCGACCCTGAACAGGTTGTACTGGATTACAGGTTACCAGTAGCAGATCTAATGACCTGACCTGACAGTATCTCTGCAAATACTTTGTCAGTTGACACCAAATTTGGCATGAAAATAGGTAAAATTCAGTTCTTTCCAGTCGTCTTGTTTAAAACAATATTGCACCCCTGGGGTGGGCACAAAAAAAATTTTTAAAAAGAAGCCAAATTATTTGCAAACTGAATTTACTGGGGTTTTTTTGTTTTTTGTTGTTGTTTTTTTTATTCTGTAAACTTGGCACTTTGATCTGATGTTCTGACACAACAACAAGAGCAGTCATTTTTATCATTTTATGTTCAAACAGGAACTTCATTTGCTAAGCATGGGAGTTATATTTATTTTGCATGTCTTTGGTGCAGATAGTAAAAAAGGGAAATTGATCTGTAGTTAATGCTAGGGGACTTAATTTGCTTTAAGCTGATCTTTCTCATCTTAAACATTACATTTTGAAATTATACTCAATACATAAAAAGTTTGTGTGTTTTACTCGCAGTGTACAGGGCTTTCACTATGTTCATTCGCCCAAGTGGTCTTTTTCGGAAAATACTAAAATCAATACTATGAGTGGACTTTACAGATCTATTGGCTGAGCCCTGAAGGTCATGGACAAAAATCAATTGCGTACACATATTTATACATATTCAAAGCACATGCTCATATTCCTCGTGAGCAAAGGACACCATTTTGTTTCAAGTTGTTGACCTGCCCGTTCAATCCTATATTCAATCAACAATACACAATAACATGTGACGGATGGAAAGTTGGAGAAGGAGACCGTTAAATATTTATTCAGAGAAAGATTTGTGAACGCCTCATCACTTACTGGATTATGCCCCAAACTGCCATAAAAATATCAACAAAATTAGTCAGAATTCACAGTTAAAAATAATAAACCATGAGAGTTAGTACCCTTGATGAAATGTAAAAATTTCCAGTCTTGTCTTTTCTCAAAATGAAGTCCTTTTCACTTCATACGACGTTCAGAAGTACTTGTGCTTGGCTCTACATGTTATTAGTTTAACAAAATACTACATTTTCATATCAACTTTAAAACTATAAAACTAGAATGAACACAAAAGAGAAATTGAATCGACGTGTCGTACTAGCTACATTCCCGGAGGGTGTAACTAAACTTGTACATCTATCTAGATCCAGAGAAAATGGCTAAATGTTGCAGTGCGATTGCAGCAGTAGCCACGTCTCCTTTACCGCAGACTTAAAAAGTATTTTTAATTGCCCTTAAAGATTTTTTGAATACCCAAGATACACCAGAATAATATGATTTAAACATTGTTCTCACTGCGAATACCACAACCGATTTATCACCCTTAAAAAAGCATGTTTAAATATTAGATTTTAGAATGTCAGTTAAGGAGGCATGATAGTGTAATGGGTAAGACAGTTTCTTCTCACCCGAAAACGCGGGGTTCAAATCTGTCGTCAAGACTTTTCTTTTCTTTTCTTTTTCTTTTTTTTTTAACCCGAAGCTTTATAATAACATACAGAACACATTTTAACGATTAGATTTTTTTTTTTTTTTTTAAGTGTATCACAAGTGAGTCTTGAAGGCCATGCCTCTCTTGTTTTCTCTGTGGTTAGTAGGTCTTCACACTGAGCAACGTGCTGTCTGGTTGATTGTCTTTCTCCTTCATTTGTAACATAGTCATTGTTGGAAATGTCAAGGAGTCTCCTGAAGTAGTGCATATAGGAGTTTCAGCTTTGTCATGAGAGTGATGTTCTTGTCTCTCCATATATCATTTTGGTATCCATATTTAAAACATGGGTACTCATGTGGATGGTCTCAGCTTATAATCAGGATGTCCATGTATGAGGAATGGATTTCCAATGTTTGACTGTGAGTTGTGTTGTTTCACTTGGTTCTCAGGAGCAGTTACCAATGTTGTTGTTTTTCAGTTATAAACAGTATCTCCATCTTATGGAAACTCTGCACCAGGAATTTCCTCTTTTCTATCACTTGCTCTGTTTCTTTTTCCTTTCCTTTCTGTTTTCTTCATTACTTCTCTTCTGCATTGCTAGTCCTTGCTCATGTATTTTTCGAGAAAATCTTAATATTTTTTGTCTTTTATATTTTTATAGACTTGATGATTGGGCACCCTGACTATGTTGCATTCTTTTTTGCACCTTACTGTGTTATATAATTTTTTGTGCCATGGGTTGTGAGTTATCCATCAGTATTTCTTAGTTTTCTATGCTTGTTTTTATTCATAATTTTGTACAATTCTATTAGTGTGGGGTTTGTTTCTTCTTTTTTTTCAATCATCTGGTGAAAAATGTTTGCAATTATTGATGTTGGGTGCATGTTCTAGGTTTATGTGCATGAACATGACTGAACTTATGCTTGATTTTATTCTCCAGATTTTTTTTCAGGTTCTACTAGACAGATAATAACAGTTTTTTCAGCCCAGATATGGCTATGTGCATTCAGCTGTGTTAATAATGATGATAATAGATAGCACTTATGTTGCGCAAACTCCCCATGGCTCTACCACCTTACATGAAACAATATTAATACAATAGTGCATAATAACATACCTCTGCACATGAAAAAACAACTCATATTGTGTATCTGTACACCAAGACAGTACTACAAATTGCAGGTATGAATGATCACACACACACACACACACACACACACACACACAACAAAAATACCCTTCACACGCACACATGTGCACACACACGCTCGTGTGGACACATGCTTGCGTGTGCACATTCACCCACCCACAGACACATACTCAGTACTTGACAATTTCAGTAGAGAGTAAAGTGGGGAGGGTAGGATGAGGAAGAATGCAGATGATTTGCTATGTTTCATCATACCCAAAGGCCTGTTTGAATAGATAGGTTTTCAAATTTGTTTTGAAAGACAGTGTTGGGAAGTGATGGAAGTCCAAAGAAAGAGGATTCTAGATGCTTGATACTGAAACATGATTCTGAGCAACAATAATGATGATAATAATGTCTCCTTCTTTAGGGTTTCCAGTGGATCCTAATGAAGAAACCAGTGAAGACAGAGGTCACAAATGCCAGCACCACCCTCCAGCCTCAGTTCCAGTATGCCAAGGGCCTGAACCGTGCCAGGCATCGCTCTGAACCAGAGGTTATTCATTTTGAACAGTACTTTTGTAAATTAAGAGACACATTGTAAATGAAATAAAGAGATATATATTAATTGAATGTAATTGATTGATTCTTTGCCTCAGGAATGGGCAGTAATGATGATGACAGTAGTGAGGAATGTACGCAATGCCTGTGTACACTGTCCAAAAGCCCAAAGCCTTTACACAAGCCTTTAGAAAAACAGACAACATTCAGGTCTACATTTTGCAAAATTACATATAATGGAATGAAGGACTGGCACTGAAGTGGATCCCGTTTACTGTGTAAGGTGTTTTCTGCTTCTCAATCAGGGTTTGTATTTATGAAGCATGCATCTGCAATATTCAAGCAGAATAAATGTAAAACTGATGAATATACCCTTTCAAATAGGGTAATGGTCTCTCTGAATAAACATCCAAGTCTGGGTTTGAATAGAGTTTGTTGCAGCCCATTGCTCTTTACTGGAGGTCATGTGCTTGCGACAAGCAGTAAGACTGAGAGGCTTTAGTTGCTGATTTTTTTTTTTGCGTCAGTGGTGAACAGTAGGTAGGTTCGGCCAAATTTTCAAATTCATAGAAAAAGTCTCATATTTGCAAGCATGAACAAGTGCAATAAAGTAAGAAGCCACATCAAATTTCAAAGCAATAACTCAAATAGTTTTTTTAGATATCGAGTTTTGAATTTTTTTTAAAAAGTGATTTTAGCGAATCTCACAAAATGGCATTTTGGAACCCATGTAGAATTGCAGCCAACACATTCTTCTAGTCAAAACTCTTCATATATGATCTATATAGTACACAGAGTACCTCAATTTTTTTTCAGTGGGCTGTTTATGTTATTGGCTGAATGCCAGTGTCATACATTCAGGGGGAAGTGCTTATTTTCTGCATATCCGATCCTGAAGTTTTGATGGTAGCGTTAATAAAATGACTGAAACTCAAAAACTATTGCATCTATTTAAACATTTCAGATATTTTCAGGTCCAGGAAAGACTGTAGACTTACAAGACAACAAATATTAATCATAAATCTTTATAAATGACAGCTTTTGATATGATTGTATGAAACAAATACGCTTTATTCAAGATGATCGGGTATAACATGCTCCATTAATGCTAAAAGTGATTATCCTTTTAGATATTTTTCAAGGTTTTTTCCAAACACAAAGTCAGAGTCAATATGTTTGCATCACTTTATATAATTGTTTTCTTGATTTTACTTCAGTACTATCTATTAATTAGTGCAGCTGATCATACCAGTTCTAAAGTACAGACATCAAGCTGAACTAATGCATGGTCTGTATCAGTGCTGAAGTATAAAAAGGTTGAAAGGAAACAATAGTCTTACAATACAGCATAAAAGGTTCCCCTGGTAGTGTTATTTTGATTTGTTTTTCTTTTCTTCCCTCTCTCTCTCTCTCTCTCTCTCTGATGGTATGGCCCTGACCCTAACACTGGCATTTCTAAAGACTCAGTTTTCAATGATTTCGTATAACGTTGAAGGAATATTGACAAAACTGAAAGACACTAGTTTCGTCTCCTTGATTTCAAAGTTTAACTTCTTTTGTCTCTTAGAAACATTCGTAGAGTCCTTCACATGTTCTTTATTCCCATCACATACAAGTTACGTTGCTCCAGCGATAAAGCTCTCGCATCAGGGGAGAAGGAGTGGGGGAGTCATTGTACTAGTAAACAGTGAGTATGTACCTTTCCTTAAACAATTTCCAGCAAAATACAATAATATAATTGTTCTTCAAGCAGAAAAAGAACTTTTTGGAACAGAGTCTAGTGTTTTTATTGTTAGTATTTACATCAGTCCTATCAACAGTCCATTTTACGAGACAAGTGAGGCAGACAATGGGATTTCTATACTAGAACAGTATCTACTTATTGAAAACCACGAGGATGCTTCCTTCATTTTGTATGGAGACTTTAATGCCAGGACTGGTAACAAATTCCCAGTACAGTTTAGTGCTGACTTTTCCTCAGACGACACACACAATGTTTTTCAGTTTGACTTTGACGATGGCCATGAATTGATTCCTGAACGTTGTTTACAAGATACGATGATCAATAACTATGGCCAGAAGTTACTCTGCTTGTGCTCTAGTTTTGGTAGTAGTGTCATTGATTATTTTATTTTCTCCACTTCATTAAGCTATTTATCCCACAGAATGCTTGTAGAAGAAAAGATAGATTCTAAGCATTTGCCTGTAACATGTCTTATAAAGTGTAACAAAGTATAAAGGGGGAACAGATGCATTTATTTCAAGGCTCATTTGGTCTGATGACAAATGTGACAAATTCGTTAATCGTATCAATTTACCAGAAAATATTGCTTCGCTAGAACAAGCCAAACACCTGATAGATGAGGACATCAATAAAGCAGTCGATATGTTTTCAGCCACTCTAAAATCCAGCGCTTCTTGCATGCTTACGCTGTTCCCAATAGTACAGAAATAATTGCTTAGAAATAGAAAATTATTTGTAGCTTTTATTGACTTTCGTAAGGCTTTCAATTTTATTTCACATGGTAAACTGTGGCCCGTACTGTGGAAGTCTGGCTTAAAAGGGAAAATATTAAGAACCATTCAAAGAATGTATAAAACCATAAAAGCTTGAGTACATTGTGGGGGTGGGGTAACCGAAGCTTTCCTTTGTCAAAAAGGTTTAAAACAAGGGGAGATTACAAGTCCCTTGCTTTTCTCTCTGTTTATAAACAATCTTGCCACGGACATAATCGAGAAAGGACGCCATGGTATACAGCTGAATCCTGATATGATTGAACTGTTTATTTTACTTTTTGTGGACAATATAGTGCTTTTGTCTGATACAGTTACTGGTCTGCAGAACCAACTGAATGTGCTGGCAATGAAGGCTTCCGAGTTAGATTTATACGTTAACCTTGATAAATCCAAAATGATTATTTTTAGAAATGGTGGATACATTGCTCGGAGGGAAACCTGGACATATGAAGGTCATGACATCAAAATCGTAAATTCCTGTAAGTACTTAGGTTTGTTTTTCAGCACTATCATTTTCGAAGGCTCTGGATGACATGGCAATGAAAGCACAGAAAGGTGTAATAGAAATATTTAGAACGTTATGGAGACTTGACGATTTCTCTGTTAGTATTTTCTTGAAATTATTTGATTCACAAATAAAACCAATTCTGTTATATGGCTTTGAAATCTGGGGATTAATGCAAATTTCACCAATAGAAAAAGTGCACGTTTGCTTTAAAAAAAACTTTTCAATGTGAGTCCAAGAACACCAAATGACATGGTGTATGGCAAGACAGGTCGCTACACCTCTGTATGTATATTCCTTCTTGTCGTGTATAAAGTACTGGATCAGACTTACAAGAATGGATGAAAATAGACTTCCTCGTAAATCTTATAAAATGCTTCTGTCGCTATGTGATCAAGATAAAGAGTGCTGGTCATCTCAGGTACGAAACACTTTATATAAATTTGGATTCAGCTTTGTTTGGGAAAATCAAGGTGTAGAAAATGCAAGAGGAATCTTGAATGATTTCAAAGACTGATTGATTGCCACAGTCAAAACTGGCACAAACATCTTCCCAACAGCAGCAGGTTCAGCGTTTATCAAAATTTCAAATCATCCATATCACTGGAATCTTACTTTACAGCAGTTAAAAATAAACACATAAGAGATGTGCTTATAAAGTTTAGAATAGGAGCCTCGGATATACGTACACACAAGATGAGATTTGCTTTCATTGGTCCAAACGACCTGAAATGTCCACTATGTAACGCTGGTATTGAAGATGAGATACACACTTATTTTACTGTAAATCTCTTAACGATCTGCGACATAAATATATTCCATGTTGGTACACGAAACATCTGACAAAAGTTTAGAATTTACATTGCGGGACACAAAAATCCTTCATGATCTAGGTCACTTTATTTAACACTCAAATAATGTCGCACTGCTTTATTATGATAACAGGTACATCCTAAGTTCTGTTATGTGATGCATTTAAAACAACGAATGTACATGCTTAAGCAGATTTGCACACTATGGAAGGCTTTTACCTTTTTGATTTTTCGATTCATGCGTTTGCATGCCCGGTTTTACAAAACCAAGTGTGCGAGTGCGCACATGTGTGTGTGTGTGTGTGTGTGTGTGTGTGTGTGTGTGTGTGTGTGTGTGTGTGCTCAACATTGTAATGGGTCAGAAGGCCTTCTACAATAAAACATTTCTGAGTTCTGAGAGTTCTGAGTTCTCTCTCTCTCTCTCTCATTCAAGTAACTGCAAACATTTGAAATTCAGAAGCACGAAAGTGCACAAAATCTTTTACTTGTTTCCTTAATACTATGTACTGAAGATAATGTATCCATCCGCTTTCTCTTCAAGCATGCCCATCTGCTGTACAATAATATTGCAATGAAAGTCTGGTACTAAGAAATAAAGACAATGCTCTAGCGCATCTACCACCAGCAGGTAGCATGCACACACACAGATGCACAGGCACACATGCACAGGCACACACACACACATACACATGCACAGGCACACACATGCACAGGCACACACACACACATACATGACACACACGAACACATGCCCGTATGTGTACACACATGCACACACATACACAAGTTTCAAGTTATAATTATCCTTTCAGTCCTACTGGAGTATGGAGGATTACTGCAAAATAATCTTTTCATGTCCAGAACAAACATTTCCAAATACACAACAATGTCACATAAATGTTGAGAAAACACAATGTCTTTTAACTCCAAAAGTGTAGCTGGACAACATTTGCAAATCTAATCATCTTATTTACAGCTAAAATGACTTTTTTTGCTTCCTTTGAGCATATTACAAAAATTATAAACCGATTTTGGAGACAACTATTTTTTAGGAACATATCTATTTCGTAACTGATCATAATTGGGACATTCCATCATAAAATGAAACTCATCCCCAGTCACAGACATGTTACAAACCTTACAAAGCTGTAACTCTCGTGGCATGCCTTTGTGTCTCCCTGTTTCTATTTCCAGCTTATGATTACTACTTCGAAATCTGAATAAGTTGGTAACGTAATTATCAGGCATTTTACTTATATATTTTTCTCAACCAAATTCACTTTAGAAATTTTGATAAAACAAACATTTATTACTCGCCTCTTGTGCATGTCACTATAGATTTTGAAAACTATCTCTCAAAGCACACGCACACACACACACACACACACACACACACACATACACACACACACACACACACACACACACACACACACACACACACACACACACACACACACAACCCCAAAAAGCCCAATAAACAAACAAAATGAAAAAACATTTGCACATGCATACAAACACTTTTAGGCAAACACAAACTATTCATGTTGTATGCATAAAAGGATACATATAATGATGAGATATATACACACGAACACAAACGTACGTACCCCCACCCCACACCACTGGCCCTGTTTGAAACTATCACTTTACATTTTGTTATTGAGAACACAAAACATGAACACATTATTCCTGAACAGTAAATGCACACGCATCTTGTAAGCATGCAAATCACTCATACATAGGCCCCCCTATTACTTTGAACCTGATAAAAATCAACTTAGACATTTTAAACTCTGCTTGAGATAATCATTTTGTGAAAAATCTCTCTCTCTCTCAGATAATTTTTTAGGAGAACATTCAAATGTAATTCAAATTATGCATGTAAACGTTGTAATGTGGTCGAAGATGAAAACCATTTTATAAACAATTGTGTCTTTTACAATAACCTGCGGCAAAAACATCTGAACTCTGAAGGTCAATTGTATGTTCACTTGCTGAAGAATGGTTCTGTTTACAGTATTCGTAAACTCTGCGTTTATATATTTAATGCCTTGAAGATACGACAGGAATTCTGTGACAACAATGATGAAAGTTAGAATTAATTTACTATGCACAAGAAGCACTTTTGTTCTACAGGTTTAAGTTAGTATATATTTTACATTTTTTTGTCACTGTGTGATCACCATATTGTGTACTTTTGACTTCTTTCTAGGGGCTGAAGGCCTGGAGATTAAAGTTTTTGTTCTTGTTCTTGTTCTCTTTCTCTTAGATATATATAGATGTGTGTGTGTATATATATATATATATATATATATGTGTGTGTGTGTGTGTGGAATAAGATAGAAGTAAGAAAATAGAGTAAGTGTGTTGTGTGATCACAAAGTTGAACAAGACCAATTGAACTTCTCACTGAAAAATTTGTCTGCTAATTTGACGGAGTTCTTGGCTGTCTTTCAGTGTCAGAAAGAAAATTGTTTCACAACAGAAAATGTTGATATTAACTAAAATTATGAAACCTATCATTCAAATACTAAAATAAGTAATGTAAAGTTGGTTTCCAAAACATCTAAGCAAATCCTGAACTACATTGAGCTCTGTGACAAGACTTCTACGAAGCCGAAAAATAGATCTAGTTGATCAGAGGCATAAAAAATACAAGGTTTCCACTTTTTTTTTGGTGCAATAGCCGAATTGTTAAAGCGTTGGACTTTCAAAGGGTCCCGGGTTTGAATTTCGGTGACAGCGCCTGTTGGGCAAAGGGTGGAGATTTTTCCGATCTCTCAGGTCAACATATGTGCAGACCTGCTAGTCCCTGAACCTTCTTCGTGTTTATACGCACGCAGAAGATCAAATACGCCGTGTTTATACGCATGCAGAAGATCAAATATGCACGTTAAAGATCCTGTAATCCATGTCAGCATTAAGGGGGTTATGGAAAAAAGAACATACCCAGCATGCACACCCCCAAAAACGGAGTATGGCTGCGTACATGGCAGGGTGAATAAAACAAAAGGGTCATACATGTAAAATGTTACATGTTTGAGTGTGTATGTGTGCGTGCCTGAAATCTGATTGAATGACACAGGAAACGAATGATGAGCGCCCAGTGGCAGCTGTCAGTCAGCTCTACCCAGGTAGGCAGCCTGTTATGCAAATGACCACGTGTATGTAAAGCACTTAGAGTTCGGTTTCCAACCGAGGGTAGGCACTATATAAGTATCCATATCAATCATTCAATCAATTTATCGTTAAACAGATATTGCTCCTTGAAAGCTTTCAGGTCATTTTATAAAGCATTTTAAAGAAGAAAGAATTAACTTTTCAATGGTGGGTTTAATGAAAAGATTTTTTTTTGTCTGAAGTGCAGTGGAGAGTCAAAAAAAAGGGCAAATTTTGAGCCACGTTTTTTTGTGTGTGTTTTTAAAAAAAAATAAAGTAAGATATATCAATCCAAAACTTAGCCCATGTAAAAGTAGAGTACATGATCTTTTATTTGATAGGTCTATTAAGTCAATTGGTTGTAAGGAGCAATGTCCGCAACCTATTTTTTTCACCAACCCTCTCAGACCAGAAGCAGACGTTGGCAAACATTTTTTCTGCGCTGCGTTTTGAAGAGCAAAGGTTACTCCACTTCGGGCGATCAGTTTCACTCACACTGCCTTTCACACACAAAAAATATACACTCAGAGGAAAGAACAAAGGTGGTTTTATTTTCTGATATATTTTTCAACTCGATTTATGCAGTATTGCGCTTGCTATGGTGAAGTGAAAAGTGATAAAAATATAATCTGTCAGCCATAGTTTCACAGCTTTACATAGCGGCCAAACCTACCAATGAATATTGTGTTTACTGTAAAGGAAGAATAATGTTTGAGCAGTGTCAGTGACAAGTGATATGTTTCTGAGCAGTGTCAGTGATAAGTGATATGTTTCTGAGCAGTGTCAGTGATAAGTGATATGTTTCTGAGCAGTGTCAGTGATGAGTGATGTGTTTCTGAGCAGTGTCAGTGATGAGTGATGTGTTTCTGAGCAGTGTCATTGATAAGTTATATGTTTCTAAGCAGTGTCAGTGACAAGTGATATGTTTCTGAGCAGTGTCTGTGATAAGCAATATGTTTCTAAGCAGTGTCATTGATAAGCAATATGATTCTGAGCAGTGTCTTGATAAGTGATATGTTTCTGAGCAGTGTCAGTGACTAGTGATATGTTTCTGAGCAGTGTCTGTGATAAGCAATATGTTTCTGAGCAGTGTCAATGATACATGTTTCTGAGCAGTGTCAGTGATAAGTGATATGTTTATGAGCAGTGTCAATGATAAACAATGTCTTCCTGAGCAGTGTCAATGTTAAATGATGTTTCTGAGCAGTGTCAATAAGTGATGTGTTTCTGAGCAGTGTCAATAAGTGATGTGTTTCCGAGCAGTGTCAATGGTAAGTGATGTGTTTCTGAGCAGTGTCAATAAGTGATGTGTTTCTGAGCAGTGTCAATGATAAGTGATGTGTTTCTGAGCAATGTCAATGATAAGGATATGTTTCTGAGCAGTGTCAGTGATAAGTGATGTGTTTCTGAGCAGTGTCAATAAGTGATGTGTTTTTGAGCAGTGTCAATAATAAGTGATGTGTTTCTGAGCAGTGTCAATAAGTGATGCGTTTCTGAGCAGTGATGTGTTTCTGAGCAGTGTCAATGATAAGTGATATGTTTTCACATATGAGAAGAACTTTTAGCATTGAGCAGGTGACTATGTGTTTTCAAATTAGGTAGAAGAAGCAGAAAGAGTATTACTGAGTACTGAACAATGCCATTGCAGACAAATAATGCATGTTGTTATTGTTTTTTTTCCATAAAGGAGGAATACTGTTTGAGCATTGGGCGGATCTTCCACAAACTGAAAATGAAGGGTGGCACCATCACTGTCACACGGTACTGGCCAAGGTATACGCTGTCATATATATATATATATATACATACATTAGACAAATGCACAAACAAAATAGATTCATAAATGATTTTGAATTAATCTGTTTTTGACTCACTTGTGTAAACAAAGTGAGTCTATGTTTTAACCCGGTGTTCAGTTGTCTGTGTGTGTCTGTATGTCTGTGTGTCCGTGGTAAACTTTAACATTGACATTTTCTCTGCAAATACTTTGTCAGTTGACACAAAATTTGGCATAAAAATAGGAAAAACTCAGTTCTTTCCAGTCATCTTGTTTAAAACAATATTGCGCCTCTGGGATGGGCACAAAAAAATAAAAAAAAAGAAGCCAAATTATATGGAAACTGCATTTACTGTTATATTTATATTTTTTGTATTCTCTAAACTTGGCACTTTGATCTGATATTCTGACACAACAACAAGAGCAGTCATTATCATCATTTTTTTGTTCAAACAGGAACTTCTTTTGCTAAGCATGGAAGTTTTGTTTATTTTGCAAACGTTTTTGTGCAGAAAGTAAAGAAGGGAAATTACTCTGTAATTAATGCTAAGGGACTTAATTTGCTTTAAACTGATATTTCTCATCTTAAACATTACATTTTGAAATTATACTCAATGCATAAAAATCTTGTGTGTTTTATTCTCAGTGTACAGGGCTTTCACTATGTTCATTTGCTCAAGTGGTCTTTTTCGGAAAATACTAAAATCAATACTATGAGTGGACTTTACAGATCTATTGGCTGAGCCCTGAAGGTCATGGGCAAAAATCAATTGCGTACACTTATTTATACACATTCAAATCACGTGCTCATATTCTTCGTGAACGCGAATGACGCCATTTTGTTTCAAGTTGTTGACCTGCCCGTTCAATCCTATATTCAATGGACAATATACGATAACATGTGATGGAAAGTTGGAGGAGAACATTAAATATTTATTCAGAGAAAGATTTGTGAGCGCCTCATCACTTGCTGGATTATGTCCCAAAGTGCCATAAAAATATCCACAGAATCAGTCGGAATTCACAGTTAAAAATTTTAACCATGCGAGTTAATACCCTTGAACTGATCACAATGAAACGAAAAAATTTCCAGTCTTGACTTTTCTCAAAATGAAGTCCTTTTCACTTCTTACGACGTTTAGAAGTACTTGTACTTGGCTCTACATGTTATTAGTTTAACAAAATACTCAATTTTCATATCAACTTTAAAACTATAAAACTAGAATGAACATAAAAGAGAAATTGAATCGACCGTGTTGTACTACATTCCCGGCGGGTGTAACTAAACTTGTACATCTGTCTAGATCTAGTGAAAACGGCTAAATGTTGCAGTGTGATTGCGGCGATAGCCATTAAAAAGAATTTTTTATTGCCCTTAAAGATTTTTTGAATGCCCAAGATACACCAGAATAATATGATTTAAACAGCGTTCTCACTGCGAATACTGCAATTGATTTATCGCCCTTTAAAAAAGTATGTTCAAATGTTAAATTTTAGAACGTCATTTAAGGAGCCACGATAGTGTAATGGATAAGGCAGTTTCTTCACATCCGAATACGCGGGGTTCGAATCTGGTTAGGACTTTTTTTTAACGCGAAACTTTATAATAACAAATACAGAACACATTTTAACGATTAGATTTTTTTTTTTTTTTTAAGTGTATCATAAGTGAGTCTTGATTTTTATTGCATTTTATAGCAGGTGTCACATGTACATTCATTTCTGAAACTGAATGATTTTCTTATCTTTTCACTCTGGCCCAAAAACATTTGGGTTATTTCCAATTTCTGTGATGTTGTACAGTTGATTGGTTGTGTTGTATAAAGATGGAGATGTTTTTCCAGACACCCTCAGCCACAGCGCCACGTGATGTACCACTACAGATTCCAGGTGCCAGACTCTGACTGCTACGATGCCTCGTCCACAGAGTTCCGCAACGAACGGCTGGAAAACTACAACTGGAACTATCTGGATCAGTACATCTGCACCAGAGGAGAAGCTGACTATGGGCTAATTGAAGTGAGTGCATTGTTGGGGATTAATGGGTATGACCATAGGGCCTTTGCAGGTGTACGTTAATTTATAGGTGAGGATTGTAGTCATTTATTATGATCAGTTTATACATATATATATATATATATATGTGTGTGTGTGTGTGTATATATATATATATATATATATATATTTATACACATATATGTATATATATTTATTTATACACATAGAGGGAGAGAGAGAAATAAACACATCAGTCAATCATGCAGTCCAAATTCTCGGAACGGTCTTGTTCTTTCCTCAAGGAATGATTTGTCTTACCTGTTACCAGGGTCACTATTACGCAGCTGTTATGACACAAGCACACCATGACGTACATGTTGTGATGCAAATTAACCACTGCCAGCTTTCACCCAGAGCCGAAAGAATTCTGATTGTCTTTTTTATTTTCTACCATCAAAAAACAAGTTCCCTTAAAACCCAACCAATTGAATAACTCAATCAAAAGTAGTTGCACAAAAAAGGGATACAATTATGAATAATTAAATTGAAAAAAAGGGGTTGCATAAAAAACAGATAATATTATAAACAACTAAATGGAAAACAGTGGGTTGCATTACAAAAAGAGAGGCATCTGAGAAAGGTACTGACATGGGAGAAAGAATGGGAAAGGGGTGAATTTTATATATATGAACAAATGATGAAATAAAATAAAACAACTAAATAAGATAAAGTAAAATAAACAACTAAATGAAATAAAATAGTAAGACATCCATCACCATTACTTGCACCAGTGTCTCCTCCTCGCAAGTCAACTTCTTCAGTGCAGTGATAATGTAGTGGTAGAGTGACCTTCTAGAAAGCAAGTGTCCATGTGGCAAACTAGGATTTTTACTGATCCCTTCACTAGACTTTGAGTGGTGGTCTTGATGCTAGTCTTTCAAATGAGATGATTGTCTAAAGTCCTGTATGCAGCATGCATTTAAGGCACATAAAAAGAACCCATGGCAATAAAAGTGTTGTCCCTGGTAGAATTGTGTAGAAAAACCCACTTTTATAGTAAAACAAATACACTTACATAATGAACAAAAGGGGGTAGTGCACTGTGGCCACTCACTCTTACCAGGGAAAGCAGACCAAAGTTCAAACAGAGCAGTATGCTGTGACAAAAAAGGAATACAATACAATACAGGTTTGTTTGTTTTTTAGGAAATTTACACAGGTGTTCATAGATGCAGAATCTTAGAGTTGGAAAAGGCACAAAGCAGGCGCATCAGCCAGATGCAATGTTCGTCCCAGTTATGTTCATTTTGATTCACCAAACTCTATCTTGTTTTTAGACTCCATGTCACTTATAGATAAAAATTCAAAGAAAACTTCTTTTAATCATTTTAAAGAAATCAACATCATATGCAGGACATATGTTTTCAGACCATCAGATATTTATTTGTTTGTGTATAACACCAGAGAAATCTGTTGTGATAAAAAGAAATACAAATACAAATACCATTAACTGTTAGTTTATCTCTCACCCAGTCTCTTCAAACACACGTCCCCAGGACCCTCTGTCATTCTTTTTTTTTTTTTTCTTCCTAGACGTTTTTTTTCTTTTTTTGCATTTAAACGATTGGTTTCTTTTTAGTTCACTGAATGGCTTTGCATTAACATGATTAAAGTAACAAATGCAGATGATCAGAACCCATTCTAAAATATAGAATTATCAGCTTTATCAAAGACCAGTATTTTTGAATAACTGAGCCATCCTGCTGTGTGTGTGGTGAAATTAACAGAGTCTGAAGTTCTGGAGAAGTCGGTTCTTTCTGCTGCCTTCCTTCAACGCTGCCACCAAGAAAATCATTGATGGTCACACTACCAGGTGTGTTCTCTGTGTGAGGGAAACGTAATATGATGCTTCTGTTCTTTTTGTTCTTGTTGCCATGTCTGTTTCATTGGTTCTTGATGCCATATATGTCTGTTTCATTGGTTCTTGATATTTGTCTTGTTTCATTGGCTCTTGATGCCATATATGTTTGTTTCATTGGTTTTTGATATATGTCAGTTTCACTGGTTTTTGTTACCATATATGTCTGCTCTGAAGAAAAAACCTGCTCCTGCCGAGGCCGTCCTACACGTGGCAGTATCTGCACCTGTGGGCCTGTGAGCGTCGGTAAGCAAGAGAGTGGGGAAGGGATTGCACAACTCCTCCTCACTAAAAAAAAAAAAAAAGTCACCTGTGCTGGTCAGGCAACCAGGCTAATGTCAGAACGACGAGCTATCCCTTCAACACCCGGCTTTCCCAAGCCCTGCGGTGATGGAGAAGTGGTAACAGGGACAGGCAGAGGATGCTGCTGGCAGTTCCTAGTCACGACTCTGCACGCAGGCGGCTGTGGGGTGATGGTCGTCCACCATAGACTGGGGCAGATTCGGTGCCAGTATCCTCCCACAGTGTCAGAGCAGCCCCTTTTAGGGACAGCACTGCTCTTCCCACATGGGGAAGGGGAGATAAAGGGATCCCCAAACAAAACCTGCGTCACCTAGTACCTAGTAGGAAACCGCACCTACTTGGACATCCAACAATAGCGGTCGAAAACAACAGAAGAAAAGAACCAGGAGTCACGCCCTGACTCTGGGTGCCTGGAATGTTCGCACCCTCTTAGACAGAGACGACAGACCAGAAAGACGCACAGCGCTCATTGCTAGAATGCTTGATCAGTACCAGGTGGACATAGCAGCCCTGAGCGAAACCAGGTTTGTGGGTGAAACCCAACTGGAGGAAGTTGGAGGGGGCTACACCTTCTACTGCATTGGGAAGCCAGATGGCACCCCAAGAACCTCAGGCGTGGGCTTTGCCATACGAACCAAACTTGCACAACAGCTTGACAGCCTTCCATGTGGGATAAATGACAGGCTGATGACCTTGCATCTGAAGCTGTCCAAGGATCGCTTCGCCACAGTCATCAGCTGCTATGCCCCGACAGTGACCAACCCTGATGACATCAAAGAAGCTTTCTACAAGAAGCTCAGCCGCACCATTTCAGCGGTAGACAGAAAGGACAGGCTGATCACCCTTGGGGATTTCAATGCCCGTGTTGGCGTGGACTTCTCCTCATGGCCAAAAGTCCTAGGACAGCATGGCACTGGCAAGTGCAACTCCAACGGACTGCTTTTGCTCTCGCTCTGCACGCAGCATGGACTGACCATCACCAACACCCTCTTCCAGCAAGCGGACAAGTACATGAACACATGGATGCACCCCCGCTCCAAGCAATGACACATGCTGGACTATGTGATTGTCCGGCAGAGGGACAGAGGTGATGTTTCCATTACACGCTGCATGAGAGGAGCAGTCTGTTGGTCGGACCATCGCCTGGTACGCAGCAAGATGAACATCAGACTTACACGCAAGCTTCAACCAGCCAGGCACAAAACCCCTAGGAAGCTGAACATCCACCGCCTCCCTATCAACAAGGACATGCTGCAGCAGCAAATCCAAGTAGCTCTCCAAGAAATTCCTGCATCAGCTGATGTAGAAGAGGTATGGAGCACCTTTAGAGATGCTGTGTACACAGCAGCAGCTGATAGACTCGGCTTTGTACAGAGGAGCCACAAAGACTGGTTTGACGAGAACGACTCTGGAATCTCCAAGCTCCTGAACACACTGCATATACAGCATCAGGATCACATTTCCGATAAAGACTGCCAGAGGAAGGAGAACCAGTTCTTGCAAACCAAGCAACTCGTACAGAAGAGGCTGTGTGAGATGATGAACACCTGGTGGGAGAGAAAGTCCGAAGAGCTTCAATCCGCTGCTGATGCTCACGACATGAAGACCTTCCATGATGGTCTCCGAGCTGTGTATGGGCCAAGAGTCATAGGATCAACCCCTGTCCGAGTTTTGGACCAGACCACCCACCTGACAGACAAGAAAGACATCCTTGCCTGCTGGGCAGAGCACTTCAACACCCTCCTCAACAGAGACTCGTCCGTATCTGACGAGGCAATTGCAGCCCTCCCACAGCTACCAGTCAGTGACTCGCTAGCTGCCCCTCCCACCAAGGTCGAGACCCAGAAGGCCCTGAAGCTGACAATGTCAGGAAAAGCATCAGGAGTGGATGGAATCCAGGCTGACATCTACAAGTATGGAGGCGAGGTGCTTGACAGACAAGCTGACCACCCTGTTCCAATCTATCTGGGAGAGAGGGGAGGTCCCCCAGGATTTCAAGGATGCTTCTATTGTCCACATTTACAAACGGAAGGGAGACGAAACATCCTGCGATAACCACCATGGAATCTCTCTCCTCTGCATCACCGCCCGCATCATACTGAACAGACTGGTTGACCATGTCTCCAGCACAGTCATCCCTGAAGCACAGTGTGGCTTCCACTCAGGCAGGGGAACATGTGACATGGTGTTTGCCGTACGCCAGATGCAAGAGAAGTGCCGTGAGCAGAACAAGGAGCTTCACATGGTCTTTGTAGACCTGACTAAGGCCTTCAACACGGTGAACCACCATGGTCTGTGGAAGATCCTCCTAAAGTTCGGCTGCCCAGAGAGCCTAATCCAGCTGATTGCGTCTTTCCACGATGGCATGCAGGCGAGAGTACAGGAAAATACTGACATGTCGGACCCGTTCCCTGTGGTAAATGGAGCGAAGCAGGGTTGCGTCCTGGCACCCACACTGTACTCCATTCTCTTCTCTGCCATGCTGATAGACGCCTTCCAATACTGTGACCGGGGCATCTACATTCAGTTTCGCACAGATGGCAAACTTTTCAACTTGCGGCAACTCCACGCCAGGTCCAGGGTGTTTGAGGCACTGTTGAGAGAGTTCCTCTTCACTGATGACTGCGCGCTTGCTGCACACACCCATGAGGACATGCAGTTCATTATGGACAGGTTCTCAACCTCCTGCAGGCGCTTTGGACTCACCATCAGCCTCAGCAAGACCGAGTCCATGTACCAGCCAGCTAGCTCACAGACCGCCAGTGCTTCCCCCCCACCTGCAATCAAGATCAATGACACAGAGATCAAGTCAGTCGACAAAGTTTTGCTACCTGGGCAGCATCCTATGCAGCAACGGAGCCCTTGATGCAGAAGTGACGCTGCGCATCGCCAAGGCCAGCTCCACCTTTGGCAGACTCAACAACAAGCTGTGGAACAACAAAGGCATCAAGCTCAGCACCAAAATCAAAACCTACAGAGCTGTTGTGCTGACCACCTTGTTGTACTGCTGTGAAACATGGACGACATATCGCCATCACATTCAACAACTTGAGCAGTTTCACCAGAGATGCCTATGAAAGATCCTCAGCATAAAGTGGCAAGACTGGGTCTCCAACCTCCAGGTCCTAGAGAGGAGCGGCCTGCCCAGCATCGAAAGCCTGCTGATCCAGTGCCAGCTATGCTGGACAGGACACGTTGTCCGGATGACAGACAGCAGGATCCCGAAGATGCTTTTGTATGGCCAGGTGAAGGAAGGCCACCGTGAACGTGGACGAGTCTGCAAGCGCTTCAAGGACACCTTGAAGACAAACCTCAAAGCCTGTGACATAGACATCACTTCGTGGGAAACTGATGCCCTTGACCACTCTCACTGGAGGAAATTTTAGCAATATCATCAGCATATTGAGCCAGCTTGGTAGATGATAAAAAACATGTATGCAAATCATAAATCATAAAATTTCTTGGGATCCTATTTACTTCAAAACTGGAAGAAACACATTGATTCAGTGGTGACTAAAGCAGTTAAAAGTTTAAATTTCTTAAAAATTGTAAGTCACTCTCCTTGGGGACAAGACTCCAAAATTCTTTTACATTTAGCGACATCTCTCGTAAGATCAAGATTGACCTACGGTCAAGAAATTTTCTTTTCTGCTCCGCCGACGTTTCTAAAGAAGCTGCGAATAATTGACAGTAAAGCTGTGAAACTGGCTTTAGGGGTACCTGTGCATACTAAGACCTCAGAAGCCTATAAGCTTGCGGGTATTCTACCACTAGATGAAATCAGAAAATTAAGTTCTGCTAAATATATTGTGAGATGTACAGCAGTGGATGATTTTGAGGAATTAAATATTAGGTCTGATATTGATTTTCAAAAAAATGCACAAAATAATTCAAATCTACAAACCATTCGCACATATGTGTCAGATATTTTAAATTCTTCAGACATTGATTTGCATGATATGGCACCTCATGTTCTGGTGCCACCTGTCCCTCCCTGGGAGTTAACAAAAGCAAACGTCAACATATGTGCTTCTGACACAACAAAAGGAGAATCTCCACATATAATAGCAGCATCTGTCAGAATTGAATTAGAAGAAAATTTTGATTATCATTTAAAAGTTTACACTGATGGCTCGGTCCTGGATGATCGCAGTGCAGGATCTGCTTTTGTCATTCCTGACCTAAAAACAGAAAAATCATATTATTTAGGTAAGGGGCATTCAATTTTTACAGCTGAATTGGTGGCCATCCTTATGGCTTTAAATCATCTTGTTGATATACCAATCATAGTAAGTAATATCCTATTTTGTGTTGATTCTCAGTCTGTCTTAAAAGGTTTGCTCCTTTTTGAGAATAATCAAAGAGAAGATTTATTTTTTGAAATTAGGTATTTATTGCACTCCCTATTTGTGAAGGGTACAAATGTTGATTTTTGTTGGATGCCATCCCACACTGGATTCCTTTATAACGACCAAGCAGACAGGGCAGCAAAAAGGGGAGCAAAAAATCCAATAGATAGTATAAAAGTATATTGCCCATTGTCATACAAGGAAATAAGCAATATACTAGAAAGAGACTTTTTTATAGGTGCTTGAATTCAAGTCTAAAACCTCGTCAGTTGACTCTCTCAGACTTTGGTCCGATTCGCAGACCAATTCTGAGCTTAGCTCTCAGACTATTATCAAATTCATTACGGACCAAGTATTGTTCTAATGTCAAGTGTATATGCTTTAGTAACCTGACAATTGAGCATATAATTTTTCACTGTAGCTTGATGAAGCCTTTTGTACACGAAAGTGTGTCTTCACAAGTGACTGAGAATGTTGATGTTTTTGACTTTTTGCATTCATTATCAGTTGTTTCGCTTGTCAGTTTAACGACTTCTCTCTTACGAAGTCCTTTAAGTAATTTCCTGTAACTGTATTTAGAGGGTTTTTTGTTTTTGTTTTGTTTTTCCCCCAACCCTCCATTTATCCACATCTCCCACCCCTTCTAACCGATAATACTCAGATGTATTCATAAATACTTTAACAAAATGTCTTCAATCACCGATATGTGTGACGGGACATTAAACAAAAATTCCTCCTTCCTCCTCTCGCTGGAGGATGCTGTGCTCTAGTGGCATAAAGACATTTGAAAACAAGAGAACGCTGGCAATATACTAGAAAGAGACTTTTTTATAGGTGCTTGAATTCAAGTCTAAAACCTCGTCAGTTGACTCTCTCAGACTTTGGTCCGATTCGCAGACCAATTCTGAGCTTAACTCTCAGACTATTATCAAATTCATTACGGACCAAGTATTGTTCTAATGTCAAGTGTATATGCTTTAGTAACCTGACAATTGAGCATATAATTTTTCACTGTAGCTTGATGAAGCCTTTTGTACACGAAAGTGTGTCTTCATTATCAGTTGTTTCGCTTGTCAGTTTAACGACTTCTCTCTTACGAAGTCCTTTAAGTAATTTCCTGTAACTGTATTTAGAGGGTTTTTTGTTTTTGTTTTGTTTTTCCCCCAACCCTCCATTTATCCACATCTCCCACCCCTTCTAACCGATAATACTCAGATGTAATAATAATAATAATAATAATGGATACTTATATAGCACACTATCCAGAAATCTGCTCTAGGTGCTTTACAAAAACGCTTTTGATAACATAAAACATTATATCTATGTTACATACACACACCAAAATGTGACCACACACACACACACACGCACGCACGCACGTACGCGCTCACACACACGCACGCACGCACACACACACACACACACACTGCATACATACATTTTAACATACATGTGTATCTAACAGCTACCCTAACAAATACGCACACATAGGCAGGCACAAACTTACATAAACACACGCACACACAATACACATTCATATACATGCATGTAGTTGTGGACCTGCCACAATTGAACTTATTGCTGAGGGAAAAGGTGAGTTTTGAGACGAGATTTAAAAGATGCGAGGGAATCAGAGTGACGGAGGTTATCAGGGAGCTTGTTCCACGTCTTTGGCGATTGAAAAGAAAACGATCTGTGTCCATAGGTCTTACTTCTGACGTGAGGTATCCTGAGAAGTCGAGTATCAGAGGAAGAACGGAGCTGGCGAGACGGGGTATAGATATGGATGAGTTCAGAAAGATACTTGGGGCCAGATCCGTTGACTGCAGAAAAGGTCAGAGTGGATAGCTTATAGTCTATTCGATCAGAAACAGGCAACCAGTGGAGAGACTGAAGGAGAGGAGAAACATGGTCAAATTTAGAAGCTCTGCAAATGAGTCTGGCAGCGTTATTCTGAATTCGTTGGAGTCTGTCTAACAGGTATTTGGGAAGGCCGGCCAAAAGAGAGTTGCAGTAATCCAATCTTGAGAGAACCAGAGAGCATACAAGTGTCTTGGTTGCATCGGTTGAGAGATAGTGGCGGATAGAGCTGATTCTACGCAGTTCCAAATAGGCAACTTTACAGATATTCGAAATGTGCTGTTGGAAGGAAAGAGACTGGTCCAGGATTACACCAAGACTGCGAACAGAGGGAGAAAGTGAAACAGGTGTGCTATTGATCAGAACAGAGTCAGGAAAGGAAGGATGTTGACGAAACTTCTTTGGACAGGTTATCATCAATTCAGTCTTATCATCATTTAATTGCAGCTTGTTGAGAGTCATCCAGTCCTTTAGGCCAGCAATGCACTCCTGTGTTTGAGTCACCAGTGCATCAAATTCAGCTATGGAAGCCGACTGATAAAGTTGTGTGTCATCAGCAAAGCTCTCATGCGACATCGCATGATGACTGATGACATCCGACACAGGAGCCGCATACAGCACGAAAAGAACAGGACCTAGGACGGACCCTTGTGGGACACCATATTTCAAGGCAGATATTCTAGAGTATGTACCATTTACACACACTTTCTGTGTACGATCTGACAGGTAAGACGTGATCCATGCTAGTGCAGTGTCACGAATACCAAAGGAAGTTTTAAGTCTGTTCAAGAGGATAGAGTGGTCGATAGTGTCAAAAGCTGCTGACAAATCTAAGAGAGCGAGAACAGATATCTTATCCTCATCAAATCCCGAAAGCAAATCATTCACTATTCTAAGAAGGGCTGTTTCGCAACTATGACCACGTCTATAAGCTGACTGGTGGGAATTAAGTAAGCCATTCTGCTCCAGATGAGCTAAGAGCTGAGACAATATGATCTTTTCTAGCAGTTTTGATAAAAATGACAGATTAGAGACAGGTCGATAATTTTTCAAGCAATTATGATCCAAAGATGGTTTCTTGATGAGTGGACATACAATAGCAGACTTGAAGCTTTCAGGGAAACAACCAGACAGCAAGGAAGAATTGATGACATGAGTAATATGTGGCAGTAGAACATCAATACATTCAACCAACAAAGAAGACGGGACAGGGTCAAGCTCACAGGATTTCGGACAAGCGCTCAGACACACTTTCTTCACAAAATCTTCAGTTACCGGTTGGAAACAATGTAAAACAGGACCACTGTACACGCGTTCTTGAACGGGTGAAGAAGGAGACACAACAGAGTCAAGCTTCTCACGAATGCATGATATTTTGCCGGTGAAGAAGTCAGAAAACTTTTGAGGGAGTTCCTGCGCCGAAAATGTTGTAGGGAGAGGAGTGTTTTTCATTTTACCTAGTAGATTGTTCGTAGCGTTGAAAAGCTGTTTGGCTGTGGTGCATGCAAGTATTTTAGAAGAGTAGAACTTTGACTTTGCCCTGTCAACAATGTTTGTTACATTATTCCTGGCTGTCTGAAAAATGTCCCTACTGATGGTCAAACTAGTGGCGCGCCAGTGCCTCTCAGCTCTTCTTCTCTCCCGCTTGGCCTCCAACAGCTCTGGTCCCACGGTGTTGTACCAAGGCGACGGGGGACGATTGGAGATCAGGCGCCGAGTCGACGGGGCGTGCCTGTCGAGTGCAGCGCGTAGGACAGTGGATAGCTGGTCAGCAGTCGGCTCAAAAGGGATATTAGTCAGCAGGTCAGCTTTAAGTAAGTCTAAGTCAATTGTGGTCAGTGTGCGCACCTCCCTATACACACGGGGCGTGGGAGGTTTGGTGAGGTTCAGTTGACACGTCACACTGTGATGGTCGGAGGACAGGGTGTGATCGACGGTGGTAGACTTCAGGAGGCAGTCCTCATTTCTGTGCAACACCCAATCGACGATGTATTCATAAATACTTTAACAAAATGTCTTCAATCACCGATATGTGTGACGGGACATTAAACAAAAATTCCTCCTTCCTCCTCTCGCTGGAGGATGCTGTGCTCTAGTGGCATAAAGACATTTGAAAACAAGAGAACGCTGGCCATTAAGGATTAAAAAGTAAGTATACTAATACTTCAGTTGCAATTCTTTCCAAAAAAAAAAGAAAATTCTTATTTGAATAAAATCAAATACACTCAATATTTTTCTTTCAAACTTTGTGTAATTGTGGATATTGCCACTACGTATGTGTGTGCGAAATTTCATGAACATATCTTGCTTAGAAGTATGTGGTTGCTATGAACATGTTCCAAAACTTTTCAGCCTTGATTTCTCAGTTCGTTACTTTCGCGACTTTAGAACTTCAAATCACAATAACTTTTCACAGAATCACCCGATTTACAAACTTTTTTTTTCGTTGTAAAGGTCGTTTATTGCAGATGTATGATATACCAATAACTAAAAATCGACCTCTGGTGCAAAGCGACTCATTTCGTGGTGGAGGGTCACATATATGTCTGATTCATTGGTTCTTGATGCCGTATATGTCTGTTTCATTGGTTCTTAATATATGTCTGATTCATTGGTTCTTGATATATGTCTGTTTCATTGGTTCTTGATATATGTCTGATTCATTGGTTCTTGATATATGTCGGATTCATTGGTTCTTGATGCCATATATGTCTGTTTCATTGGTTCTTGATATATGTCTGTTTCATTGGTTCTTGATATATGTCTGATTCATTGGTTCTTGATATATGTCTGTTTCATTGGTTCTTGATATATGTCTGATTCATTGGTTCTTGATGCCATATATGTCTGATTCATTGGTTCTTGATATATGTCAGATTCATTGGTTCTTGATGCCATGTCTGTTTAATTGGTTCTTGATGCCTTATGTGTCTGTTTCATTCATTCTTAATGTCTTTGTTTTGTTTTGTTCTTGATGAAACATCTATTCTGTATTCTAGATTTTGGTTGTTATTTTTTTTTTTCTACTATTGCTATAACGTCATCAACTGTGTGTATATGTGCTAGATAGAGAGGTATGGAAGGAAAGATAAAGGGAATGAGAACAGGGAGAGAAAAGGAGAATGTTTGTGTGTGTGTGTGTGTGTGTGTCCATGTTGTATGTGCGTGTGTGTGGCCATGTTGTGTGTGTGTGTGCTGTTTCTCTTTTTTCCATTCATCCACACAATTTTCTCTTGCACTCTCTCTGAATGTTTCTTTGTGTGTATGTCTGTGTCTGCAAATGTTTGTGTAAGTCTGTGTTAGGGAAAGTATGGGGTGCATCGGTATGTGCAAATTTCAGTCAACACATCTCACTCATACCCTTTTCCAGGTGTGACATCTACGAAGAAAAGTCCCCAGCAGAATTCAAGCAACTAATCATGGGCTTCCTGCGTTTTACGGAAATCCTCAACAAACTGAAGAAATCACCGCAGGCTCGCAGATCCAAGGTATGCTCTGGAAAGTCATCATGTTCTTGAGAATTCATGTATGAATAACACAAGCATCCACTCAACAACCACACACACACACACACACACACACACACACACACACACACACACACACATCCATGCACACATGCTTACGCCCCACCCCCACCCCCTGAACCTGCAACTTTATTTTTACATTGGATTTGTGACACGGCAGTTCCGTCTGAGACACTTAGTCCAGAATCCGGCACATCACGATGTCGGAGGGTGAGAAATCAAAACGAGCGCAATCTCACTGTTTGACCAGTACTCTGACGGGCGCAATAGCCGAGTGGTTAAAGCGTTGGACTGTCAATCTGAGGGTCCCGGGTTCGAATCACGGTGACGGCGCCTGGTGGGTAAAGGGTGGAGATTTTTACGATCTCCCAGGTCAACATATGTGCAGACCTGCTAGTGCCTGAACCCCCTTCGTGTGTATATGCAAGCAGAAGATCAAATACGCACGTTAAAGATCCTGTAATCCATGTCAGCGTTCGGTGGGTTATGGAAACAAGAACATACCCAGCATGCACACCCCTGAAAACGGAGTATGGCTGCCTACATGGCAGAGTAAAAACGGTCATACACGTAAAAGCCCACTCGTGTGCATACGAGTGAACGCAGAAGAAGAAGAAGACCAGTACTCTAAACTGTGCCCGCTGTGTCTGCAAGTGTCTGTCTGGAAGCATGCTTAGCGAGAGAATAGCGCAGCTGCCACCTCCCACAAACCACATAGTGTTATTTTTTTACAGAGCACCAGTCACCGCCTCTCCCCCTCCCCTCCCCTTTCACTGCATCCTCCACACACACCACGCATCACCACAGGTGGCTACACATGGCGCGAAGATGGTATCGCTCCTGACTCATCAACACACGTACGCACAGAAAGTGCTGACCAAGTACCGAAGCAACTCTTCACACAACAGTGAATGGCTGCAAAATGTGTTATGTAATGTAGTGTAGTGTAAATATATATATATATATATATATATATATATATGCATACATATATATATATAGAGAGAGAGGATGGGTGTGTGTGTTTTGAGAGACAGATGTTTGTGTGTATGTGTGTGTGTGTGTGTGATGCTTTTAGATAAGTTACCCTTGTCAAAGTTGTTATAGGTATGATCAACAACAGAAAAGTTCCTGATAAAGTAAACGAAAGCACACGCGCGCGCACGTACACACACACACACACACACACACACACACACACACAATGCACAACCTAAAGTAACCCTCAAAGTGCTGGATATAATAAAACATACATACAGAAATCATGCTTAAAACAAAGGGATAGTTTGCCTCCGCTACCTGTGCTCTGATTTGGGCCATTTGTATGCTTATCAGTAAGAATAAATAGGTAAACCTATACATTTTTGGAAAGTAGAGTGAATGAAGAATCAGATAAAAGTAAGAAAAAGGCTGTACCTTGTAAGTAGTTGGAGATATTCCACAGGATATAAACAACAAATTTTGCACACTTGTTTTCCAAAAATGTCAACCACAATGTTTATAGGTATTTTCACATCTTTTACAGAGTCAAAATCTCAAAATTGGCATTAAACTGTGCAGAAAATGTGCTGGCTGCAGAATCATGATATGAATATAACTGAAACAATGAAATTATAAGCATTGTATTATTTGTTTGAGACACGCCCACCGACGCCACGCACGCACACATCTACAATACTTTATGCAATCACTGGCAAAAACAGAAATAAATGTTTTCTTTTAGCTCATGTTGCTTTCAAAAGCAGCAAGAATGCTTTAAATCAAAAGAATTTCCAGTTTTCTAGCTTGATTTGGTCAAGAAATCGCAATAGACCCATGCCTAACCCACTTTACCACCCCTCCCCACCCCCATCACCCACCCCCCAGTTTTTGTGGCTGGAGACACAAAACTGAATGAACAACAAGCAAGCCAGCATGCCCAAGTGTCAAAATAACAAAGCCGTTTTCACCAGAATCCCTGTCAGCAAACGAATCATCACTGGTGACAAGGTCACTCATTTCCTGAGCTTTGTCAACTTCAGTGTCCCTCATTGTTTACAAAAATACGAAGATCTGGACTTATAAACTCGGTCAAAGTTTGTGCAAACACAAACAGGGAGGCAGTAACACCAGAACGAGGCAGTTTTACGAAGGCTGCAGAGTAGAGCCGTACGATGTCGGACCTTATGTAAACAGAGCCACGATCGTGGCCCATCGCACTTTACTGGGAAAGCCACGATCGTGGCTCATTGCGCTCTCCGGGTTAATATAATATATATGTATGTATGTATATATATATATATATATAGAGAGAGAGAGAGAGAGAGAAATATTTTCATGTCTTTAGATCCCAGTGGAAAGTTAATAATGGACTGCATGCTACCTGCTTTGTGTATGTGAAGTTTGGAACCACATCATTAGACACACGTGTCAGTAAGTACGAACAGCCATGACAAAAGGAGAGAACACTGAACACTGAACACTGAACACTTTAATGTCAATAGCTTTACAGCCCTAATGACATGGGGGTTCATAATACAAATAACAACATGCATCAATAGTAATAATATTGATGAAAACCAAAACCAAAACGAAATCAATCAATCTGTGCAACAAAGTGCAGTTCGACCATCCATTCAAAGTAATGGCATGTAGTGAGAAATAAAAACAAAAACATATATAAATGTATAACATAATATTTTCCATATGAGAGTGACAACACAGATTTCACTTTTCACAATGAGCAACACCTGATACTATTTTATTATTGTTGAGTTTTTTTTCGTCGCATGTTATTCGCTTCTGCAATATATTTTGCAAGTGACTGTAGTGAAGTTTCCTGATTTAAATTAAGCACTCCAAAAATATCTTCATACTTTGCTGAATTTGTTTTAAATACAACACATTTTTCTCGAATATCGTCATAAGCTTTACAACTAAACAAAAAATGTAACTCATCCTCCCTTGAATGCCCGCACATCGGACAAGGGGAGAGTAACGAGGGCTCAGTCTGAAACCACTTTTCATAAGCATTCAAACCAATCGTTCTCGTTCTAAATCTGGCGAGACTTGTTCGGTGCCACTTGTTTGTCACGACTGTGATATATTTTTCTGTTTGAAATATACTTTTAAAACTATAAAACCATCTATATTTCTCAGTGCTTTCCATTTTACCGTGCCAATTCTGTTTATATGAAGCAATTAGCCTATCTTTGAATTCTGAAACAAATCCTTCTACACATCCAACTCCCTGACACATCCACACAATCCCAAATCCATTTACAGTTAATGTCTTCTTTACAAAATATACCCAGTTTTCCTTCCCTCTCTCATGTTCATTTACTAACATTTCATACGCCTGCTTACATAATCTCGATGTGGGTAGCCTTATTAATTTTAACCAATATTTTATACATTTCACACATGATTTAATGTATAATGGGTATCTACCACTTTCTCCATATAATACAGTATTTGAAGCATGTAATGGAACATTTAAAAAACGTTTAATAGCTAATGTATGTACTTTTTCTAAATCTTTGTTATCAGAAAGTCCCCAAATTTCGGCACTGTATGTTATCATTGGTTCTATTTGAGTATCAAAAAGTTTCCAAAATATATATGAATCTATCGAGCCTAACTTACGTAAACACCTTAAGATTTCTATAACCCCCTTCTTCCCCTTTCTACAAATTTCTGCTACTGTCCTTGTCAAACTCAGCTTAGTTGTAAAAATCATACCAAGATACTTATAAGCATTAGTTACCTTCACTTCATCAGTTCCATAGTGCCATTTTTCATATTTAGATAAGTAACCACCTTTTCTAAACACAACTACATTTGTTTTCTCAAGATTAACTTTTAAAAATAATCTATCTGCTTCTTGCTTTAATATGTTCAGCTGATTTTGAAGTCCTATGGCCGTGTCAGACAAAAGAATTACATCATCTGCAAATAACATGAGAAACAGTTCAACAGCCCCAGGGATCATTTGAATCCCATGTCTTCCTTTTTTCGTTATCTCTCCTGCCAGTTCATTAATAAAGAACGAAAACATCATAGGGCTCAACAGACATCCTTGTTTTACGCCACGTGGGCAATCAAATACATCTGAATATACACCCTTCTCACGTACACACGCTAAAACTGCATCATATACACCACGCAGTGCCATATAAAGCTTACCATCAACACCAGTTTTACGTAACACATTCCATAAACTATTTCGATTCACAGAGTCGAAGGCCTTCTGAAAATCTACAAAAGCAACATACAATTTTCTATTTTTTAATAAATGTGTTTGTACAATTGCATACAATGTGAAAATGTGGTCAATGGTGCTGTAACCTGATCGAAATCCAGCTTGCTCTTCAATAATCTTTTCTTCTCGTTCAGCCCATTTAGTTAATCTTCTATTTAAAATGTAAGTGTAAACTTTACTAATGATACTTGTAAGTGCAACTCCACGGTAATTATCTGGAATATTTGGGTCTCCCTTTTTGTGAATAGGTATGATAATCGATTTTGCCCAATCTGTTGGAAAGATTCCATCATTGAAACATCTGTTAAATAAAAGCACCAGAAAATCAACAATATCTGTATTTGCCTGCTTTAACATTTCACTCAATATTTTATCTGGGCCTGCACTTTTACCTGGTTTTAAATTGTTTATGCTATCAATTACTTCTTGCCTGCTAATTGGGTCATTAAAACAAGGTTCTTCAAAATCACCAACCTCCTCTACTACCTCATCTTCTGTTTCAGTATTAGCATTACCTACAAATACACTAGAAAAATGGTCATACCATTGCTGAGCACTAATATTATTATAAACAAATGCCTTTCTATTTACAGATCTTACTGTTGCCCAAAACAGATTTGAATCTTTGATTGATGATTTTAATTTCTGTAACCTTAGCTCCTCAAATTCACGTTTCTTTCTTCTCTTCAAATAAACATATTCCTTCCTTTCCTTTACAAATGTTTCTTTACGTACTCTTTTATTCTCTTCAGTTTTACATCTCTGGAAACTTTTAAGAAGGCCTCTGACCAGTCTTTTCTTCCTCTTACACTCATCATCAAACCAATCATTACATTTCTTCTGTCCTCTACCAACTGTTCGAATCATACATGCAGCTGCTCCATACAATGCACATGAAAACAATTTGACACAGGCATTAACATCAACATTTAACATGTTATAAGCATTCTGTAAACACTCCTTAAACTGACAACTGTCCAACTCATCCTTATATACATGCACATTTTCCTCAGACCACACTATCCTTTCTTCTCCTTTTTGAATTGAGTCAGATTCTTTTTCAGTACTTAATCTATTTATGTAGGACAATTCGACTGGCAGATGCCATGAAAATAAACTATCACCAATACATAAATTACAACTATCTAATAAGCAGTCAGAAACAAGAAAATAATCAATGACACTACATCCTTGGGTAGAAACAAAAGTAAAATCGCCATCTCGATCCCCATTACAATAACCATTCAAAATTACAAGTTCAAACAGGAGAGAGACACAGAGAGAGGGGGATAGGAGGATGGAGGCAGACGATGGAGACAGATTTATAAATCATATACACATCGCACATATTGCCATATGTCATGCCATAGACCCTGACAGCAATGATACATAGATACGTACATCATCACGCATACAAGCTGTTTTGCATATGTGTTTTCTTCTTTATGATGACTGACAAAAACGGAAACAATGACCGTCACCAACATTTTGACGCATAAGAGAGGGAGAGAGAGATAGACTAACAGGGAAATAGACTGAAAAGAGATAAGACAGACATAGAGAGGGACACACACACACACACACACACACACACACACACACAGACACACACACACACACACACACACACACACACACACACACACACATGGGTGCCAAATACATTTTGCCTATGTCATGCCACAGACCCGGACAGCAGTGATACATGGATACATCATCATGCATACACTTTGTTTTGCATGCAAGTTTTCTTTACATGAAGACAAAGCAACAATAATAAACACACAAAGACCCATGCAAGAGAGAAAGAGAAGCAGAGAATGAAAGTCAGAAAGAGAGTGACTAAAAATGTATTCCAAAATATTTCTCACGAGCGCACATGGAAAAAACAAAACAAAAGGGTCCAAGGTAATCAAGAAAGCATGAGCGCTCGCAAGAGAGAGAGAGAGAGAGAGAGAAACTGCTGTACACATTTTGAACAAACCATGCCACAGACCCAGACAAATTGATACACACATCTGCATGCATAAAAGGTTGTTTACAGAGACGACACCAACACTAAATGCATCATATAACAAGAACAGGACAATAACAGCAACAATAGCCGACTCACGTAACAGTCACCATCATCCTTGTTTTCTCTAGCTGTACACTGTGCCATCACTTGGTACAATCAAACTTGCCAGTACTTCCAACTGTCTCATGGAGAATGTGAGGTCACACACACTTACCTCAGTAACAATACCTTTCCGGCAAAATTCACACTGTTGACTTGCTGTCCCACGCTGTCTTTTCACTTCATAACATTTTAGCAACAGATTTGCCAACTGTACCTATGCATACAAATGACTAGTAAACTTTTAGCCTGACTTCAGATAAAAGATAGGGTAGAACTGGCTGTGATAGGCCTGACTTTAACCCGTTTCTTCATCTTCAGACTCAAAGTCCTTAAAGTCCTTCTCTCACTGACTTAGTCACTGTTCGATTGCTTGAAATATTTTTTTCTTAAACTTATCACAAGCTTAAAACCCAAGCCATGCATGGTTCTAGATATCTTATCAAATATTTACAATAATAACTACTTACATAGATGTCAACTAACACATAGATACATACAAAGTTTAGACATCCATATATTGCTTTCATGTGATTATGCACATAAGATCTATCATCTACACACACAAACTCCTATTTATTGTCTCTGGTGAATGAAATACTTTGTATTTGCGTCCACTAATATATATATATATATAGAGAGAGAGACAGAGAGAGAGAGAGAGAGTATTTGCGTCCACAAATATATATATACATATATATATATAGAGAGAGAGAGAGAGAGAGTATTTGCGTCCACTAATATATATATATATATATATAGAGAGAGAGAGAGATTGGAAGTAAATTAGGAATTCAAAAGCTCAAAATTAATTCAGATTGCACTCTCTGTGTCTCTCTGTATCCATTCTCTCCCTGTTCCCCTCTCTTTTACTCATATGCACCGATAACCAATCTGCATGTAAGTGTGTGTGTGTGTTTGTGTGTGTGTGTGTGTGAGTGAGAGAGAGAGAGAGAGTGCGTGCTTGCGTGTGTATTTTTGTGTGTCTGTTTCTGCGTGAGTGTGAGTCTGTGTGTACCCGAGCGTGCATGTGTGTGCGCATGGGATCATAACTCTTTGTTCTGTGGCTGAGAAAACACGTTCTGTGATGAGGGTGCCACAATTGTCAGCTGTTCTGTCAAGAGAGTCTTAAGCTGCTATTGTTTGCTCCTCAGTCCCCACACTTTCCTCAACAAATTGTTGACAGTGGCATGTATCTCCTCGCCTCCCTGTTCCCCTAACAGTGCCATTCCTGTTCCCCATCTTCTGATCCAGGGAGTGCAGTGCTGTTCCAATAGATGTTGTTTTGGAATCACTGCAATGTTGGGGAAGACTTGTCTGTAAAATGCCATGTAGCTTTGGATTGATTTTTCTTTGTCTTCAACCTCATCTTCACAGATGGCTCGTTGGTGTGATATGCGCTGATGCACATTTGAAAAAAAAAGAGTTCAGATGAGTAAATTTACCGCAGATAACTTTGGCCCTTTCCTGAATGTCCTTGTTTTTGGTGACCTCAACAGTCTTGTCAATGACACTCTGACAGATACTTCTGTACACGTCTTCATTCAAATATTTGTTGCAGTGGTTTCCGACCAATGCCCTTGTTTTCCTGCAGAGTCTTGTCCAGATTTGCAGCAATTGGCCCAGTTTGAATTGGCAATGAAGTCATTTTTGTTTTTGTTTCTTTGATAACTTCTTTTTGTTTCTCAATCTTTTTCTGAAGCTGTTTGCTGTTCTTGCGTTTTGCACTAGCAGTAGCAATTGACCTTGAAGATGCCTACAATAAAGTCCAGTTTGCGCACCTCATGGAGCTGCTACTAAGGTATGGAGTAAGTTTGACACTGACAAGATGGATAGCAGCAGCGCTTCAGGAAAGAACCGTCGTCCTACGCCTCGGAGATTGGATGTCTGCACCTTCTAAACTATCCATGGGACTGCCACAAGGGTCTCCGCTCTCTCCTGTCCTCTACAATGTCTACACGAAGGGCCTTGCAGACTTAAACAACAATGGAATTGCTCGGGTGCTTACCCTTGCGGATGACGGCCTGGTCTTCAAAACTTCGAAAAATGCTCAGGAAAGAACTGAAGCCGTCCAGAAACAACTAAACAATATTGCTCAATGGTGCAAAGACACAGGATCTTCCATCAATCCAGCGAAAGCCCAAACGTTGCTGTGCACCCTCAACAACAAAACCGCGAGCAAATCACCACCTTCTGTGTCATTCGATGGGATTCAAATTGAGAAAACTGAATGCCTACGCTACCTAGGAATACACTTCGACAGGATGCTGACCTTCAGAAAACATACGGAAAATACTGTTCTCAAATGCAAAAAGGGCCTTTCAGTCTTAAAAGCAATGGCAACCAAAGGAATTGAACAACGCCACCTCTTCCAGCTATACCAATCACTCGTCCTCAGTGTGATCGACTACGGACTTGGGCTAACAACACCGTCTCAAAGCAACCTCCTAAAATTAGAAAGAGTCCAAAATGAAGCTATGAGGCTGATCCTTGGAACAACAAAAGACACGCCCACAGAAACCATGCGATACCTGCTTGACCTTCCTTCAGTGCAGGCCAGAAACAAGTTAGAACAGGTCAAGACCTACTTCAAAGCATTAGAAAACCCTCACAACCCACTGCATGACGCAGTCAAAGAACCAAAAGGCAGCCGTCTAGGACGAGGAAGATCATGGATGGGGCAAGCAGAAGACACAATCCAGCTAGTATGCCGACTACAAGACCTGAAAGAAACAAAAGAATGGGAGAAAAACCCCGAAAACCTCAACCATCTATTCAACACAGTCATTTCACCCACTCTAGGAAGACATTGTCGGGAATGGCCAGAGGGCAAAACTGATGCGGAAGTGAAGCTGCTTATAGAAGAAAACAGTAAAGAAGAGGACATCATCATATACACAGATGGCTCAGTCACCAAAGACCAGTCTGGTTGGGGATTCACTGCGAAACAAAATGGAAAAACAATTTGGGAAGAGAATGCTGCCTACAAAGTCACAACCTCCAGCCTAACGATGGAAGTTGAAGCTGTGACATATGCCCTCCAGTGGCTATCGTCCATCCATACGCCCGGAAACCAACATGCCATGATTCTAACCGACTCAATGAACCTCATACAGAAAATTGAAAACAGAATGGGAAGCCCAGAGTGGCATAACGCAATGCGCAACTTTCAGATTAAAAATCTCACATGGTCATACTGCCCGGGACATGCAGGTGTTAAGGGAAATGAGCGAGCTGACAGACTTGCTGGTAACGCAACACCAACGAGCGGCCTACATCTAGGAAAATCGGAAATCCTCAGAAAAGTCAAAGAATACCAAAAAGAACAGGTACAAGGCCATCACACCATCGATCGCCTCAAAGAAATAGAAGCAGAGAGAGGGAGCGGCCGCAAGTCTAACATGAAAGGTAGAGCACGATGCTTTGCAAATCAAACAAATATCGGCATCATTTCCAAACCAACATTGCGCAAATTTCTTCAAAACGGAACAGAGTCTCTGTGGGCCTTTCCAAATACAATAGACTGAGCAACACACTAGACGCCACGTTCTTGGCATCAGAGATCTTTTCCCATCCCTCTTGCGGCCAGTCAGTGGCGGCTGTCTGTGTTTGTGTGTATGTGTGGGTCTGTGCTTTTGAGTGCGTTTGTGAATGCGCGAGAGTGAAAGTGTACACAAGTGTCAGGAGAGATATGTGTACGTGTGTGTGTGTGTGAGGGGAGGTGGGAGTGCCGGGGGAGGTGGGGTAGAGGATGAGGTATGTGAGTGTATGCATGCCTACACTGTGGGAGCAACAGGATATTGGAACGTATATATATATATATATATATATATATATCTTTGTATGTACGTGTGTGGGGTTGGGGGTGGGAGATATGGGCGAATGTGTGTGTGCTTGTACAAGTAAGTGTTCATCTCTGTGAGTGTGTGTTTGTGTGTGTGTGTGTGTGTGCCGTGGAAGCTGCGATACGTAGACTAGAAATGAGTGTGTGGAGGAGGGGGTAGAGGAGGTGCAAGGTAATGTGTGTGTGAGTGTGTGTGTGTTGGAGCTCATGTACGTTTATATGTATTTGACTGTGCTTTCATATGTGCTTGTACAAGTAAGTGTTCATCTCTGTGAGTGTGTGTTTGTGTGTGTGTGTGTGTGTGTGTGCCGTGGAAGCTGCGATACTTAGACTAGAAATGAGTGTGTGGAGGAGGGGGGTAGAGGAGGTGCACGGTAATGCGTGTGTGTGTGTGTGTGTTGGAGCTCATGTACGTTTATATGTATTTGACTGTGCTTTCATATATGTGAAACTGCATGTTTGGTGCATTTCTGTTATGCATGTGTGGGTGTATGTGTGAATGTGTGTCTTCATATTTTACATTTATTCGCTTATTTATCACCATTGTTGTCTTATTTATTTATTTATTTATGTTTTATTATTATCATTTTATTAGTATTACTAATATTATTACTACTACCTTTTTCTATATTATAATTATTATTTATTTATTTAGTTATTTATTTATGCAAGCTTATCTATTATTTATTCCCCCGTTTTTTTTTTGTTTTTTCTTGTTTTGTTTTTTTGTTGTTGTTGTTTGTTTGTTTTTTTTTGGGGGGGGGTTGTTGTTGGTTTGTTTGTTTTTTGGGTTTTTTTTGTTTTTGTTTTTCTCAAGGCCTGACTAAGCGCGTTGGGTTACGCTGCTGGTCAGGCATCTGCTTGGCAGATGTGGTGTAGCGTATATGGTTTTGTTCGAACGCAGTGACGCCTCCTTGAGCTACTGAAACTGAAACTGAAACTGCGTTTTGCTTGGCAGTTGAGATTTTTCAGATAACTCTGCTGCCCCCTGAGCTTCTTGATGTCCTTGACATGTTTCTGAAATGGTGCAGAGAAGCTGTCAAATTGGGTACCGTCTCTATCACTGGTAACTGATTTTGCTAGCTGTTCATCCAAATTATGACATTGTTCTTCCAACAGGTCATGATGTTTCTTGACAATGCCCAGCAAGATATGAAGGTAGGGTGGTGTCACCTGCTCCAGGTCTATGTCTAATACTGGTTTTCTGACCACATTGTTGTACAACTGTGCATTTTTCTTGTTTTTTCCTGCACGGCGATACTTCATGTAATCGCTCTTGATTTGAGCGACTGACCTTAGTTTGATGTTTCCTTCGTTGCATTCGGGGGGGTGTTGGATCACTGATTTTGTTGCCGTACAGTTCAGACATGGATGGATTCCCTGTGCACCTGACAAGCCATACAGTTTGGTCAAGAATTCATAATCCCCGAAGACAAAAACTCGTGTTTGTTTGCCTCTCCACTGCATGGTCTCAAGTTCAGTGATTTGGTCTTTGTATGGACCTAGTAGCCTTCTCAGGTTCTCTGGAGTGTCTTTGCATTCAGCAGTATTAAAGACGCTAGTATTGAACTTTGAATTGGCATTGGCTAGGTTTGCTACTTGGAGCATCAGTTTGAATGACCCACCACCATGATCACCGCCAATCTTAATCCAAATTTCGTCCTCTGGAATGCTGCCATCATGCCATGACAGTCGACCTTGGCTGTCATAATCATCCAGCAATTTGGTAACATAATCTGGGACATTCTTGATTCCTGCACAAGGTGTTGGAACCAGCTCCATCTCCTTTGCATCCTTATTCCAGATTTCTAGAGTCCTCATCTGGCCTTCTACTCCTGCATGCTGTGCTTTCAGTTGTGCTGCTTTTTCTTTCTTTTCACTGGCATAATGTACCCCAAGCCTTCTGTAGAGACATTTCAGCGTTCTATATTTTGTCAAACTGATGCCTAGTATTGAACGCGCTGCTGCACCTTCTTCTGCTGTTACAGACACTGGGGCACATTGGGCCTCACTAAGGACCAGTTGTTTCCGTGCCGTACATGCTGTCTTCAGTTCTGTGCCCTGTTGCTTGGCTGCATTTTGCTCCATGTCTCCAGATACATTCAGCCGGATTTTGTTCATAACTTTTGCTCTCTTCTTTCTCTGGTGTTGGGGCCTGTGCTGATCTTTTCCGGGGTTTCCTTATTTTTTGGAAGATGAGTGGTTGTCGACCAGTTTGGCACTTGATGGTCATTCTATCTTTGGAATTTGACAGCTTAATGTAGGCACATTTTGTGAAATACCTTTCCTCTGGTTTCGTCAATGGTGCCTTCAGACGACTCAAAGGCCTCAGAATGTGATTTTTGAATGGAGACAGTGCTTTATCTACACCAGAGCGAACTCGCTTAAGCCGTTTAGGTGCAACTTTAAAATGTTTAACTGGCGTTGAAGTGGAATCCAAGGTGTCAGAAAAGGAAACATCTTGAACAGGCCGGTGGTCTGGTTGGGGGCTTGGTCTTAAACTGAAACTTTTTTTTTGTTTTTTCTCTGGTCGTCCACCTTTGCTCTGCTGTTGAAAATGTGAACAAGCTGCACACTGGCTGGCTGGGACACTGGGGTCAAAGTGACACCACAAATATGACATTGTTTCAATATCTGCTGACGTGCGGGCTATTGTTGTGGATGCGTTTTCACGTTTTGGTAGAAATTGTAGCTTTGTGAAACAAGAAGCACAGATCGAGTTTGAGTGCACTCCCTCCGTATCTTCCAACACATTCAAGCTGAAAAACGTGTTGATCTCTGAAGCAACACTGACACATGTTTTCTGTTGTTTGTTCCTATCTTTTTCTGATCTCTTGGACCTTCTCCCACACAGTCTGCATAAGGAATTTAAACGCTCTAAATGTTCAGATAGTGAATGATCACTTTGATCCATCTCGGATGGAATCGACCCCACAAAATAAACCGACACGAACAAAACAGATAATATCGACAAACAAGTATTTGTTGTTGAAACAACTTTTACTTTCCACAATACGAATGACAGACAACTGCTTGTTGCTACGACTAATTGATTCTACGACTTATCTCCATTTATACATAAGTAACGCTGATATACAAACAATTATTTGCTCAACAGTAACGTATTTATTCTACTTTTTCATCCTTATTCCAAATGACATACAATCATCTGTTACTTCAACAACTTACACCACTTTATTATTATTATTTGTATTGTTATTATCATTAAAAAAAATATACGGTCTCAGATTAAAGCCAAAGAAATATTATGCCCCCGGCCCCAGCCACCCCTCCCTCTCCCAAGCGTGTCAGCATCAACACTCACCAGTGCACCGCGGGTGAGGGATCTTCACTGGCTGGCTCAGTGAACCCCAGCACACATCAGTTACACACACTTGAAATAACAAGTAAAATCTTTACTCACAGACCTATGTTTTGTCCCAAATTTTTCCAGCCTAAACAAGACACATTATACAACAAAATGTAGAAATATCTAGTTTCTGAAAACTTGATGTCAAAAATTACATCAGTTTTAACACCACTAAACACAGCATGCCCGCTCGATACACACACAACAGCACAGTGCGAAAGCGTGGGAAAGAAGCGGCGGGAAGGGAGAAAGAGGCCGTGAGTGGTACAAAGGTCTGGCACAAGCCAGCTTTAGTAGTGCCAAAGAACAGTTGAACTTAATAGTCAGATTTGGAAGAGGGTAAACTGCCGTGGTGAGCAAACACTTGACATGCAGAGTTAATTCAAACAACAATTTGTTCCAAAACTTACTTTTAACTGAATATTGTAATTCTTTGCAATAACTAAATATTTTTATGTAGTTCTCTGTAATAACTGAATAATGTTATATACTTCTTAGTAATAACTGTATATTGTTTGTAGTTCTTCGTCATAATTGAATATTGTTTTTTAGTTCTTTATCATAACTGAGTATTACTATGTAGTTCTTTGTCAGATGTGAATATTTGTCAGATGTGAATAATTAGTTCTTCATATCAACCCCTATCTCCCGGGAGGGTCACTACCTTGTCGTGGTCGGGAGGCTTAGTGGCCAGTGATCAAGCGAGCTATGTCGGCGGGGGCATCAGTGCTTCTTGGCGTTTTGCTGTTCTGGTCCCAGGTCTTAATTGACAGCCTACATAGCCATCGTAGCTGTTAGGGCTGAATAACTGGTGGTTTTTGTACTGATGCCCCTGATAGGGCTTCCCATGCCGAACAGGTCGTGAGTAAGGCCCAAACTAAACATGACCCACTGTCCCTTTCGCTATTCTCTGTTCTTCTTTTTACCGCCTCTTTTCTGTCCTCAGCTCCCCATCAAGCCTTCTTTTCCACATTCTTTTTTCTCTGCGGCCTTCTTCAGGCCCGCCGTGTTTGCCATGCAGCGCTACCTGTGATGGAGGGGAATGAGATCCTGGGGATTGAGAGAGCACGCTGCTCTCAACACATCCCTTTGGCTCGGACCTCTCCTAAGACAGGCGGCACACATTGGCCCATGTGTGTCAATCGGCTACCCCTTCATGGGGCTGGGTCAAGACTGGCAGTTTAGAGGCTAATGAAGGTAACCCCCGTAGTGCTCGGTTCTCTGTCTCCGGGAGCTGGGCATGATCGGGGGGGGGAACACGTTGGAGCTAGGCTGTTGGTCGTATATCCCTCCCGAAACCTGGAAGGGGTCAAGCTGGTGTTCCCTTGACCCTGGCCCCTAAGTTGGACCCCATGGTGGGTGGGTAAGAGAGGGATGAATTTACTTTTTTTTTCAACATGAATTCCAAACAGTTACACCCCCCTAACTTTGGAAAAAGACGACGACAAGGAACAGACGACTCAGACTCAGATTCGGAGGTCATTGAGACCTCTGGATTTTGGCCATCGTGGCTTGTGATGGAGGGCACTGATGACGACAAGCCGTTGTCGGCTCTCAGCCCCTTCGCTATCCAGAAGGGCTTTCAGTGTCTGGCAGGATCGCTGAAATCCATCAAGAGGCTGAGGAGCGGAGCATTTTTAGTTCAGAGTCAAAAAGGCAGACACAGCTCCTTCTCAAGGCGACCACTTTTGTGGATAGGGTGGTGAAGGTTTCCCCTCACAAAGGTCTCAACTGCTCAAAGGGGGTCATCAGATGCCCGGAGTTGAAAGGTGTGTCTGAGGCTGAAATCAAGAGCAAGCTGTCCTCTCAGGGAGTGACCGACGTGTACAGGGTGACGGTGAGGAAGGGGTCGGACAGAGTCCCGACCAACACTTTCTTCCTCACCTTCTGCTGCCCGGATGTCCCCAAGGACATTTGGGTCGGATACCTGATGGTTAGTGTAAGCCTGTATGTGCCGTCCCCTCTAAGATGTTTCAAATGCCAGAAATTTGGACACGTGAGAGACCGATGCAAGGAGGAAGAGGCGTGTGGCACCTGTTCGAAGGCGGCGCACCAGGGCGATTGCGTCAGTGCAGCCCGGTGTGCGAACTGCGGAGGTGGCCACCCGTCCTCATCGAAAGACTGCCCCACCTGGAAAAAAGAAAAACAAATCCAGAAGGTCAAGACAGAAAAGAAGATATCCTTCTTTGAGGCAAAGAAACAGGTGGAGGCCACGTCGCCCAAGGCGTCTTACGCCTCTGTCGTCAGACCCAGGACGGTGGACGTTGCGGTCCAGACGACGTCCACAGGGATGCAGATAGATGACTTACCCACCTCGTTGGCCTTGGGTGGAGGCGCCGTGTCCACCCCTTCCCATCCTGTGCGGCAGTCCTCAGGGGCTGCTGGGCGGGAGCGGAAAACCTCGGGCGGAGGCACGTTGTCCGCCTCCTGCCCCACCCCACCCCCCGGCACCCCTCACCCCGCCTCTCGTCTGCCTGGCCCTCGGGCTGGCGGAAGTGGCCGGAAACCCCCCGTACCTCCAAAACTCAAGGAGGGGAGGGTTGCAGCCTCGGCGGGATCGGGAGGGGCCAAGGTTGTGGATATTCCGACTCGGTCGGAATCCGAAAAAGTAATTTCGAAAAATAAATACTCCATCCTGGCCGACCTTGAGCCACCGCAAGCAGAGGAGCAGGGGGTAGCGATGGAATAGGCTGCTGCTTTATTTTTTTTTACCTTTTTAATGGCAGTGATCCACTGGAACATCCAGGGGTTCTACGCCAATTTTCAGGAACTCCAGCTGCTTTGTCGTGCTTTGAAACCTTCAGTGCTGGCGCTGCAGGAGACTCTGCAAAGAGATGGCAAGGTTTTATCTCTCTCTGGTTTTAACAACGTTTTTAAACCCGCTCAACCGAAGCAAGAGGGATTGACGGGAGGTGTCGCTTTTTTTATTCGCAAGTCCCTTTTATACAGTACAGTTCTTTTAAGCACCCCTTTACAGGCGGTGGCAGTCAGAGTCACACTTGAGAAAACCATCACTGTCTGCTCTCTCTACCTTCCTCCTTCCGTCCGTGTTCTGAGGCAGGACCTCATGAACCTGGTCGACCAGCTCCCACGTCCGTTTTTACTGTTGGGCGACTTCAATGGACACTCCCCGCTCGGGGGAAGTGAGATGACATCAGCCCGAGGTCTTCTCTTGGAAAACCTTCTTTCCGACATGGACTTGTGCTGTCTTAACGACAAGTCTCCCACTTACCTTCATCTGTCCTCTGGAAAGCTCTCGTGTTTAGATCTGTCGGTCTGCGATCCATCGTTGGTCCTGGACTACAAGTGGAGAGTGCACGATGATCTGCACGGCAGTGACCACTTTCCTGTCGTCCTCCGCCCCACAGATGGAGAAGGTGACTCTCTGCCTGACCGCCTGAACTATGACAAAGCAGACTGGGAGTTTTTTTACCACGAAGATAAGAGCGGAGCTGCAGGAAGAAACAGTATTGAAAAGCAAGGACCCTGCTGAAACTCTGACTTGGATCATTTTAGATTGCGCCAAAGCAGCAGTCCCATCGTCTACCTCCAAGCCTCAGGTCCCTAGAACGCCCTGGTTCAACGCGGAATGTCGGGAGGCCCGTAAGTCTCGGAAGAGAGCGCAGCGACGCGTCTTTCGGAGACCGGAGACCGATAGCGTTCGAACCCATCAACAGCTGAGGGCGAAAGCCAGGTATGTTTTTAAAAAGAGCCAGAGGAAGTCATGGAGAGATTTTTGCTCTTCCTTAACCTCCAACACACCCAAGAAGAAAGTGTGGAGGGTTTTAAAAAGAATTAAGGGCAAAAACGTATGCCCAGCCTTTTATCATCTTAAACTTTCAGATGCTCTGGTCACAGAGAAGAAAGCAGTTGCCAATTTGCTTGCCTCCACGATTGAACACAACTCGAGATCTGCTAACAAATCTGCTCGGTTTCTTAAAACCAAAAACCTGTCAGAAAAAACACCATGTAACTTCTTTTCCGACAACACAGAGAATTACAACCTCCCTTTCACAATGAATGAACTTAAATCTGCCCTTCAGACCTGTATGGATTCCTGTCCAGGAATGGACGAGGTCCATTATAAACTCTTAAAGCACCTTCCCCAAACCTGTCTGGACACCCTGCTTAAAGTTTATAACCACATCTGGGTCACAGGCTTTTTTCCACCCTCCTGGCGGAAAGCCCTCATAATCCCGCTGCCGAAACCGGGAAAAGACCCCTCGAACCCCTCCAACTACCGCCCAATTGCACTGACCAGCTGCATCTGCAAACTGATGGAGAAGATGGTCAACGGTAGACTGATGTGGAAACTAGAGACCGACGGCCTTCTGGCAAAAGAACAGTGCGGTTTCCGCAAGCATCGCTCTACCGTTGACCATCTGGTTCGTCTGGAAACCACTGTAAGAAATGCCTTCATGAACAAACAACATGTGGTGGCCATATTTTTTGACTTGGAGAAAGCTTACGATACCACGTGGAAATTTGGTATTCTCTCGGACTTGCACAAGTTCGGCTTCCGAGGACACCTGCCTCAGTTCATCCACAATTTTTTACAAGACAGACAATTCCAGGTGAGAGTCGGCACCACCCTGTCCGACATTCACGAGCAAGAGCTGGGTGTCCCGCAAGGGAGCATCCTGTCGCCGGCTCTTTTCAGCATCAAAATTAATGACATCGTTCAATCCGTTCAGAAGGGATCGGACAGCTCGCTGTTCGTGGACGATTTTGCCTTATATGCAACTGGCAGCACGTACGCCAGCATCCAGCGACGGCTTCAGCTCTGCGTCAACAAAATCCAGTGTTGGGCAGAGGAGAATGGCTTCACATTTTCGTCCTCCAAAACTGAATGCATCCATTTTCATAATTTTCGCCAGTTCTATCCGGACCCTGAAATCCGTCTGGGAAAATCCACCATCCCGGCGGTCAAGGAAGCCAGATTTTTAGGGGTCATCTTTGATCAGAAGCTGAACTTCCTCAGCCATATTAAACAGCTGAAAGTATCTTGCCAAAAAGCCCTGAACATCATCCGAGTTGTGGCACACACGAATTGGGGTGCTGATAAGAGAACTCTCTTGCACCTCTACAGAGCCCTGGTCCGGTCCAAACTGGATTATGGAAGTGTAGTATACGGCTCGGCCAGACCGTCCTACCTGAAACTGTTAGACCCTGTACACCACCAAGGGCTCCGTCTCAGCTTAGGTGCTTTCCGCACCACCCCTGTGCACAGCCTGTACGCAGAGGCGGGGGAACCGCCTCTTTCCAACCGCAGACTGAAGCTGGCCCTGAATTATTATTTGAAGTTGTTTTCTGAACCTACAAACCCTGCTTACGACGCTGTATTCAACAACCCTTTCGATAAGAAATTTACAGATAACCCAAACTGCATACCTCCTCTCGGACTCCGCATTCAGCCGCACTTAGAAAATGCCGATCTGGATGTCGGTGGCATCTCAGATTTCTCTAAGTTCCCTGACAGCCCTCCGTGGACCTTTACAACACCTGAGGTCCGATTCGATCTGGCCTCATACCGTAAAGACACCACCAGTTCTCTGGCCTACAGAATCTACTTTTCGGAACTGTGCCACAAATTCCCCACTTTTCAAAGCATCTTCACTGACGGTTCCAAGTCAGAGGACGGAGTCGCTGCATCTGCGTTCTGTCCCGCCTTTCCTGACCGGCCCTCAACGGAACACATCCTGTCTGACAGCTCGGTGTACACTGTGGAACTGACCGCACTGGTTCTGGCGGTAAAAATGGTTCTCTCTTCGAAACAAAAGAGATTCATGATCTTTTCCGACTCCTTGTCAGCCCTGGAAGCGATCGCCTGCAGGAATATCACTCATCCCAAACTACTGGAATTTTATGAAGATTTTACTCTCGCAACGAAGAAAGGATACGAGGTTTTTTTGGCCTGGGTTCCCGGACATGTTGGCATTCGTGGTAACGAAAGGGCGGACCTGCTGGCCAGGAACGCTGTAAAGAAAGAATTATACAGATCCTTTGTACCATATACAGACATGAAGTGGAAGGTGAACACTTACGTTAAGGATCTTTGGCAAGAGGAGTGGAACACCCAGACGGACAACAAGCTCTTCCAGATCCGTCCGGACCTAAAAGAGACCCTCCCTTCAGGGGTGAAGAACAGAAAGGAGGAGTCTGTGCTGTGCAGACTGCGTACGGGGCACACTTTTTTTACTCATTCTTACTTGTTGAAGGGGGAGGAGGCCCCTCGATGCATTCCCTGTGACGAGCCTCTCACCGTGAAACACGTGCTCCTTGACTGTTGGGATCTGCATGACGTTAGACGCAGACATTACACGGCGGTTTCTTTGAAGACTTTGTTTCGTGATGTCCCTCCGTGGGCGCTGATGGACTTCTTAAAAGAAGTGAACATTTTTAACCAGATTTGAAGGTTTTAAACTATGGAAGTTTTTTTTAACTTTGGAGTGGAAAGTTTGAAGTGGTGACTCGTTTTAATTGTTGTTTTTTTTATCCTTGTAGTAGTTATTGACGCGGCGATAGCCTTGAGATGGCCTTAGTGGTCGGCGAGGCTCTAAGCACCATAATTTCATTTCATTTCATTTCAAGCAGATGCCTGACCAGCAACGTAACCCAACGCTCTTAGTCAGGCCTTGAGAAAAAAAAAAGGTGAATAAATAATAGATAAGTGTACATAAATAAGTAAATAGATAAATAAATAATGATTATAATATAAAAAAGGTAGAAATAATAATAATGATAAATAAATAAATAAAACAACAATAATGATAAATAAGCAAATAAATGTAAAACATGAAGACACACATTCACACATACACCCACACATGCATAACAGATATGCACCAAACATGCAGTTTCACAGATATGAAAGCACAGTCAAATACACATAAATGTACATGAGCCCCAACACACACACACACACACCACACACACACACACATTACCCTGCACCTCCTCTACCCCCCTCCTCCACACACTCATTTCTAGGCTACGTATCGCAGCTTCCATGGCACACACACACACACATACACACACACACACACACACACACACACACACAGATGAACACTTACTTGTACAAGCACACACACATACGCCCATATTCCCCACCCCCATCCCCACACACATATATACAAAGATATATATATACACACCCACACGTTCCAATATCCCATTGCTCCCACAGTGTAGGCATGCATACACTCACATACCTCATCCTCTACCCCCCCTGCCCCCCCCCCCCCCCCCCGCACCCCCACCTTCCCCTCACACACACACACACACACATACGCACATGTACAGAACTCTCCTGACACTTGTGTACACTTACACCCTCACGCATGCACAAACGCACTCAAACACACAGACGCACACATACACACAAACACACACATACACACACGCACAGAGGCTGCCACTGATTGGCCGCAAGAGGGATGGGAAAAGATCTCTGATGCCAAGAACGTGGCATCTAGTGTGTTGCTCAGTCTGTTGTATTTGGAAAAGCCCACAGAGACTCTTTGCGCAATGTTGGTTTGGAAATGATGCCGATATTTGTTTGATTTGCAAAACATCGTGCTCTACCTTTCATGTTAGACTTACGGCCACTCCCTCTCTCTGCTTTTATAGTCGGCATACTAGCTGGATTGTGTCTTCTGCTTGCCCCATCCATGATCTTCCTCGTCCTAGACGGCTGCCTTTTGGTTCTTTGACTGCGTCATAAAGTGGGTTTTGAAGGTTTTCTAATGCTTTGAAGTAGGTCTTAACCTGTTCTAACTTGTTTCTGGCCTGCACTGAAGGAAGATCAAGCAGGTATTGCATGGTTTCTGTGGGCGTGTCTTTTGTTGTTCCAAGGATCAGCCTCATAGCTTCATTTTGAACTCTTTCTAATTTTAGGAGGTTGCTTTGAGATGGTGTTGTTAGCCCAAGTCCGTAGAATCTTTCTAGATTCTATGGATAACTAGAAACCCCATCTATTTCATGAGGCAGTCATTTATTTGAACAAATTGGTTGGGTTACTGGCACTGTTTTGCTCGCTGAACAAACTTTTGGACACCCTGTTCAAGCTATGTGATTGAGGTGCACTAAACCAACCAAAATTGCTTTCTTCAGCTGATGCTCAGAAAGAATTGAAGTGTCAACTCCAAGAAGAAGACAGTGATGAACTTTTATCACATGATTTAATAGAAAATAAAAGGAGCAATGAAGAGACCAACCAAGATGCAATGAACACTGAGTGATGCCAGGTTTACAGAACAGACAATAGTGACACGACCGAGATATTAGTAGTGCACATTGTGAGCGACATTCTTGGCAATGAACCAACACAGGGTGAGAGAACTGAGGGGAACTGGAGAAAGTGTACCAGGTCAGAGAGGGGGAAGAGGAGGGGGATGGAGGCCAAGGGGGCATGGCCAGACTGTGTTTAAAGGGATCTATGCTGGGCCAACAAACAATATTCAGTATGTCATTGCCAACTTAACTGGTGACACTGGACTGAAAAAAAAGACCCACAAAACACAGACTGCATTGACTTTCTCTCTCTGTTTTTGTTGTTGTTGTTGTTTTTTAATCTAAATGAGGAATTCATGAGCAAATCAGTTTTTATGCACAGCAGACACTCCAACAGATACAGGCAAATCCAGGCAGGCAGAAAAAAAGTCCTCCAGGCTATCAGCATAAAAGATAAAATGTGTTTGAAATGAAACAGTTGATGGGTCTGACTTTACTGCTAGATGGGCATGGTGATTTTTTCAGGAAAACTGATTTGACTGAAAGGACAGGACAGTCACATCTGTGTTGTTTTCACTTAAGAGTAGTTACAATAAATTGTGTATGTCTCTTTTCTGTTGTGGTTGTTCCTGTATAATGTGTATGTACAGGTAGAATAGAATAGAATAGAACAGAATAGAATGTCTTTTTTACCAAGTGTACAATGAGTCATAAGGAATATTGGGGGGATAGTTCATAAAAAGGTAAGAACCATAAATTGAAAATCATATACAAACACAGATACAGTAAAGGTTTGGACACATACATGTGTATATCAATGTATGAACTTGTGCATGCACACTCACATGCACACATACACACTCACACGTGCACACGCACACAAATGCTCACGTTTGAACACATTACCAGACCTGTTTATGCTACAACTTAAGTGTAGCATTCTCCTCTTTTCAAGCTGTTGCTACGCTGTACACATCAATACATAAAACTTCATGAATGCTTTGTTGCTGGCTATGCGGTTCAATCCTGATGCGGTCCAAACACAGATCCACATTTTCTTTTCTCTTCAACAGGTGGCACACATTTTTCAGCACATGGGATTGCATTTCTTTGTTTTATTCTCCATTGCCGCTCACAAGTGTTCTCATGATAAGTGCTTGAAGCAGTTGCATGCCCAAGCACAAATTCATAAATAACTGACAAACAGGGCAGAGACAAACAGGGAGGTGGCCTCATATTTGGCCCACACCTTTCAGGGGCTCCAGGGTTCTATGCCATTGAAGAGACCGGCCACCAGGGCCCCTCCATATACCACGCCGCCTAAGTAAAAGCAGCGTGTGCAGAATCAGTGGCAGAGGAATAAACCACCTTATGTCCGTCCAAGCCGACCGGCCATGCCCAAGGCCAGAAGGCAGCACCCCCAATGACTGGGCCCCGATTCAGCACCGCCAGTCGTTCAGCCCCTCCAAGTAGGAAACTTGTCCCGGCATGCACATCAGTGGTGTGCTCTGGGACTCAACGACGGGATTATGTCGGTGCTAGAGTCGGGGTACATGCTGCCTTGGGCGGAGGACCGCCCCCCTCTAAGATCCACTCCTCCTCCTTAGGTGCCCAGCTCGACGGAGCAGGAGAGTGTCCTAGAAAAAGAGATATCGCACCTACTCCTCATAGGGGCTATATCTCAACTCTCGGACCCGGGCCCCGGTTTTTATGGCTGGCTGTTCATGATTCCAAAGGTCTCGGGAGGGTGGAGACCAGTTTTGGACTTGTCCCCCCTCAACAAATTCCTCCCCAAAATCAAATTCAAGATGGACACACAGGCACAGATTCGGGAGACCATCCAACAAGGTGATTGGGCTACCTCTATCGATCTGGAAGATGCTTATTTTCATATCCTCATCCATTCGGCATCCCATCGGTACTTGAGGTTCGTGTGGAGGGACAAGGGGTTCCAGTTCCCTGCCCTCCCATTTGGTCTGTCCCTTGCCCCTTTCCTGTTTACCAAGGTGGTGCGGGAATTGGTGTCCATCGTCCGCTCGGAATCCATTTGTCTCTGTGTGTACCTGGACGACTGGCTTATCCTGGCCCAGTCGCAGGCCCTGTGCCTGAGTCATACGGCCAGACTTCTAGACCTTTGCTCCCAACTGGGCTTCCTCATGGACCAGGAGATATGCGATCTGTCCCCAAGTCAGTCCTTCGACTTCTTAGGGATGAGATTCGACACGCGGTCCATGATAGTCTCTCTGGCGCCAGATCGCTGGGACCGTCTGGCAGGCCTCCTCAGCCACTTGCACCGCTCCTCCCAAGATACAGCGCGGACACTTTCTTCCCTCTTGGGCATGATGGAGTCCACGGCACTTCTCATTCCCCTAGGCAGGGTTCTCAAGCGCCCTCTCCAGAGGGCAATGAGGTTACGCCGGTCCAGAGCACTCAGCCATGGGATACCCAGATATGTCTGGGCGAGTGGTTCCTCGAATTGACATCAGAGTGGTTAATCACCCCTCTTCGGACACAGGGGGTGCCCATAGCCCCACCTACTCTTCAGGTGGCACTCTTCACAGACGCCTCCTCCCTGGGCTGGGGAGCCCACATGGACTCACTCCATGCAGCAGGGACTTGGTCCCCGGAGGAGCGCCTATGCCACATCAATGTTCTGGAACTGGAGGCAGTTCGCAGGGCTCTCCTGCACTTCATGGGGGAGGCCACTGGCAAGACCATCCGCTTGTTCACGGACAAGACGACGGTCGCATGTTATGTGAACAAATAGGGGGGAGCGCACTCGGCAGACCTCTCCCTGCGGACCGAGGCTCTCCTCCGTTGGTGCCACAGCAAGGGCATTGCACTTTCAGCGAGACACTTAGCAGGAAAAGCCAACATCTTGGCAGATGCTCTCAGCAGGTCCAAGAGTGTCATACGCACAGAGTGCACCCTGGACAAGGACAGCCTTCAGGGGGTGTGGGAACAGTGGTTTCGACCGATGGTGGACCTTGTTCAACAAGAGACTTCCCACTTATGTCTCTTCGGTTGCCGACCCAGAAGCGTGGATGCTCTCTCTCTAGACTGGAGCAGTCTGATTGCCTCCGTGTTTCCTCCCTTTCCAATTCTGTCCAAGGTGATACTGAAAGACATTGGAACGCCCGCAGCTGATCCTCATTGCGCCGAAATGGCCAGCCCAGACCTGGTTTCCGGACCTTCAGTCCCTGACACGTTTCCACCCCTGGAACTTGAAACCAAATCTCATCTGCTGAGGCAGCCTCGCTCGGGCACTCCTCATTCCAATCCTCAACTGCTCCACCTGCACGCATGGCTGCTGTGCGGTCGGAACTGTCAGCATCACCATTGAAGTCCTCGACCCCTCGGTCGGCCTCTGTGTCGGCTGCGCTGACCCAGGGGTGTGCCTCCTCTGACCTCCTCTCCATAGTCACCAGAGCAAGGAGGCAGGGAACGGAGACTTTGTATGACTTTCGCTGGAAGAAATGGTTGCGGTGGTGTACAGCTCAGGGCATTCCCCCTACAAACCCTACGAGCATGCAGCTGGCCAACTTTCTGGCTCACTGCTCCTCGGTTCTCATCCTGTCTGCTAGTTCTGTGCGAGGGTACAGGTCTGCCATCTGTACCACAATTCAAACAGCTAGGTGGTCCCGCCTTTGAAGCGGATTTCCTGCTCAGAGAGGTGGCTAGGGGTGCCCCTCTGAAGGAAGCTAGAAACCCCAGAAGAGTGCCCCACTGGGACTTGTTCCTGGTGCTGGATTTCATTCGAAAACAGCCCTTCGAGCCATTGGGGACTATGCCTTTTGACATCCTCACCCTCAAGACCACTTTCCTTCTGTGGCTGGCCACAGGCCGTCGTAGAAGTGAGCTGCATGGTCTTAGTGGAATGCCACAAGATCTGGCCTTCCACAGAGATGGTTCCATCACTATTCGTTTCCTTCCAGAGTTTCTGGCTAAGAACCAAGACCCTGAGGTTCCTTCCCCCTCTCTGACGGTCAGACCTTTGTCTGATATTCTTGCCCAAGATGATGAGGATAGGCATCTCTGTCCTGTTCGGTGTCTCAGATATTATTGGGATAGGTCTCGCCATAGGCGTTCTTCTCAGAGGCGTCTGCTCATCTCCCTCAATGAGAATTACAAGAAAGACATCGCTGCAGGCACCATTTCCCGCTGGGTTTCCCAAGTCATTCGTAGAGCCTACTCTCATGCACACAGGGATATCAGTTGTCTTCATCCCAGAGCACACGAAGTGCGGGCCATAGCTACTTCGGCTGCTTTCCAGCACTCAGTGCCAACGCAGCATGTCTTGGAGGCAGCCTTCTGGCGGTCTGAGAATCCCTTCATCAACTTCTACCTCAGGAATTTCCATATGACCAGGGCTGACGGTTCCAAGGGGATTTCCTTTGTCGCGGCTAACACTGCCGTCTCAGTTACAAGGGCTCCCCATACGAACCAGTAGGCGTTGCCCTCCTCCATTTGCTTTAAATTCTGCATCAGTTTGACATGGTACAGTATATGACACCAAAAGGAGGAGTTTGTATTATACTCCATGTTTGGTGTTACATATACTTACCATGTCAAACTCGAATGCCCGCCCGTCCGTCCCCGCGTCTCCGCCGTGGTTCTCATGGGGCATTTTCTTCAATAGCCACGGAATGATTCAGCGCTTATAGCTTTTAGAGGCGTTTGATTGGCTGAGAGCGGGCGGGCCCGTCTTTTCACTGTTGGCCGTGCGAAATTTGGCCAAGCAGAGCAAACCAATAGGCCTAGTTTGCATCAGTTTGACATGGTAAGTATTGCATCGGTTTGACATGGTAAGTATATGTAACACCAAACATGGAGTATAATACAAACTCCTCCTTTTGATTGTACTTGGCACTGCGATACCAAGACACAGTTTCAATCCATGGCTTCATTCTTTCAGCTCCAAACAGAATTGGAATCATCAATCATATTTATAGCCCAGTGGACTTTCCTCAAGTTCTTTTATGATCTTTCCTAAGTTCTTCAATCAGTCAATTAGAATCCTGTTGTTTATAGCCCATGGATATATATTCAAGTTCTTCATCCTGTTTATTGCCCATCTGATCACAAACAAGTTGGATTGGAAGCCTCCTTCCTTTTGACATATTTGAGCACTAATTTCTTCAATTGAAAGCATCTGATTTTAAGTGACCCTGGTTACTACTTTTCTAGTGTGTGTGTGGTTTTGACATTTTGTAAATAAATGCCTGTTTTGGGATGAACATCAACACTAACAATTGTCTGTTCCTTCATCAACCAGTCTGAGACATTCATCAATACTGTTTGAATACAATTTTATCAGACTGTTTGTGTAAGGTAAGAAAACCATTCTTTTGTCTTTATCGTAATAGTAATATGATATTTATGTCAACTTCGGCGGTAAAAAATGCTATACTTTGCTACTCTGAAACTACACTTTTTGCCCATCTAAGCTGCACTTGTGTCTGTTTGGGGGTAAACAGGTCTGCATTTCATATTACATATGGACGGGGCTGATGACTTGATTTTCAGGTAAAATGGTTGTTGACTGCATAGTTCTCTTTAATCATACTGGGTTTGTTCAAGAGATAGGGCATATACTGCTTTGGGGAAAAATCTATTGGCAAAACGATTGGTTTTAGTCCTTAAACTTCTGTACTGATGACCCCAAAGGGAGCATCTCCAACTTCCCAAAAGCTGGATGTGATTCGTCCCGGCTGATTGATTTTGCTTTTTTGAGTATCCGCTTATGGTATATGTCATCTAGAGAAGGTAGATCAGCCCTGGAAATCTTGGTGGCAGTTTTTATGATTCTGTCCAGGATCGTGATTTCTGCCTTGGAAATGTTTATGAACCCAACAGTAATAGCAAAGGTAAGCACACTTTCAATGACAGCTTTGTTGAAATCAGCCCTGATTTCTGTTTTAATTCAGAACTTTTTGAGGCACCAAAGAACGTACAGGTGCTGTTGTGCTTTCTTAAGAATTTTTACTTTATTTTTGTCCCATTTCAAATCATTAGAAATTATCAATCTGAGAAATTGAATTTTTTTTAATGATCTCTACTTGCTTGTTGTTTAATGACAAGTGGTGAGAGGTCAGATATGGTCTTCCTGAAATCTAAAATTAATTCTTTTGTTTTTGATACATTTAGTTCTAAGTTCTTTTGATCACTCCAGCTGACAAGTTCCAGTACTTATTCCCTATTTTGACTTGTCACTGTTCGTCATCAGCCATTTGTGATCAGCTTCTATAAAATGATAGAAAAGTCAATTCTTGAGGATATAAAGATATTATACCATTCGAAAGAAGAGGAAAAGACCTTTCAAATGGTGTATGAAACATGTTCCTAGGTTAAGAAATGTAGAAGTTATGTCAGTTCAAAGTGTGTCAGTAGTGCGGCAGGCATTTTGAGAAAAACAGCTTGAAAGTTTTGCAACTGACTCTTGAGATTTTCCCCTAGTAATGGGGATTTGTTTTAGCTGTATGCCTTTGAAAGTAGGAACTTTTGAACCCAAGCAGCCAAAATACCACACAGATCCAGTTTCATCCACACCACCCAGAAGAAGAAGAACCAAACATTTTAAGATCAGAGGTACAGCAGGCACTAAAGACCAGCCCAAGGAACAAAGCAGCAGGCATTGACGGCATTACAACTGAAGCCATCCTGGCATGTGGAGAAACAGGAATCACCTGGCTGACCACAATATTCCAGAAAGCATGGATGGAGAGGACAGTCCCGGAAGACTGGCAGAGAGCAGTTGTGGTACCAATCTGGAAGAAGAAAGGCAGCAAAAAAGACTGCAATATGTATCGAGGAATTTCCCTCCTGAGCCACGCAGGAAAGATGTACGCAAAGATCTTGGAACAGCGTACAAGGTACAAGGTGGAACCATTACTGAGTGAGGCGCAGATGGGCTTCAGAAAAGGAAGAGGGTGTACAGACGCTATCTTCGCTCTCAGGCAACTGAGCGAAAAGACAATCGAGCACAACAGAGAACTAAATCTTGTGTTTGTAGACCAGGAGAAAGCATTTGACCGAGTGGACAGAAACAAGCTATGGCAAACACTCGAAGAGTACAGCATCAGGGGACAACTGTTGGACAACATCAGAGCCATCTACAACAACAGTATGAGTGCAGTCCGCACCCAAAACGGACTCACAGACTGGTTCGAGGTGTCATCTGGAGTGAGACAAGGGTGTGTTCTATCACCGTTACTTTTCATCATATACATGGATAAAATCACAAAAGAAGCAAACCCCAACCCAGAAGATCTGAATGAGATGCTGTTCGCAGATGACCAAAGCCTGGCACATGAGAAAGAAGAACAACTTCAAGAGCACACAGACAGACTGAACACACAGTGCGAGGAGCTCAACATGAAGATCAGCATCAGCAAAACCGAGACGATGAAGGTCAGCAGAACACCTGGCAACCTAAACATCAACGTCAACGGAATTCCGCTGAAACAAGTCAGTGAGTTCAAGTATCTCGGCAGTATTTTCTCGGAAGATGGACGTCTCAACAGAGAGATTGAGACGAGAGTACAGAAGGCTAACAGCGTCAGCTGCCAGCTTGCCCCACTCCTCAAACATCCCAACATCCCCATTGAGACCAAAGCCAAACTCATTACCTCCATCTTCATCCCCACCTTGACCTACCAGTGCCAAACATGGACCCTGACAAAAAGTCTGGAACGCAAAATAACCACTTGCGAGATGCAATGTCTGAGGAGAGCCGTCAAAGACCAAGGAAGACCTGGATTGACGGTGTGAAAGAAACCCTGAAGACCCACAACATTCCACCCAACGAGGCCTTCCAGTTTGCCAGGGCCCGTCAGCTCTTTCTCCCCTCGACGCCCTAGATGGTACAAGAGGACGGATAAAGAAAGAAGAAAGAAGCCTTTGAAAGTTAGGCAGGTTATCAAACTAGAGCCTGTACATCACCCCCGAAAATGGAGTATGGCTGCCTACATGGTGGGGTAAAAACGGTCGTACACGTAAAAGCCCACTCGTGTGCATATGAGTGAACGTGGGAGTTGCAGCCCACGAACGCAGAAGAAGAAGAAGGAGCCTGTACATCCTTTGGGCAATGATATTCACACTTGATGATAATACTAATGTAATTTTGAATGTTTTTTGGGGGGTGTAAAAGAGTTTTTACCTCTTGATCTCTCAACAAATAAAGCTTCTTTTGTTTTCATTTCTT